>NC_090371.1:152121231-152433795 GCF_036365525.1 Heterodontus francisci
CCTTCTCGCCCCCCCTTCCCCCTTCTCGCCCCCCCTTCCCCCTTCTCGCCCCCCCTTCCCCCTTCTCGCCCCCCCTTCCCCCTTCTCGCCCCCCCTTCCCCCTTCTCGCCCCCCCTTCCCCCTTCTCGCCCCCCCTTCCCCCTTCTCGCCCCCCCTTCCCCCTTCTCGCCCCCCCTTCCCCCTTCTCGCCCCCCCTTCCCCCTTCTCGCCCCCCCTTCCCCCTTCTCGCCCCCCCTTCCCCCTTCTCGCCCCCCCTTCCCCCTTCTCGCCCCCCCTTCCCCCTTCTCGCCCCCCCTTCCCCCTTCTCGCCCCCCCTTCCCCCTTCTCGCCCCCCCTTCCCCCTTCTCGCCCCCCCTTCCCCCTTCTCGCCCCCCCTTCCCCCTTCTCGCCCCCCCTTCCCCCTTCTCGCCCCCCCTTCCCCCTTCTCGCCCCCCCTTCCCCCTTCTCGCCCCCCCTTCCCCCTTCTCGCCCCCCCTTCCCCCTTCTCGCCCCCCCTTCCCCCTTCTCGCCCCCCCTTCCCCCTTCTCGCCCCCCCTTCCCCCTTCTCGCCCCCCCTTCCCCCTTCTCGCCCCCCCTTCCCCCTTCTCGCCCCCCCTTCCCCCTTCTCGCCCCCCCTTCCCCCTTCTCGCCCCCCCTTCCCCCTTCTCGCCCCCCCTTCCCCCTTCTCGCCCCCCCTTCCCCCTTCTCGCCCCCCCTTCCCCCTTCTCGCCCCCCCTTCCCCCTTCTCGCCCCCCCTTCCCCCTTCTCGCCCCCCCTTCCCCCTTCTCGCCCCCCCTTCCCCCTTCTCGCCCCCCCTTCCCCCTTCTCGCCCCCCCTTCCCCCTTCTCGCCCCCCCTTCCCCCTTCTCGCCCCCCCTTCCCCCTTCTCGCCCCCCCTTCCCCCTTCTCGCCCCCCCTTCCCCCTTCTCGCCCCCCCTTCCCCCTTCTCGCCCCCCCTTCCCCCTTCTCGCCCCCCCTTCCCCCTTCTCGCCCCCCCTTCCCCCTTCTCGCCCCCCCTTCCCCCTTCTCGCCCCCCCTTCCCCCTTCTCGCCCCCCCTTCCCCCTTCTCGCCCCCCCTTCCCCCTTCTCGCCCCCCCTTCCCCCTTCTCGCCCCCCCTTCCCCCTTCTCGCCCCCCCTTCCCCCTTCTCGCCCCCCCTTCCCCCTTCTCGCCCCCCCTTCCCCCTTCTCGCCCCCCCTTCCCCCTTCTCGCCCCCCCTTCCCCCTTCTCGCCCCCCCTTCCCCCTTCTCGCCCCCCCTTCCCCCTTCTCGCCCCCCCTTCCCCCTTCTCGCCCCCCCCTTCCCCCTTCTCGCCCCCCCTTCCCCCTTCTCGCCCCCCCTTCCCCCTTCTCGCCCCCCCTTCCCCCTTCTCGCCCCCCCTTCCCCCTTCTCGCCCCCCCTTCCCCCTTCTCGCCCCCCCTTCCCCCTTCTCGCCCCCCCTTCCCCCTTCTCGCCCCCCCTTCCCCCTTCTCGCCCCCCCTTCCCCCTTCTCGCCCCCCCTTCCCCCTTCTCGCCCCCCCTTCCCCCTTCTCGCCCCCCCTTCCCCCTTCTCGCCCCCCCTTCCCCCTTCTCGCCCCCCCTTCCCCCTTCTCGCCCCCCCTTCCCCCTTCTCGCCCCCCCTTCCCCCTTCGCGCCCCCCCTTCCCCCTTCGCGCCCCCCCTTCCCCCTTCGCGCCCCCCCTTCCCCCTTCGCGCCCCCCCTTCCCCCTTCGCGCCCCCCCTTCCCCCTTCGCGCCCCCCCTTCCCCCTTCGCGCCCCCCCTTCCCCCTTCGCGCCCCCCCTTCCCCCTTCGCGCCCCCCCTTCCCCCTTCGCGCCCCCCCTTCCCCCTTCGCGCCCCCCCTTCCCCCTTCGCGCCCCCCCTTCCCCCTTCGCGCCCCCCCTTCCCCCTTCGCGCCCCCCCTTCCCCCTTCGCGCCCCCCCTTCCCCCTTCGCGCCCCCCCTTCCCCCTTCGCGCCCCCCCTTCCCCCTTCGCGCCCCCCCTTCCCCCTTCGCGCCCCCCCTTCCCCCTTCGCGCCCCCCCTTCCCCCTTCGCGCCCCCCCTTCCCCCTTCGCGCCCCCCTTCCCCCTTCTCGCCCCCCCTTCCCCCTTCGCGCCCCCCCTTCCCCCTTCTCGCCCCCCCTTCCCCCTTCTCGCCCCCCCTTCCCCCTTCTCGCCCCCCCTTCCCCCTTCTCGCCCCCCCTTCCCCCTTCTCGCCCCCCCTTCCCCCTTCTCGCCCCCCCTTCCCCCTTCTCGCCCCCCCTTCCCCCTTCTCGCCCCCCCTTCCCCCTTCTCGCCCCCCCTTCCCCCTTCTCGCCCCCCCTTCCCCCTTCTCGCCCCCCCTTCCCCCTTCTCGCCCCCCCTTCCCCCTTCTCGCCCCCCCTTCCCCCTTCTCGCCCCCCCTTCCCCCTTCTCGCCCCCCCTTCCCCCTTCTCGCCCCCCCTTCCCCCTTCTCGCCCCCCCTTCCCCCTTCTCGCCCCCCCTTCCCCCTTCTCGCCCCCCCTTCCCCCTTCTCGCCCCCCCTTCCCCCTTCTCGCCCCCCCTTCCCCCTTCTCGCCCCCCCCTTCCCCCTTCTCGCCCCCCCTTCCCCCTTCTCGCCCCCCCTTCCCCCTTCTCGCCCCCCCTTCCCCCTTCTCGCCCCCCCTTCCCCCTTCTCGCCCCCCCTTCCCCCTTCTCGCCCCCCCTTCCCCCTTCTCGCCCCCCCTTCCCCCTTCTCGCCCCCCCTTCCCCCTTCTCGCCCCCCCTTCCCCCTTCTCGCCCCCCCTTCCCCCTTCTCGCCCCCCCTTCCCCCTTCTCGCCCCCCCTTCCCCCTTCTCGCCCCCCCTTCCCCCTTCTCGCCCCCCCTTCCCCCTTCTCGCCCCCCCTTCCCCCTTCTCGCCCCCCCTTCCCCCTTCTCGCCCCCCCTTCCCCCTTCTCGCCCCCCCTTCCCCCTTCTCGCCCCCCCTTCCCCCTTCTCGCCCCCCCTTCCCCCTTCTCGCCCCCCCTTCCCCCTTCTCGCCCCCCTTCCCCCTTCTCGCCCCCCCTTCCCCCTTCTCGCCCCCCCTTCCCCCTTCTCGCCCCCCCTTCCCCCTTCTCGCCCCCCCTTCCCCCTTCTCGCCCCCCCTTCCCCCTTCTCGCCCCCCCTTCCCCCTTCTCGCCCCCCCTTCCCCCTTCTCGCCCCCCCTTCCCCCTTCTCGCCCCCCCTTCCCCCTTCTCGCCCCCCCTTCCCCCTTCTCGCCCCCCCTTCCCCCTTCTCGCCCCCCCTTCCCCCTTCTCGCCCCCCCTTCCCCCTTCTCGCCCCCCCTTCCCCCTTCTCGCCCCCCCTTCCCCCTTCCCCCTTCCCCCTTCCCCCTTCCCCCTTCCCCCTTCCCCCTTCCCCCTTCCCCCTTCCCCCTTCCCCCTTCTCGCCCCCGTTCCCCCCTTCTCGCCCCCCCTTCCCCCTTCTCGCCCCCGTTCCCCCCTTCTCGCCCCCCCCTCCCGCAGCTTCCCTGCTCGCTCCGCCCCCAGCCTCCTCCCTTCCCATCTCCCCGTTTTCCCCCCCCCCCCCCGTTCCCCCCTCCACCAGCTTCCAAGCTCTCCCCCTCCACCAGATCTCTTTCTAACCCCCACCCCACCCCACCCCTTCCCAGCTCTTTAATATTCTATACCACTTGTCAAGAAACCTAATGTTCCATCTACTCTTTTTAATGGCCTCATCCATTTAGGTGCTGTTTTTAAAGTCTTATGAACCCAAACCCCTAAATCCTTCCATTCTTCCATATCACCCAGTCAACCCCCAAAGTATGATTTTTTTTTTACACTGAAATGTGGCACCTCACATTTGCTAACATTGAATTCCAATTGCTACCTTTTACCCATTTCACCATCTTATTGCAGCTTTCTTTGGTCCTCAGAATAATTTACTATTCCTCCTATTTTAGTACTGTCTGCAAATCTGAACACCACTCACTCTAACCCTATATCTAAGTCATTGATGGATTTTATCTATTCACTGTGTACAAGAACAGAATCCTGAAGGAGACCACCACCCACTCTGAGAAACTGCCCTTAGCTCCTACTCTGTGGCTCCTCCCTTCTAACCATTTTCTAATCCAATTTGCTACCCTTCCCCTAGTTCATTATCCCTTAATCTTTTCCAGTATTCTTTTGTGTAGTACCTTGTGAAGGCTTTCTGAAAGTCCATGTACAATACATTTACTGCATTTTCTCCATCCGCCATGTCTGTTACCTTGTCACAGTGCTGCTGCTGTTTATGTCTCTGTTTTCTCCTGCCATGCCCTGTATTCCAAGACCTTCCTTTCGTGTCTGAGTGACAGAGTTTTTGCTCAGTTGCCTTCTTTTAGGTGAACTGCCTTCCTAACCATGTGCTAATAGATTGCACTTATTTTTTTGAAGTCCTACTCCAAAATCATCCTCCTTGGGACTGCTAATTTAGAAGTGGTCTCCCGGTGAAAGAACATCAGAGGCACTCCACAGCATTCGACTGCTGGTTCTAAGTTTCCACACTAAGTCCAAGCTTTGTTGTTTCTTCCACAGCTTCTTCCAAAACTTCCAAGATCCCCCAGCGCCTCTAAGCAGCCACAGACTGAGGTCTGCGGCAGCTCTTTGATCTCCCTGTGATGCTACCCAAGGGGAGGGAGGCCTCAGCACCCGCTGATGATGGCAAATCAGTGTGCAGAGAAGGGATAGATTAGATTAGATTAGAGATACAGCACTGAAACAGGCCCTTCGGCCCACCGAGTCTGTGCCGAACATCAACCACCCATTTATACTAATCCTACACTAATCGCATATTCCTACCAAACATCCCCACCTGTCCCTACATTTCCCTACCACCTACCTATACTAGTGACAATTTATAATGGCCAATTTACCTATCAACCTGCAAGTCTTTTGGCTTGTGGGAGGAAACCGGAGCACCCGGAGAAAACCCACGCAGACACAGGGAGAACTTGCAAACTCCACACAGGCAGTACCCGGAATCGAACCCGGGTCCCTGGAGCTGTGAGGCTGCGGTGCTAACCACTGTGCCACTATGCCAGGCTTAGCGCTGTTCCAGTGTGCTGCCTGCGTATTGGACTCATTTCTGTGGGCCCTTGGAAAATTGGCCTTGAAGCATTTTGATTTTGTCACACTGATGTGCTTTGCCAGGAAGTGTTCGGATTTGCATTTGTCTCCTGCAACAGTGTTCCATGCAATGAATTTCTGAGCTCTGCCTTGGTGATTTGTGGAAAACAGGACATAGGACAGGATAAAGGAGTGCTAATCACGTACACTTTTCTGTGGTATTGGCAGAGGACTATAAATAGACTGTATCTGCCAGTTGTAATTGTTGTGACTGTTTGATATTGAGGACTTAAATGGAAAGCAGTAAAATGATTTGAAGAGTGGGAGGAATAATAATCCAACAAGTTGAATTGTTCAAACTCAGTCTCCATCAATTTTCAAGTAATGATGTAGGAAAATTTTATAAACACCGAGGGTGGTTGTTTCCTTTGTGGCTATCCTCATAACATTACCTGAACGAATTTCAAAGCCAGTCTCTCAGAAGGAAATGTACATTGAGGAAGTTGTGTAAATTGGTATTGTGTCATGTGAAGGATGATCCAGTTATCATTGTAACAAGAACAGTTTTCACACACATTAACATATTTCTCATATTTTACAAATCAAAAAGCAGTTCTGTTCGAAAATATGTAACAGGTTAACCTTTCAGTTTTTAATTTTGTTTTATTTGCTCCAGGATTTGGGTGGCTTTGGTGAGGCTGCATTTGTTGCTCATCTCGATTTATTGCTGATCCTGAGAAGGTGGTAGAGAGCCTTCTGTTTGAACCGCCGCAGCCCTTGTGATGGTGCTCCCACGCTGGTGCTAAGTAGGGGGTTCCAGGATACTTAACCAGTCATGATGAAACATCAGTCTGGCTGGTGCGTGACTTCAAAGGGGTGGTGTTCCCACAACATTGCTGGTCTTGTCCTTCTCAGTGGTAGAGGCTGTGGATAGGAAGGTGCTGTTGAAGTAACTTTGGTGACTTGTTGAAGTGTGCTCCGGAAATAGTATATGTTGCAGTAATAGTGCACCACTCATAGAGTTGGGTGGATATTGAGTCCAGGCACAGCCATCAAATGAGCCCTTCTGTATGTTACTTGCCAAATTTGAAACTTTCAGCAGTAAGAATTTTCTGGGGTTGTGAAAATCTGAGATATTATAATCCACTGAAATGAACAGCTTTTGCAGTGCGATAGTTTGCTGTGTTTTAGTTATTAATAGCTATTATATATATATAAAAACTGATGTATGTACAGAAACAGTGAGTTTTTTCACGGCAATTAGTCAGTCTCACTGAACAGATGAAACTTGGAAGATCTGCAATCTTATTAAATTATCACAAGTACACAGCACTCAACCACTAATCGGATGGTAATGTTCCTAATATGGCTCCTAAGTCAGTAATTTACCTTAGCAACTGAAAGAGCGTGAGGCTTATTGTTCAGAAAGTAACATAAAACTTGGAATGAGAAATGATAATTTGGCCCATCAATTCTGTGCCTTCCATTGACCACGTACAGTTTGCTTTATGAAATCCACCACACATAATTAATCATCTGAAGGAAAGTCATTCAAAGTTTCTCCTTTATTCCCAAAGATAGTTGATTCGGCACATGCACGATGGGTCAGATGGCCTCCTGTGCTGTATCATTCTCTGATTCTATGATTAGAATCAGTGTTTCTGCTAAGCTGCGCGGCCACACGACAGCGTGGCAACCTGAAAGTTCCCGCGAAGGCCGCACACAAGTTGGCCCCTTTAAGTTACTGCACATGTGTGACTGCACAAAAAAAATTTAAAGGGCCCACGCACTGCAAAAAAAAAAATTAGAGGGTACATTGATTGGAACTTAATAATATTAGCATTTTATATTGTAAAACAAGGATTTTTCACCCATTGGGCCTATGCGGGCATTCTGAATGAGCTGTTCCCATTGTCCTACTTCCCACCCCCCCCCCCCCACCCCATTCTTTCCCCATATCCTTTTCAGTTCTTTGTTTTCAGATATTTATACACCTCACATTTAAAAGCCTTTATAGATTCTGCTTCCGCCAGTGTTCTTGTAGGGCATTTCACATCTTAACAATCTTCCAACTGTAAAAGAAAATTAAAAATCTGCAAAACTTTCGATTCATTCTTTCTTTCAATTATGATCTTAAATTGATGCCCTCTGAACACTCACTAAGTAGTGGCAATAATTTTTCCCTATTTAGTTTATCAAAATCCGTCATAATTCTGAAGATCTCAACCAGATTTTCTCTGATTTAATGACAAATGTCTCAACTTCTGCAGTCGCCTCTCTTAACAAAAGCTTCTCATCTCTGGTATCATTTCAGTAAATCTTGTCTACACCCTGTCTGTGACTTTGATATTCTTCTTAAAGTAGCGTGCCCAAAACTGCACGCAGTATTCTAACTGTGGCCTAACCAATGATTTGTATAGATTTAACATCATTTCTTGGTTTTTGTATTCTCTGCTACTGTTTACTAAGGATCCCATATGCTTTTATTTTTACAACTTTATTAATTTGCCTGCCCAATTTTTCAAGGTTTATTTTTCTGAACCCCTAAGACTTTCTACTCCTATAAACCTTTTAAAGTTTTACCATTTAGTTTATATTCCCTCACATTTTTCTTCCCAAAATACCTCACCACCCAAAGTTCAAGTGCTATTTCTGGCTGCATAACAATACCATGGACCACTACTGACTGAGCTCACCTCCTCTCAGGACCAACCTGTGACCCAGCTTGGTGTTGGAGCTGACCAATTTTCCTACAGCCCTGACTGGGATCTGCATCAAGACAGCCGCTTGGTGTCCACAGCGCAGTGGTTTTATGCAGATGAGGACCGAGGCCCAGTTACCAGCAAGCCTTACGTAAGAACATAAGAAATAGGAGTAGGGATAGACCATATGCTACTTGAACCTGCTTCACCATTCAATAATTTCATGGCTGATTTGATCTTGACCTCAGCTCCACTTTCCTGCCTGTTCCCCATAATCCATCTATCTCAGCCTTGTATATATTCAATGACTCACCCTCCACTGCTCTCTGGGGTAGAGAGTTCCAAAGATTCACCACCCTCTGAGAGAAGAAACTTCCTCATCTCCATCTTAAATGGGCGACCCCTTATTCTGAAACTATGCCCCCTAGTTCTGGATTCCCCCACAAGTGGAAACATCCTTTCAGCATCAATCCTGTCAATACACCTCAGAATCTTATGTGTTTCATTCTTCTAAACTCCATTGAGTATAGGCCCAACTCACGCAAACTTTCCTCATAATGCAACCCCTTTATCCTGGAATCAACCTTGTGAACCTGCGCCTGTTGCTTCTGATGCAGACATCACGCAAACTTTGTGCTGTTTGCTAATTTGCATGATTGCTGTGTATAGCCAACACTAAACTGTCAATGTGGTTCACTCTTACATGCCCTCTGAAATGGCCGAGCAAGCCATTCAGTTGTATCTAACCACTACGAAGTCGATAAAAAAGAATGCAACTGGATGTACCACCCAGCCTCGACCGAGGCACTGGAAGCGACAGTGGCAAACCCAGCCCCGTCGACCCTGTAAAGTCCTCCTTACTAACATCTGGGAGCTTGTGCAAAAGTTGAGAGAGCTGTCCCACAGACTAGTCAAGTAGCAGCCTGACATAGTCATACTCATGGAATCATATCTTATAATGTCCCAGACACCAGCGATCACCATACCCGGGTATGTCCAGTCCCACCAGCAGGACAGACCCAGCAGAGGTGGCGGCACAGTGGTATACATTCGGGAGGGAGTTGCCCTGGGAGTCCTCAACATCGACTCCGGACCCCATGACGTCTCATGGCATTAGGTCAAACATGGGCAAGAAACGTCCTGCTGATTACCACCTACCGCCCTCCCTCAGCTGATGAGTCAATACTCCTCCATGTTGAACACCACTTGGAGGAAGTACTGAGGGTGGCAAGGGTGCGGAATGTACTCTGGGTGGGGGACTTCAATGTCCATCACCAAGAGTGGCTTGGTAGCACCACTGCTGACCGAGCTAGCTGAGTACTAAAGGACATAGCTGCTAGTCTAGGTATGCTGCTTGTGGTGAGGGAATCAACAAGAGGGAAAAACATACTTGACCTCGTCCTCACCAATCTGCTTGCCGCACATGCATCTGTCCATGACAATATTGATAGGGGTGACCACTGCACAGTCTTTGTGGAGACGAAGTCCCGCCTTCACATTTAGGAGACCCTCCAACGTGTTGTGTGGCACTACCACTGCGTTTATTGGGATAGATTTCGAACAGATGTAGCAATGCAAAACTGGGCATCCATAAGGTGCTATGGGCCATCAGCAGCAACGGAATTGTACTCAACCACAATCTGTAACCTCATGGCCCAGCATATCCCCCACTCTACGATTGCCATTAAGCCAGGAGAGCAACCCTGGTTCAAGGAAGAGTGCAGGAGGGAATGCCAGGAGCAGCAACAGGCATATCTCAAAATGAGGTGTCAACCTGATGAAGCAACAACACAGGACTACTTGCATGCCAAACTACGTAAGCAGCATGCGATAGACAGAGCTAAGTGATCCCATAACCAACGGATCAGATCTAAGTTCTGCAGTCCTGCCACATCCAGCCGTGAATGGTGGTGGACAATTAAACAACTAACTGGAGGAGGTGGCTCCACAAATATCCCCATCCTCAATGGTGGGGGAGCCCAGCACATCAGTGCAAATGATGAGGCTGAAGCATTTGCAACAATCTTCAGCCAGAAGTGTCGAGTTGATGGTCCATCTCAGCCTCCTCCTGAAGCCCCCAGCATCACAAATGACAGACTTCAGCCAATTCAATTCACTGCACATGATATCAAGAAACGACTGAAGGTACTGGATACTGCAAAGGCTATGGGCCCTGACAATATTCCGGCAATAGTACTGAAGACCTGTGCTCCAAAACTTGCTGCGCCCCTAACCAAGCTGTTCCAGTAAGCTACAACCCTGGCATCTACCCGGCAATGTGCAAAATTGGCCAGATATGTTCTGTATACGAAAAGCAGGACAAGTCCAACGTGGCCAATTACCGCCCCATCAGTCTACTCTCAATCATCAGTAATGTGATGGAAGGTGTCATCAACAGTGCCATCACATGCTTGGCAATGACCTGCTCAGTGACGCTCAGTTTGGGTTCCGCCAGGGCCACTTGGCTCTTGACCTTATTACAGCCTTGGTTCAAACATGGACAAAAGAGCTGAACTCAAGAGGTGAGGTGAGAGTGACTGCCCTTGACATCAAGGCAGCATTTGACCGAGTATAGCATCAAGGAGCCCTAGCAAAACTGAAGTCATTGAGAATCGGGGGGAAACTCTCTGCTGGTTGGAGTCACATCTAACGCAAAGGAAGATGGTTGTGGTTGTTGGAGGTCAGTCACCTGAGCTCCAGGACATCACTGCAGGAGTTCCTCAGGGTAGCGTCCTCGGCCCAACCTTCATCTGCTTCATTAATGACTTTCCTTCAATCAAGATCAGAAGTGGGGATGCTCGCTGATGATTGTACAATGTTCAGCACCATTCGCAACTCCTCAGATACTGAAGCAGTCCGTGTAGAAATGCACCAAGACCAGGACAATATCCAGGCTTGGGCTAATATGTGGCAAGTAACATACGTGCCATACAAGTGCCAGGCAATGACTATCTCCAACAAGAGAGAATCTAACCATCTCCCCTTGACATTCAACAGCATTATCATCGCTGAATCCCCTATCAACATCCTAGGGGCTACCATTGACCAGAAACTGAACTGGAGTAGCCATATAAATAATATAAAATAAAAACAAGAAACGCTGGAAATACTCAGCAGGTCTGGCAGCATCTGTGGAGAGAGAAGCAGAGTTAACGTTTCAGGTCAGTGACCCTTCTTCAGAACTGTAGCCTTATAAATACCGTGCTACAAGTGCAAGTCAGAGGCTAGGAATCCTGCGGTGAGTAACTCACCTCCTGACTCCCCAGTGATTGCCCACCATCTACAAGGCACAAGTCAGGAGTGTGATGGAATACTCTCCACTTGCCTGGATGGGTGCAGCTCCAACAACACTCAAGCTCGACACCAACCTGGACAAAGCAGCCTGCTTGATTGGCACACCATCCACAAACATTCACTCCCTTCACCACCAATGCACAGTGGCAGCAGTGTGTACCATCTACAAGATACACTGCAGCAACGCACCAAGGATCCTTAGACAGCACCTTCCAAATCCGCAACCTCTACCGCCTGGAAGGACAAGGGCAGCAGATGCATTGGAATACCACCACCTGCAAGTTACCCTCCAAGTCACACACCATCCTGACTTGGAACTATATCGCTGTTCCTTCACTGTCACTGGGTCAAAATCCTGGAACTCCCTTCCTACCAGCACTGTGGGTGTGCCTACCTCACGTGGGCTGCAACGATTCAAGAAGGCAGCTCACCACCACCTTCTCGAGGGCAATTAGGGATGGGCAATAAATGCTGGCCTGGCCAGTGAAGCCCACGTCCCATGAATGAATTAAAAAAAAAAGACTGTTAAGTGGCTGTTACCTTGGCAGTGACCCAAGTTTGTGTGAGGTGAAAATCACTTAAAGCCAGATTGTACTGCTTAAAGATGGCCTACACCTCTTAAAGGGAATTATGGCGCAAGGGAAGAGAGCACGCTCCAAGTTTCTCGATGACTGAACTGGTCGCCTTGGTGGAGGATGTGGAAAGGAGGCGAGGCAAACTTTGCAAAACGTGGTCGGACCAGATAGTCGTGACAGTCAATGCCAGGAGTCAAGCCCCAAAGACCTGGATGCAGTGTCACAAAAAGTTCAACAACCTTACACAAGTTGTCAAGGACAGTGAATGCATCTTCAAATGCCATATCCAACCAACTGCACCACGAGCCTCAGCCACTGCTCAGTACACCTCATCCCACAGCTGGAGTACTGTGTACAGTTCTGGTCGCCACAATATAGGAAGGATGTGATTGCACTGGAGAGGGTGCACAGGAGATTCATCAGGGTGTTGCCTGGGCTGGAGCATTTCAGCTATGAGAAGAGACTGGATAGGCTTGTGTTGTTTTCCTTAGAGCAGAGGAGGCTGAGGAGGGACCTGATTGAGGTATACAAAATTATAAGGGGCATAGATTGGATAGATGGGAAGAAACATTTTCCCTTAGCGGAGGAGTCAGTAACCAGATTGTATCGATTTAAGGTAAGGGGCAGGAGGTTTAGAGGGGATTTGAGGAAAAATGTTTTCGCTCAGAGGGTGGTTGGAGTCTGGAACACACTGCCTGAAGGGGTGGTAGAGGCAGGAACCCTCACAACATTTAAGAAGTATTTAGATGAACACTTGAAACACCGTAGCATATAAGGCTATGGGCCAAGTGCTGGAAAATGGGATTAGAATAGTTAGATGCTTGATGGCTGGCACAGACACGATGGGCCGAAGGGCCTGTTTCTCTGCTGTATAACTCTATGACTCTTTTTTTTCCACATGATGGCTCACGGCTGAATGTAATCAGCTTCTCCCATGGTGTCCGTATGTGGGCTTTCAAGAGGTAGTTCAGTGGTTATCAGGAGAGATAAATGATGTCAGAATAAATTCAGTGATCTAGTAGTCTCAGTATGGAGTTTCTCTTGACTGGAGCATGTGATGGAGACAGTGTGTACAACATTCAAGCCAGCACTGAATTTCTGAAACATGCTTCCACTGAGCAGAGTTCTGTGCTGGGAATCTAAAACACAGGGGCACAGTCTCAGGATAAGGGGATGATCATTTAAGACTGAGATGAGGAGAAATCACTTGATTCAAAGAGTTGTAAATCTTTGGAATTCAGTACCCAAGAGGGATGCTCCATCATTGAATACATTTAAGGCTGGGATATACAGATTTTTGGTGTCTCAGGAAATCGAGGGATATGGTAAGTGGAATTGAATCCGAAGATCAGCAATGATCGTATTGAATGGCAGAGCAGGCTCAATGGGCCATATGGTCTACTGCTGCTGCTGTTTCTTGTGTTAATTTGTGCAAGGGTGACAAGGGTAAGTGGGTTAATCTACATAAAAAGGATAAGTTTTTTTGGCCTAGGTTTGTTTGGTCTAATGGATTTTTCTTTTCCTAAAAATCTTTGCTTATTGTACCTAAATATTGTTAGGGCAGCACTAATTGTTTATGGATTATGCCTAGAGCATTAAATTAGGTTTCAGATACAGATTATCAATTTGGCTAAAAGAAAAATGAAAGACTCGCATTTATTTAGTGCTTTTCACGACCACTAGACATCTCAAAGTGCTTTAGAGCCAGTTAAGTACTTTTGAAGTGTAGTCATTGTAGTAATGCAGGCTAGAGTAGGTTAACAAAGCAATAATTAGCCATATGGTATCCTGGCTTTATAAAGAGAGGCAAAGAGCTCAAAAGCCAGGAAGATATGCTAAACCAAAGAACGTTTCACATATCCTATGAAAAGATGGGCATTGACTGACAATCATGCAGATTCCCATAGTGACACCTTTTATTTGGAGGAAATGGAGTCAAAGGAGAAGTTGTTCAATGTAAGAACAGTTTCAGCCAGGCAGAGTAGGGGACTGGAGACTGGTTTTGCCTCTGTTCAAGGAAAAAGTGGAAAGCCCTCAGGCCGTCCTACTGGGGATGGAGGTGCAGAGAGATTGAACATCCATGGTGAGAGGAGACCATTAAGGCCAGGAAACTGGAAGCTGTTAAAGTGGAAGAGGGCATCAGAAGAGTTGTGGATGTAGGTGGGAAGAAACTGGGCAAGGAGAGGAAAAGTAGAATTGAGATAGGAAGAGATTAGTTTATTGGGGCAGGAACAGGCTGAAATGATGGGTCTACCAGGACAGTCCTGTTTGTGGATCTTGGGAAGGAGGTAGAAGAGGGCTCGGCGGGTTTGGGGGCCTATGAGGTTGGAGGCTATGGAGGGAAGATCTCCAGAGCAGATGAGGTCAGTGACAATGCTAAAAATAATGGCTTGATGATTACTGATGGGTCATGGTCCAGGGGGAGGTAGGAGGAGGTGACAGAGTTGGGGTTCAGCCTCTGCTGGTGTGGAGTTCGGTTTGCCAATTAACAGCAATGCCACTATTGTCAGTAGGTTTAATGACCATGTTTGGTTGGACCTGAGAGAATGGAGAGCTGCAGGTTTGGAGGGAGGTAGGTTAGAGTGAGTGAGAGGAGCAGAGAAATTGAGATGATTGATGACTCGTGGGTGCTTTTTGTTGAAAAGATCTCGAGAGGGTAAGCGGCCAGAGTGAGGGGTTCAAGTGGAATGAGAATTCTGAAGACAGGAGAAAGAGTTCATAGTGTGGGAGGAAGTCTCCTGGATAAGGAAGTGTATGTAGCGATGAAGCCAGTAGAAGAAGAGCCCAGTTTCACACCTAATTTTAAATTCAACTCTAGTCCCTTCCCTCACCTCTCTTTCCAGTACATTGATGACTGGGATCAGTGCCATTTCCTGCTCTCAATTCAAGGGGATGAAACTGTGGCCTTTGCTGAGGACTGATGGTTTGGGATCAGTGAGGGGAAGGTCAGAGCGGATTGTGAAAACATGGCAAGGGGTGAGACTGGAAGAAGGGTGGGGTCACAGGAAAGTGAAAGGGATGAAGGATCTGGAGAGGTGTTGGCATCTAACAGTTATTGAAGCTTGCGATCTTTCACACCTGAAAGGAAGAAAAATAAGTTTTTTGTTAAAAGCAGAGGATGAAATGGAACTGTGGCCCAGGACAGCTTTGAGATAGAAGTGAGTCCGTGCTACTGACAAGAGACGTCGAGACTGTTCATGTGGCAGTACATGGTATTGAACTTGGATCTCAGGATGCAGCAAAAGCAATGGTTTGATGAATGCTAGTATCTTGGAGACACTTGTAATCATGGGTGGATCTGAAACTTTAAGGATGAAATTTCAGTTGGAATAAGTCTGAGCCAGAGTCTGTTGCTGAGGAAAGAGATGTGGCTGTGAAAGCAAGTTTTTTTTTAGATACTTGATCCAAAATAAAAATCAAGTGTTTCCAATGGCTGAAGAGGGCACAGATTTAAGATGATTAGCAAAAGAACCAGAGATGATGTGAGGCAAATCTTTTTTATGCAACGAGTGGTTAGGATTTGGAATGCACTGCTTGATGGGGTGGATACAGATTCGTTAGCAGCCTTCAAAGCAAATTGGATAAATCCCTGAAGGAAAAAATATTACAGGGGATTGGGGAGTGGGACTAACTGGATTGCTCTTCGAAAGAGCTGGCGCGTACACGATGGGCCAAATTACCTCCTCCTGTACCGTACTATTCTATGATTCTGTGTTGTGAAGCAGTAACACATATCTGACGATCATGTTCTAATCGCATTATAATAACAAGAGACAGCTTCTACATCCAGTATATCCATTTTCTAAATTCCAAAATATGTCCATCCTTAATATATGCTCCAACCCATTCTTTATAATATGTGGACCTGGAGAAGGACTGACTCGTTGTACTTTTTTTGCTGACAGCGCATCTCGTGGACGATTGTAATTAAATAGCATGATCTGAAGTGAAGTGGTATTGTACATGAGTTTTGTTTCACAGCATGATAGAGAGGAGTCTATCTGTTGCTGAGATGCTGAATTACTCAACCGAAGCAGTGTGTAGGTATTTGGAAACAAGATGGGGAGTAAGTATGGATGCTTGGGCGAGAGGTCAGGTAATTGGTGATCTAAAAAGACATTCTGTGAATATAATGAATTGATTAATTCAGAAGTCCAGGGATTCCTTTATTGCTCATTAGATTAACATAAAAATGTTAGACAGGTAACTCATCTGCTTATCTGCCCTATCTATACCTTTCCTTTTTCCAGGTGATGTATATTTGGCTTCAATATTAATTACTCAGAATAGGGCTCTTCAGCTTAATCCTTACTGGTGCAGATTCTCGCTATTTACTTTCCCTCTTGTGATTCTGCAGTTTGGGCACTTCCTTTTCTTTAATAGATTAGTCTTTTGCACACTGTCCACATTTCAATACTGGGCACAATTGTAACTGGCATTCTTGGACAAAATAGCAATGTAATTAAATTAGATTATTATATCATATCCTTCATGGCCATCAAATATGTGGATATTGTTTGACTTTGTTGACAATCTGCACTCCAGCAAATGCTGACAGTGAGCCTGTTGTATTACCAGGTGTTAGAACTGTTTCTAGCTGCTTTGTGGTTCCAATGGCAACAGGAATGAGCCTGACCCTTTGCTTTCTTGCACTGCGACACAGGAGACCTAAAGCAAAGTTTATCATATGGCCAAGGATTGATCAAAAATCATGCTTCAAATCCATGATCACAGCAGGTACAAAATTATAATATTATGGTATTGTGGTTACAGAACATAAACTTCAGCCCCTCCTGTCATGGATTTCCTGTTTTGACTGTTCTATTCTCTAGTTCTCTGATAATTTATAGTCTGGTACTATTTTACTTCTCACTTCTTACTTACTACTGCTAGACTGGGTATACGGCAAGTGGTGAGGGAACCAACAAGAGGGAAAAACATACTTGATCTCGCCCTCACCAATCTTCCTGCCGCCAATGCATCTGTCCATGACAGTATTGGTAGGAGTGACCACCGCACAGTCCTTGTGGAGACGAAGGCCCACCTTCAAATTGAGGATACCCTCCATTGTGTCGTGTGGCACAATCACCGTGCTAAATGGGATAGTTTTCGAACAGATATAGCAATGCAAAACTGGGCATCCATAAGGCGCTGTGGGCTATCAGCAGCAGCAGAATTGTACTCAACCACAATGTGTAACCTCATGGCCCGGCATATCCCCCACTCTATCATTACCATCAAGCCAGGGGACCAACCCTGGTTCAATGAAGAGTGCAGGAGGGCATGCCAGGAACAGTACCAGGCATACCTAAAAATGAGATGTCAACCTGGTGAAGCTACAACACAGGTTTATCTGCGTGCCAAACTGAGTTAGCAGCATGCGATAGACAGAGCTAAGCGATCCCGTAACCAACGGATCAGATCTAAGCTCTGCAGTCCTGCCACAACCAGCCGTGAATGGTGGTGGACAATTAAACAACTAACTGGAGGAGGTGGCTCCACAAATATCCCCATCCTCAATGATGGGGGAGCCCAGCACATCAGTGCGAAAGATAAGGCAGAAGCATTTGCAACAATCTTCAGCCAGAAGTACCGAGTTGATGATCCATCTCAGCCTCTTCCTGAAGTTCCCAGCATCACAGATGCCAGACTTCAGCCAATTCAATTCACCCTGCGTGATATCACCAAATGATTGAAGGCACTGGATACTGCAAAGGCTATGGGCCCTGACAATATTCCAGCAATAGTACTGAAGACCTGTGCTCCAGAACTTGCTGCATCCCGAGCCAAGCTGTTCCAGTAAAGCTACAACACTGGCATCTACCCGGCAATGTGGAAAATTGCCCGGGTATGTCCTGTAAACAAAAAGCAGGACAAGTCCAACCTGGCCAATTACCGCCCCATCAGTCGACTCTCAATCATCAGTAAAGTGATGGAAGGTGTCATCAACAGTGCCATCAAGCAGCACTTGCTTAGCAATAACCTGCTCAGTGATACTCAGTTTGGGTTCCGCCAGAGCCACTCAGCTCCTGACCTCAACACAGCCTTGGTTCAAACATGGACAAAAGAGCTGAACTCCAGAGGTGAGGTGAGAGTGACTGCCCTTGACATCAAGGCAGCATTTGACCGAGTATGGCATCAAGGAGCCCTAGCAAAACTGTAGTCAATGGGAAGCAGGGGGAAAACCCTCTGCTGGCTGGAGTCATACCTAACGGAAAGGAAGATAGTTGTGGTTGTTGGAGGTCAATCATCTGAGCTTCAGGACATCACAGCAGGAGTTCCTCAGGGTAGTGTCCTAGACCCAACCATCTTCAGCTGCTTCATCAATGACCTTCCTTCAATCATAAGGTCAGAAGTGGGAATGTTCGCTGATGATTGCACAATGTTCAACATCATTCGCGACCCCTCAGATACTGAAGCAGTCCGTGTAGAAATGCAGCAAGACTTGGACAATATCCAAGCTTGGGCTGATAAGTGGCAAGTAACATTCGTGCCACACAAGTGCCAGGTACAGTGGCGTAGTGGTTAGCACTGCAGCCACACAGCTCCAGCGACCCAGGTTCGGTTCTGGGTACTGTCTGTGTGGAGTTTGCAAGTTCTCCCTGTGATCGCGTGGGTTTCCTCCGGGTGCTGCGGTTTCCTCCCACATGCCAAAGACTTGCGGGTTAATAGGTAAATTGGCCATTGTAAAAATTGCCCCTATTTGTAGGTAGGTGGTAGGAGAATTGAGGGAAGGTGGGGATGTGAGTGGGAAATGGGATTAATGTAGGATTAGTATAAATGGGTGGTTGATGGTTGGCGCGGACTCAGTGGGCCAAAGGGCCTGTTTCCGTGCTGTATCTCTCTATGACTCTGAGAGAATCTAACCATCTCCCCTTGACATTCAATGGCATTACCATCGCTGAATCCCCCACTATCAACATCCGAGGGGCTACCCTTGACCAGAAACTGAACTGGAGTAGCCATATAAATACCATGGCTGCAAGAGCAGGTCAGAGGCTAGGAATCCTGCAGCGAGTAACTCATCTCCTGACTCCCCAAAGCCTGTCCACCATCTACAAGGCACAAGTCAGGAGTGTGATGGCATACTCTTCCCTTGCCTGGATGGGTGCAGCTCCAACAACACTCAAGAAGCTCAACACCATCCAGGACAAAGCAGCCTGCTTGATTGGTACCCCATCCACAAACATTCATTCCCTCCACCACCAACACACAGTGGCAGCAGTGTGTACCATCTACAAGATGCACTGTAGCGAAGCACCAAGGCTCCTTAGACTGCACCTTCCAAACCTGCACCCTCTACCAACGAGAAGGACAAGGGCAGCAAAAGCATGGGAACACCACCACCTGCAAGTTCCCCTTCAGGTCACACACCATCCTAACAGCACTGTGGGTGTACCTACCCCACATGGACTGGAGCGGTTCAAGAAGGCAGCTCGCCACCACCACCTCCAGGGCAATTAGGGATAGGCAATAAATGCTGGCATAGCCAGCGAAGCCCACATCCCATGAATGAATAAAAAAAAAACTTTGTTGAGGTTGCTTACCCACCCATAGGGGCATACCTTGTACTTTCTCCTCTCCTAGATTTTTTTTCTCGAAAAACGCTCCTATTTCTCAATGTTCCCAGGATGTCATTATTATAGCTTTAAGCTTTCTACAGCAGTGCATTAGAGTGGCCTAGTAGAGGCTCTTCATCTGGTTTTTTTTTATATCCACTTTACATAGGGACACTTGGTCTCTTCCTGTACTACAACTGAATTCAGGAGTTCACCAGATGTGGGGGAGACTGAATCTATAGCATGGTATTCATGCTTCAACATGGTGAAATCATCCAAAAATATGATGGCATATATATATGGACGCTGATAACATCCAGCTGTATCTCATCACCACCTTTCTCGATCCCTCCACTCTCTCTGATCTATCACACTGTCCAACCTCCAGTACTGGAGGAACAGAAATTTTCTCCAGCTTAATATCGGGAAAATCAAAGCCATATTCTTTGGTTCCCCCTCAGAAACTCAGTTCCCTAACCACTGACTTCATCGCTGTCCCTGGCAACTGTCTGAGGCTGAACCAAGTTGTTAGCAACCTTGATGTCATATTTGAACCCGAGTTGTGCTTCTGGCCACATATCTGCTCCATTGACAGCGATGGCTGGGTAAGGGCCTGATGATCCAGGGCTAGTTAATTCCTAGAAGGACAGGGACAGCAGGTGCATGGGAACACCATCATCTGCAAGTTCCCCTCCAAATCACAGGGCATCCAGACTTGGAAGTATATTGTCCTTCCTTCATCGTCACTGGATCAAAATCTTGGAACTCCCTACCTGTCAGCACTGTGGGTGTACCTACACCGCACGAACTGCAGCGGTTCAAGAAGGCAGCTCACCACCACCTTCTCGAGGGCAGTTAGGGATGGACAATAAATGCCGGCCTTGCCAGCAACGCTCACATCCCTTGAAAGAATATCTACTCCATCACCAAGACTGCCCAACTCTGCCCCTGCCTCAGCTCATCTCATCTCACATGGCATATTTGTTTAAAATGACCCCACATGTGTTTCTAGTGGAACAATACTTACGCACATATTTTACCCAACATCCAAACACTTGTATTTTCCAGCAACATCATTGTATAGAAATCTGGTCCATACTTCCAATATGCTGAGACCAGTTGCAGTTTTACTGAGTATCTAACTCAGCACAACTAAAAATCAAACCTGGGACTTTCTGGTTTGTAGGGCTTAGAATCACATCCTGTGCTGCATTCACCTATGTCGAGGGAGGAACCAGCTATTAAATTTAACGGATATATATTGTTGAACCTGCTGCCAGAACGGAGCCTGGAGGGTGGATCAGAGAATCAAGCGCAAAGGTCTGCTGGCCCAATTCACAATGCTCCCAGTCTTATCGAGAAAACCAAGACAGCTACAAACTGGCTGCATAGATCTCTGAGCCCCAATCTGCAATCCATATTCTTATCAAGCAGGACTCTGCACTTGGAGCAGAGACTCCAAAAATTTACTCTTTAACATGCAAAGCTTTCACCATTAAAATACAATCTCTTATCAACTGATGTTGTTAGTGCATAAGTTCTGTTAATGTAAACAGAGGTTAAATATGGTGTCAATATATAGTCCAAGCATGATTAGATATTTGCACATTGTACAGGATATCCAAACCCTCAACAGCAGTGCAAAATGTACAGTGATAAAATGAACCACCTCTAAAGTAGTAAACCTGTTCTGTAACATAGCACTAAAATGGAGAGGTATGATTGATATTCTCCCCTAGGCTGACATTTCAGTTTATAATGGAATTTGTATGTCTGTGGTTTTTTTTCTGTAATAGTGTGACAAAATGATTTTCACTGCTTCTTATCAATACATAGACATTTTTTCATTTATAATTTGCAAACTGGAAAACTGAATTTTTGTGAGATCATCATGTCAACATGAGATGTAAAATGTTCCTTAGTGTTTTATAATTGAACTGATTCATTTCCACACTTGCATTTATTTTTGGGTCAGGTTTTGAACCTGTAGTGATTGAGAATCTGCTTGAGGGGGATGAATTACGCACAGATCTGCAGACTATTGAGAGCAAGATCCAACAGCTTGGGGCAGAAAATGTCCTTTGTGTTCATTCCACGACCTCCTGCTTTGCCCCAAGGGCTCCCGACAGGTAAATTATCTCCCTGCTTGCTTCTGATTTGTTAACTGCACCATATGTTTCTTGCAACTTAACCCATGCTGCTAGATGAAAGGAGCTAACCTGTTTACGACTACTGGCATGGTGGTGTTTGTAATTTAAAAAAAAAAATTGATTTGTAGAATACAATCTGCATACACACCCTCATAAAACATTGCGCATGTGGTGTGAAAGATGGATGGGGAGTGACATTGATTTATTTTCCTTTGGGCTGAATTTTATTTCGGCCACAGTAGTCCCGACGATGGGCCGGAAAGCAGGGGGTGACCCTACCTCGTACATTGGTCAATCCCCGGCCAAATTCAGCAGCGGGCACACAATTAACTGCCTACTGTCGGGGATGCCGTCTCCTTTAATGGACGAGATCTTGCCCCAAGAACTGCTGGCAAGTTAATATAATAAAGTGATGTCAGCAAAGGAAAAGCAGCTGATTGGTGAGTAGCTGGTGAGTCTTTATTTATTTAAGCCGTAAATTTAATAGTCTAATAAATAGAGGCATGGCAGAGCAGCTCATACAGGTGGAGTGCGCATCTGGCTCCATGTAGAAATTCCAGGATGTCGTGTCCTGACCTACCACAGCTTAATGGTATGCAGGCAGAGAGGGAATTGGTGACCGCCAGGCAGTCAAGAAGGACCAGGCAGGTAGTGCTGGAGTCCTCTGAGTACATCTCGCTCAACAACCAGTATTCCGTTTTGAATACTGGTGAGCGTGATGGTTCTTCTGCGGTGTGCAGCCAGAGTTG
This sequence comes from Heterodontus francisci, assembly GCF_036365525.1. Taxonomy (NCBI): domain Eukaryota; kingdom Metazoa; phylum Chordata; class Chondrichthyes; order Heterodontiformes; family Heterodontidae; genus Heterodontus; species Heterodontus francisci. The sequence goes on from NC_090371.1 coordinate 152,143,259, forward strand.
AGTCCACGGCACCATGGCTGGCTCAGCTAAACAGGGGGGCAGCAGGAAGATTAGAAAAACAATATTGAAATGGGATTCTAATAGTTGGGGGAACAGCCAGGCGTTTCTCTGGCCACAGACATGATCCAGGCTGGTATATTGCCTCCCTCATGCCAGGGTCAAGGAGCACTCTGAAGGGGGAGGGGGAAAACATCAGTCGTGGTCCATATCGATACCAACGACATAGGTAGTAAAAGGGAAGAGGTCCTGCAGGCAGAGTTTAGGGAACTAGGAAATAAACTAGCAAGCAGCAGCTTAAAGGTAGTAATCTCCAGATTACTCCCAGTGCCACATGCAAGTGAGTATAGAAATAGGAGGATAAAGTAGATGAATGCATGGATGGAAAGATGGTGCAGGAGGGATGGCTTCAGATTCCTTGGACATTTGCATCGGTTCTGGGGAAATGTGACCTGTACAGGCTGGATGGGTTGTACCTCAACAGAACTGGAACAAATGTTCTTATGGGGCGATTTGCTAATGCTATTGGGGAAGGTTTGGCAGGGGTGTGAGAACCAGGAGGTAATATTAGAAAGAAAAACCAAGGTGCACAGAGAATTGGGAGAAACAGTTAGCCTCGAGTAGGAAATAGTAAGGCAATAGGTGGGGTCAGTGTAAGAAGGAGTGCAATAATGGTTAAATGAGGTTTACTGTGCATGCATGAATGCGCCGAGTGTGGTAAATAAGGTTGGTGAGCTGCAAGTGCAGATCGCCACGTGGAAATCTGATGATGTAGTGATAACGGAGACCTGGCTCCAAAAAGGGCTGGACTGGATACTAAATATTGCTGGATACAAGGGGCTGAATTTTACCGGCCCTTGGACTCTGCAGGCCGCGGCGCGGGGGCCGGTAAAATGCTGCAGGGAGAGACCCACCTTGACCTGCAACGTCGAGAAGCGCCCGCCGCATATTACCGGCTGTGGCGGGACCCTGGTGCAGCCCCCCTGCCACATGGCAGCGGCACCACAATTAACATATGGTAAAGAGTACTTACCGTTGCTGATTATGCAGCCCACCACCTCTCCACTCACACTTCCGGATTTTTCAAGTCACGTGCTGTCCCGTTCACGAGCTGAAAAGCTGGTGGGTCCTCAGAGGCAGAAGTTGTCGCCAGCGAAGGTAAGTTTGTTATTTAGGGGTCTCACCCTGCATTACGGAAGGGAGGGGGGGATACACATGGGTCTAACTTTGTATTCTAGGAGGGATGGGGGGATATTCGGCGTCTAACTCTGCATTCTGGAAGGGAGGAGGGAGGGGGGATATGCAGGGGTCTAACTCTGTATTCCTAAAGGGAGGAGGGAGGGGGAATATTCAGGGGTCTCACTCTGCATTCTGAAAGGGAGGGGGTCTGGGATCACTGGAGGGAAAGCTCTGCTGGCATGAAGGGAGGTACCATCTACCAACCCTCCGTTAACACTGTACGCTCTGTGTTTGTGAGGGGGCAATGGCACACTAGGCACCCTGTGTGTGGGGAGGGTGCCAGAAAGGGCAGGAGCATTAAGGTCATATGGATAGTGGGGGCAATTGATTCAGATGGTAGGATCTTGATGTGGTCATGTTGTGCCACTCTGAGTGTTGACCAAGACGGGCAATGCCATGGCACGCCACATAGTTGATCCAGGAAAGCAGCTGATGTACCCGTCAACTCCAATCCATGCCCTGTTATGAACCTCCGAATACACGCAGGGTTCAACTTTATTTATCACATGGAAATAGGTATGGCTCATCCTACACTGTGTGATCCTCTGCACGTGAGGATCCGTATGCACCAGAGGCAATACCAACAGGTGAGTGTGATCCACGTTGAGGTCCCCGGTCGTGAGCAGCAGTCCCCAAGGGGAGCTCGCCATTACGTTTGCCGTGCATCTACAGGCCCTATGTGATATGCCATCAGTTGTCAGAGGAGATTGCACATATAGAGAGGGTGGTGACACATCTCTGTGCCTTGCTCAAGGATGACCTGCAGCCCATGGGCTCCGGTGGACATCCCATGCTTTTGTTCCTCATAGTGGCAGCGGTTCTCAAGCCTGACGCCTCTGCAGCCTGTTAGGGGGCCACCAGAGACCTTTGTAGGGTCACACAGTCAGCACTGTACCGCTGCATCAGGGAGGTCACCAATGCCCTGCACCAGAGGACCAGTGAGGATGTCCGCTTCAGGACAGACTCTCACAGCTGGGATCAGAGGGCCAGTGGTTCTGGCACCATTGCCGGAGAACCATAGGTTGTAATGTTCATAGACTGCACTCGTGGCCATCAGGCCTACTGCCAGGCTACCACCTGCAGACGTCACCATTAAAGGAGCCCTCTCAATCTAGGTGAAGCTGGTATGTGATCACCGCAGATGCTTGCAGCGAATGTGTGACTGCTTCTCAGGCAGCTGCCGTGACACCTGGGTCTTGCGCCAGTCCCGGCTGCCACCGCTGTTCACTGAACTGGCTCAGATGGAGGGGTGGCTTCTTGTAGATAAGGGATATCCTTTGCAGACATGGCTCCCGACCCCAGTGAGAGACTTCAGCACTGCTGCAGAGGAGAGATACAACGCCAGCTACTGAGCTACATGAGCCACAATTGAGCAGGAGATCTGCATGCTGAAAGAGCACCTCCAATGCCTGTATGGATGGGGTGATGCCCTGTACTATGGGCCGAAAAGGCCAGCTCCTTTCTTTGCTGCTCTGCACAACTACACACCGAATAGGGGCCGGGCTTGGCATGATGAGGAGAGACGTCAACAGGATTTCTCCTCCGACTATGAGGACGCTGAGGACCTACAACGTGAAAGACGCACGGGAGGGCAGATGGCACCCAGACTCTGCATGCAGGGCTAGCAGTGAGCTACGGATGTACGGCAGTGGCTTATCAGACAAAGGCTCTCTGCTCCATAGGAACCGACATGAGCTCTGCAAGCCACACATCACCCTCGCTGACCTGCTGTGGACCAGTCCACATCTGCAACATCCCTGTGTAAACCATTAGAGGCAGCAGCTGACTGAGCCAATGTCCATGTCACTGAATCCGTGGAGACGCTCATGAGTAATGGTGACATGGCAATGATATTGCATACATTGGCTCTCCTGAAAGGCCAACGGTGCAAAGGGATGTGACATTGGTGCTACATGCTGGCACATATCAGTCACACAGAGAGAAGGACACACATGTTGGTGAGGAACGTTTAGTGAAAGACATATTTACATTGCTGTGACACCCATGCATTCCCATTTGTGTCAGTGTGTTCTCTGTAAACCTCTAATACCTGTTATGGTCTATTTAAGTCTCATGTCCTGGAATGTGTAAAATTAAGATTATTCACCCAGATGCGGCACGCCTACAAGAAGGAGTGTTACACTTGAGTAGGAGAAGAGGATCGCAACTTCATGGGACACTGGGACACAGCAGGGTAATTATGTGGCAGCAAAGCAGAAAATGCTGGGGTAACTCAGCAGGTCAGGCAGCATTTGTGGAGAGAGAAGCAGAGTTAGCTTTCAGGTCTGTGAACTTGGACAAGTTAACTCTGCTTCTCTCTTCACAGATGCTTCCTGACCTGCTGGATTTCTGCAGCACTTTCTGTTTTGCTGCCAGATTGACAGCAGCCCCACTCGCCAGTAGTCAGGTAAGTATTTCGTTGACAGTTGTCAGGAAACAGGTGCTGGGGCGCTTAAAATAGGGCCCCAGCACCTGCTGCACAACTGTCAAAAACTCTCTCACTGTGCCAACTGTCTTACCTCTCCCCACGTAATATGAGGAGGGTGGTTCGGCGCCATGATTCTAATGAGCCCCCGCGCGTAATATCGTGGGGGCTCTGCGGCGGCCGCTAAATGCGGGCACTGCGCTGAGTTGAAAGGGCACCGCTGTGGAGTGTGGCGCCCGAATAAAGTTCAGCCCCAGGTGTTCAGGAAAGATAGGGAAGGATGGAAAGGAGGAGGGGTAGCTGTATTGACCAGGGAGAACATTACAGTGCTGGAGAGAAAGTATGTCCTAGAGGGGTCAAGGACAGAATTTATTTGGTTAGAGCTAAGAAACAATAGAGGTGCCATTACACTGCTTGGGGTATTCTATAGGCCACCAACTAGTGGGAAGGATATAGAGGAACACGTTTGCAAGGAAATTACAAAGAGGTGCAAGAATTATAGAGTATTTATAGTAGGGGGAACTTTAATTATCTTAAGACTGGGATAATAGTGTAAACGGCAGAGAGAGGCAAGAGTTTCTAGAGTGTGTCAGGAGAATTTCTACATCAGTATGTTTCCAGTCCGATGAGGAAGGAAGCATTGCTGGATCTGGTTCTGGGAAATTAAGTGTCAGTCGGGGAACATTTAGGGGTCAGTGACCATATCATTATAAGGTTTAGGTTAGCTTGGAAAAGGACAAGGAGCAATCCAGAGTAACAATAATTAATTAGTGAAGGGCCAACTTCAATGGCATGAGAACGGATCTGGTCCAAGTAAATTGGAATCAAAGATTGGCAGGCAAAACTGTAACTCAACAATGGGCTGCCTTTAAAGAGGGTATCGTTTGGGTACAGTCAAGGTGTGCATTTCTGAGAGGAAAAGATAGGACAAACAGATCCAAAGCTCCCTGGGTGACGCAAGAGACAGAGAGTATGATGAAGCAGAAAAGGGATGCAGATGTCAGTGGATAATACAATTGAGAGCCAGGCTTAGTATAGAATGTTCTGAGGGGAACTGAAAAAACAAATAATGGAAGCAAAGAGAGACAGTGTGAGAAGAGGCTCACAGCTAACATAAAAGGGAGTTTAAAAGTCTTTAATAGGACTACACATAGTAAATGGGTGGTAAAAGGAGGATTGGGGCCTATTGGGGATCTAAAAGGGGATTTATGCATGGAGTCAGAGGGCATAGCTGAGGTACTAAATGAGTACTTTGCATCTGTCTTTACCAAGGAAGAAGATGCTGTGCAGGACATAGTGAAATAAGAGGTAGTTGAGACATTGGATGGGTTAAAAATTGAGAAAGAGCAGGTATTATATATGGCTGGCTGTACTTAAAAGTGATAAGTCACCAGGACTGGATGAAATGCATCCAAGGATACTTCGGGAAATAAGAGTGGAAATTGTGGACGCACTGGCCATAATTTTCCAAACCTCCTTAGATACAGGGGTGGTGCCAGAGGACTGGAGAATTTCAACCCTTGTTCAAAAATGTGTGTAAGGATAAGCCCAGCAACTACAGGCCAGTCAGTTTAACCTCAGTGGTGGTAAAGCTTTTAAAATTGATAATTTGGGACAAAATTAACAGTCACTTGCAGAAAGGTAGATTAGTTGAGGAAAGCCAGCATGGATTTATTAAGGGAAAATCATGTTTAACTAACTTGCTTGAGTTTTGTGATGAGGTAACAGAGAGGGTTGATGAAGGTAATGCGGTTGTACATGGACTTCCAAAAGGCATTTGATAAAGTGCCACATAACAGGCTTGTCATGTTAGAACCCATGGAATAAAAGAGACTGTAGCAGCATGAATATGAAATTGTTTGAGTGACAGGAAACCGAGAATAATTGTGAATGGTTGTTTTTCGGACTGAAGGAAGGTACATAGTGGGGTTCCCCAGGGCTCAGTGTTGGGACCACTGCTTTTCTTGACATATATTAATGACCAAGACTTGGGTGTGTCGGGCACAATTTCAAAATTTGCAGATGACACAAAACTTGGAAGTATTGTGAACTGTGAGGAGGATAGTGATAAATGTCAAGAGGACATGGACAGGCTGGTAGAATGGGTGGACAGGTGACAGCTGAAATCTAATGCAGAAAAGTGTCAAATGATTCATTTTGGTAGGAAGAATGAGAAGAGGCAATATCAATTCAAAGGTATAATTCTAAAGTGGGTGCAGGAATAGAGAGACCTTGGTGTATATGTGCACAGATCATTGACGGTGGCAGGGCAGGTTGAGAAAGCGGTTAAGAAAGCATAATGGATCCTGGACTTTATAAATAGGGGCAGAGTACAAGAAGAAAGAAGTTATGAAATCTATAAAACGCTGGGTGGGCCTCAACAGGAGTATTGTGTCCAGTTCTGGGAACCACACTTTAGGAAGGATGTTAAGACATTAGAGAGGATGCAGAAAGGATTCACGAGAATAGTTCCAGGGATGACAGTTACGTGGATAGATTGGAGAAGCCTGGGCTGTCTCCTTGGAGAAGCAAAGATTGAGGAGATTTGATCAAGGTGTTCAAAATCATGAGGGATCTGGACAGAGTAGCTGGGGAGAAACTGTTCCCATTGGCAGAACGATCCAGAACCAGAGGACACCAATTTAAGGTGATTGTCAAAAGAAGCACCAGTGACATGAGGAAAAGCTTTTTTACGCAGTGAGTGGTTAGGATCTGGAATGTACTGCCTGAGTGTGCGGTGGAAGCGGGTTCAATCGAGGCCTTCAAAAGGAAACAAGATAATTATCTGAAGAGAAAAAATTTGCAGGGCTACGGGGAAACGGTGGGGAGTAGGACTGGGTGAGTTGCTTTTGTAGAGAGCTGCCACAGACACGATGGACCGAATGGCCTCCTTCTGTGGTGTAACTCTTCTATGATTCTCAGTCAGAGGGCTGGCAGCTCAGCAGGCCCAGCAGTGCCACCAGGAGCGATGGTCACTGCTGGGATTGCACCAGGCCCAGAGCAGCATCATCGACACCACCCTGGGACCAAGGTAAGTCAGCTCAGGGTTGCTGGGACCAGTCATACAGGCCTTGGGGGGAAGGGTGGGGGGGCTGATTGTTGAGAGCGGGGGAGATCTTGATGTGCAGGTGGCGATCCCACTGGGGGACCCCTCCGTGGGCTATGGATTGCCCCTAAAGAAGGGAACACGCTAGCAGGCTGCCAGGTCTTGCCTGGAGGTGTTTCCACATGGTGGCAGCCCACTCTGATAGTTAAATGGGAGCAGAGGTAGGAAACTGCCCTTAATTGGCCACTTAAGGCGCTCAGGCAGGAAGTGAGAGTGACCGCCCTTGACATCAAGGCAGCATTTGACCGAGTATGGCATCAAGGAGCCCGAGCAAAGCTGGAGTCAGTGGGAATCAGGAGGAAAACTCACTGCTGGTTGGAGTCATACCTAGCGCAAAGGAAGATGGTTGTACTTGTTGCAGGTCAGTCATCTCAGCTACAGGACATCACTGCAGGAGTTCCTCAGGGTAGTGTCCTAGACCCAACCATCTTCAGCTGCTTCATCAATGACCTTCCTACAATCATAAGGTCAGAAGTGGAGATGTTCACAGATGATTGCACAATGTTCAGCTCCATTTGCGACTCCTCAGATACTGAAGCAGTCCATGTAGAAATGCAGCAAGACTTGGACAATATCCAGGCTGGGGCTGATAAGTTGCAAGTAATATTCGCAACACACAAGTGCCAGGCAATGACCATCTCCAACAACAGAGAATCTAACCATTTCCCTTTGACATTCACTGGCATTACGATCACTGAATCCCCCACCATCAACATCCTAGGGGTTACCATTGACCAGAATCTGAACTGGAGTAGCCATATAAATAGCGTGACTACAAGAGCAGGTCAGATGCTAGGAATCCTGCAGCGAGTAACTCACCTCCTAACTCCCCAAAGCCTGTCCACCATCTACAAGGCACAAGTCAGGAGTGTGATGGAATACTCTCCACTTGCTTGGATGAGTGCAACTCCAACAACACTCAAGAAGCTCAACACCATCCAGGACAAAGCAGCCCACTTGATTGGCACCCATCTACAAGCATTCACTCCGTCCACCACCAGCGCACAGTGGTAGCAGTCTGTACCATCTACAAGATGCACCAAGGCTCCAAACCCGTGACCTCGACCACCTAGAAGGACAAGGGCAGCAGATGCATGGGAACACCACCACCTGCAAGTTCCCCTTCAAGTCACACACCATCCTGACTTGGAACTATATCGCCGTTCCTTCACTGTCGCTGGGTCAAAATCCTGGACCTCCCTTCCTAACAGCACTGTGGGTGTACCTATCTCACATGGACTGCAGCAGTTCAAGAAGGTAGCTCACCACCACCTTCTCAAGGGCAATTAGGGATGGGCAATAAATGCTGGCCTAGCCAGTGACGCCTACATCCCATGAATGAATAATTTTTTAAAAAGGGCCATCCTCCAGCTTCCCCACCACGGTCAAAATGGCATAGTGGCAAGAGAACATCAGGCATGCCAACTGACGCTTCCCCATTCAGTCCGCGAGTGTGACCCCGAGCTTCTGGTCACCTCCCATTTTAATTTTCCACCTTGCTGTCACATTGATCTCTTTGTGCTCAGCCTCCTGCAGTGTTGCAATAAAGCTCAATGTAAGCTCAAGGAACCGCACCTCAACTTTCGATTAGGCACTTTGCAGCCTTCCAGACTCAAAATTGAATTCAGCTTCAGCTTCAGACCTGTTGAGTATTTCCAGCATCTTTTGATTTTATTTCAGATTTCCAGCATCTTCAGTATGTTGCTTGTGTATTCGGTGTCAGGAAGTATAAGATCATCTGTGTGTGTCTGCATCTCTCTGCGGGTGGTTAGAATAGCAAGGCTCATGCAATGTTATGTTTGCATTGCAGTATCATGCTGCATTTTGAATGTCTCTGATGTTTCTGTCTCTTCCTGGCATCTTATTTTTCTGGATTCATTTGAAGTAATATTCCGGTTATGCCTCATCTGTTATACTTTATATGCTTTGGCGAGGCCTCTCTTTACTCACTGTACAGTTTGAGTTTGAGTTCTCTAATCTTTTCTTTTGCCTCATTGCCATTACATTTAATTTTATTCTCTTCTAATATTTTTCAAAGTTTCGCTACTTATGTGAAAACTCTGGATTTAGAAAAGATTGGAATAAAGCGTATTTTTAAAAGGGTTTTGAGTCTTTCGTCTTTATCGGTATCTCAAATAGGTTTCTGCTTATTTTAATTTTTGCTGTATAGAAATATCTATTCTACAGACATATAAATGAAAAAGGGAAGTTGGGATAGAAATAGGATCATTAAGGCATTGTCAGGATAAAATCAAAGGCAGCAAAAGCGAAATGGTAGAAATATTAGACAATTATTTTGCTTCAGCATTTACCAGGAGACTGATCAAGTGGACATGGCATCGGAAAATGTGATTAGAAATAATAACATTGCATTCAAAATAAAAAAGGAAGTTATGAATAAACTAATCAAACTCAAAGAGGATAGAAACCATGGTCTGGCCAGATTGCATTCATGCATTGTAAAAAATCTAGGAAAGAGATGCCAGGGCACTATTACTATACCTTTTTCTAATGAATTATTCAGTATGTGTATCGGAGAACTGGCAAGTAGCTAATATATCTATATTTAAGGAGGGAGATAGGACATGCCCAGGGAACTGCAGACAAGTCAGCTTAGTGTGGGTAATTGGAAAAATAATGGAATCCCTACTAAAGGAGAAAGTAGAAAAACTATCTACAAGCCAAAAATATTATAATGAATAGTGAGCATGGATTTCAAAAGGGAATTTCTTGCTGGATCAACCTCTTGAATTCTTTTGAAGAGATAACAGAGAGAATAGAGTAGGGTAATGAGGTAGATGTAATATACCTGGCTTTCCAAAAAGGCCTTTGATAATAGACTAATGAATAAGGTCAGAGCATGCAGAGTCAGCAGACAAGTAGCAGAATGAATAGCTAGCAGGCTGCAAGACAGACAGCAGTTAGTAAAAATAAAAGGTAGCTATTCAGAATGGCAGAAATTGGGAAGTAGGGTCCCACAAGTATCTGTGCTGGGATCACCGTTGTTCACAGTGTATAGTAACAGTTTAGAACTTTGGAATCAAAAACACAATTTCTAAATTTGTGAACAAATTAGAAGGAATAGTAAACATGGCAACAAATTACAAGAAGACATTAATAAACCTGAAGAATGAGCATATAATTGACAAATGAATTTCAATATAGATAACAAAAACAAGAAATGCTGGAATCACTCAGCAGGTCTGGCAGCATCTGTGGAAAGAGAAGCAGAGTTAACGTTTCGGGTCAGTGACCCTTCTTCGGAACTCAACGTTCCGAAGAGGGTCACTGACCCGAAACGTTAACTCTGCTTCTCTTTCCACAGATGCTGCCAGACCTGCTGAGTGATTCCAGCATTTCTTGTTTTTGTTTCAGATTTCCAGCATCCGCAGTATTTTGCTTTTATTCAATATAGATAAGCCTGGTATTACATTTTGAGTAAAATGGTAAAAAAAAATCACATGCTATTTAGAAAATAAGAATCTAAATTGGGTAGGGCGGCACTGTGGCGCAGTGGTTAGCACCGCAGCCTCACAGCTCCAGCGACCCAGGTTCAATTCTGGGTACTGCCTGTGTGGAGTTTGCAAGTTCTCCCTGTGTCTGCGTGGGTTTCCTCCGGGTGCTCCGGTTTCCTCCCACATGCCAAAGACTTGCAGGTTGATAGGTAAATTGGCCATTAGCAATTGCCCCTAGTATAGGTAGGTGGTAGGGAAATATAGGGACTGGTGGGGATGTGGTAGGAATATGGAATTAGTGTAGGATTAGTATAAATGGGTGGTTGATGGTCGGCACAGACTCGGTGGGCCGAAGGGCCTGTTTCAGTGCTGTATCTCTAAACTAAACTAAACAAAGCGCTCTGGGAGCACGAATGCACAAATCACTAAAAGTTGCAATGCAGGTCAGTAAGGCCATAACAAAAGCAAACTAAGCACTAGGGTTTATTTCTAGAGGGATAGAATTATAAATTGGAGAAGTTATGCTAAACTTGTATCAAACCTTAGTTAGGCCACATTTGGAGTTCTTTGTGCAATTCTGGTTGCCATATTATGAAAAAGGCAATAGAAGCATCGGAGAGAGTGCAAAAAAGATTTACAAGGGTGATACCAGAAATAAGGATGAACATGCTGGGTCTCTTTTCTCTAGAAAAGAAAAGGATGAGGAGTGACTGAATAGAGGTCTTTAAAATTTGATAGAATAGACACAGAGTTAATATAAGCCCAGCAACTACAGGCCAGTCAGCTTAACTGCGGTGGTGGGGAAACTTCTAGAAATAATAATTTGGGACAAAATTAATAGTCACATAAACAAATGTGGGTTGATTAAGGAAAGCCAGCACAAATTAATTAAAGGAAAATCATGTTTAACTAACTGGCTGGAGTTTTTTGAAGTGGTAACAAAAAGGGTTGAAGAAGGCAATTGCTGTTGATGTCGTGTACATGGACTTCCAAAAGACATTTGATACAGTGCCGCACAACAGACTTGTGAGCAAAATTATAGCTCATGGAATAAAAGGGACAATAGCAACATGGATATGAAATTGGCTGAGTGACAGGAAACAGAGTTGTGGTTAATGGATGTTCTTGGGGCCGGAGGAAGGTTTGTAGTGGAGTTCCCCAGGGGTCAGTGTTGGGACCCTTGCTTTTCCCAATCTATATTAATGACCTAGACTTTGGTGTACAGGGCACAATTTCAAAGTTTGCGGATGATACGAAACTTGGAACAATTGTGAACTGTGAGGAGGATAGTGTAGAACTTCAAAAAGGCATGGACAATTTGGTGGAATGGGCAGACAGATGGCAGATGCAGTTCAATGTGGAGAAAGGTGAAGTGATTCATTTTGGTAGGAAGAACATGGAGAGACAATATAACATAAAGAGTACAATTCTAAAGAGAGTGCAGGAGCAGAGGGACCGGGGGTATATGTGCATAAGTTACTAAAGGTGCCCGGACAGATTGAGCGAGCGGTTAATAAAGCAAACAGTGTCCTATTATTAATAGGGGCATAGAACACAAGAGTGAGGAGGTTATGTTAAACTTATGTAATTTGCTAGTTTGGTCTCAGCTGGAGTACTGTGTCCAGTTCTGGGTGGACTTTAGGAAAGATGTGAGGGCATTGAAGAAAGTGCAAAAAAGATTCATGACAATGGTTCCAGGGATGAGGAACTTCAGTTATGAAGACAGATTGGAGAAGTTGGGACTGTTTTCCTTGGAGAAGAGAAGGCTGAGAGGAGATTTGATGGAGGTATTCAAACTCATGAGGGGTCAGGACACAGTGGACTGTGAAGAACTGTTCCCATTGATGAAAGGATCAAGAACGAGAGGGCACAGATTTAAAGTAATGGGTAAGAGAAGCAAATATGACATGAGGAAAAACCTCTTCATGCAGCGAGTGGTTAGGATCTGGAATGCACTGCCTGAGAATGTGGTGAAGGCGGGTTCAATCTAGATATTCAAAAGGGAATTAGACTGTTTATCGGAACTGGAAGAATGCGCAGGGTTATGGGGAGGAGGTGGGGGAATGGCATTAGGTGCATTGCTCATTCGGAGAGCTAGTGCAGAAACGACGGGCGGAATGGCTTCCTTCTGCACTACAACAGTTCTCTGATTAGAAATAGGAGAAGGAATAGGCCTTACGGCCTGTTGAGTCTGCTGCGTCATTCAGTACGATCATGACTGATCTTGAGCTTCAACTCCACTTTATTGCCTGCTCCCCATATCCTTTGATTCCCTGAGAGACCAAAAATCTATCTCAGCCTTAAATGTATTCAACGATGGAGTATCCACAACCCTGTGGGATAGAGAATTCCAAAGATTTGCAACCCTTTGAGTGAAGAAATTTCTTCTCAGCTCAGCCTTATCCTGAGACTGCCTCTTTGTTCTAGATTCCGCTGCCAGGGGAAACAGCGTCTCAGTATCTACCCTACCAGGCCCCTTCATAATCTTGAATGTTTTAATAGGATCACAAGAGAACTGCAGAGAACATAGACTCAATTTAATCAACCTCATCATAGGATAACCCTCTCATCCCAGGGATCAATCTAGTGATCCTTCGCTGTACCACCTCCAGTGCAAGCATATCCTGGGTGTGGTCTCACCAAAGCCCCTTACAATTGTAGTAAGACTTCTTTATTCTTGTCCTCCAATCCCCTTGCAATAAAGGCCAATATGCCACTTGCTTTCCTAATTGCTTGCTGTACCTGTAACTTTTTGTGTTCCTTGTATGAGTAGAGCCAAGTCTCTCTCAACATCATCATTTACATGTTTCATGCCTTTTAAAAAAAAAAATTCTGCTTTTCTATTCTCACGACCAAAGTGAATAACCAGCCACTTCCTCACATTGTACTCCATCTGCTTCTTGTTGCCCACTCAGTTAACCTGTCTATATTTCTTTGCAGCCTCTTTGTGTCCTTCCCACAGCTTGCATTCCCATCTAGCTTTGTATCGTCAGCAAACTTAGATACATTACTCTCTGTCTCTTTGCCTAATTTATTAATATAGAATGTAAATAGCTGAGGCCCCAGCACTGATCCTTGCCTCACTCCACTAGTCACAGCCTGCCAACTTGAAAATGCCCCATTTATCCCTACTCTCTGCTTCCTGTCTGTTAGCCAATCCTCTATCTATACTAATATATTACCCCCAACTCCGTGCGTCCTTATCTTGTGCGGCACTTTATCAAATATCTTTTGGAAATCCAAGTACACTACAGCTACTGGCTCCCCGTTAATTACCCTACTAGTTACATCCTCCAAAAACTCTAATGAATTTGTTATTTGTGGGGAAGAGCAAAACTAAAGGCTATCAATAAATGATAGTCACCAAGAAATCAAATAGGGAATTCAGAAAAAACGTCTTTATCCAGAGAGTGGTGAGAATGTAGAACTCGCTACCACAGGAAATAGACTGAGGTGCACAGTATAGATGTATTTAAGGGGAAGCTAGAAAAGCATAAGAGAGAGAAGAGTTATGCTGATAGAGTGAATCATAGAACGGTTACAGCACAAAAGGAGGCCGTTCGGCCGGTTGTGTCTATGCTGGCTCTCTGCAAGAGCAACTCACCTAGTCCCACTCCCCTGCCTTTTCCCCGTAGCCCTGCAATTTTTTTCCCTTCAGATAATTATCCAGTTCTCTTTTGAATGCCACAATTGAATCTGCCTCCACCACATGCTCAGACAGTGCATTCCAGATCCTAACCACTTGCTGCATAAAAATTTTGTTTTTATTTTTTCATGAGATGTTGGCGTCACTGGCAAGGCTTGCAATTGTTGCCCATTCCTAATTACCCTTGACAACTGAGTGGCTTGCTAGACCATTTCAGAGGACAATTAAGAGTCAACCACATTGCTGTGGGTCTGGAGCCACATGTAGGCCCGACCAGGTAAGGACAGCAGATTTAAGCAGAAGGACCTGAGTGAACCAGATGGGTTTTTACAACAATCGATGACAGTTTTATGGCACCATTACTTTCAATTCCAGATTTTTTTATTAATTAATTTTAATATAAATTCCACCATCTGCTTTGGTGGGATTTGAATCCGTGTCCCCAGAGCATTAGGCTGGGCCTCTGGGTTACTAGTCCAGTGACATTACCACTAGTCCACTGTCTTCCCATGTTGCTTTTGCCAATCACCTTAAATCGGTGTTCTCTGGTTCTGGATTCTTCTGCCAATGGGAACAGTGGTTCTGATGAATGGTTACAGACCTGAAACGTTAACTCTGTTTCTGTCTCCACAGACACTGTACACCCAAGTCTAGGCCATAAATATATGTCTAGAAAAGCAGGGGTCCCAACATCAACTCCAGGAATCCCACTATATACTTTCCTCCAGTCGAAATGAGGAGGAATGGGAGGAGGCTCAAGTGGAGCATGGACTGGTTGAGCCAAATGACTTCCTTCTGTGCTGTATATTCTATGTTATTCCATGTAATATTTTGCAACAAGTATTGTATTGATTTTTGTTGACTTCGGTCTTATGCTGTGCTTGTATTTTTTGCAGACTGGAAGAACTGGCTCAGATTTGTTCTAAGTATGATATCCCTCACATAGTCAACAATGCTTATGGAGTGCAGTTGTCCAAGTGTATGCATCTCATTCAACAGGTATGAAGCAAGACCATTGCTGTAGAGCTATTCGAGCTAACAAAATATTCAGTGGAAATAAATTGCTGTTAACTTGACCTGCGTATTTTAAATACTTTGGGGTGCATTTTATGTTCGTTAATGTAAAAGTTGACACAGTTATAACATGTATTTCTCTACTTTATACTTAGAAACATAGAAAATAGGAGCAGGAGTAGGCCATTCGGCCCTTCAGGCCTGCTCCGCCATTCAAAAAAGATCATGGCTCATCGTCTAATTCAATACCCTGTTCCTGCTTTCTCCCCATATCCCTTGATCCCTTTGGCATTAAGAAATATATCTATCTCCTTCTTCAATATATTTAATGACTTGGCTTCCACTGCCTTCTCCTCATCTCGGTTCTAAATGGCATACCCCGTATCCTGAGACTGTGATCCCTGGTTCTGAACTCCCCAGCTATCGGGAACATCCTCCCTGCATCTGGCCTGTCTAGTCCTGTTAGAATTTTAGAGGTTTCTGTGAGACCCCCTCTCATTCTTCAAAACGCTAGTGAATATAGGCCTAGTCGACCAAATCTCTCCTCATACGTCAATCCTGCCATCCCAGGAATCAGCTTAGTAAATCTTCTTTGCACTCCCTCCATGGCAAGAACATCCTTCCTCAGATAAGGAGATCAAAACTGCACACAATACTCCAGATGTGGTCACACCAAGGCCTTGTTTAACTGCAGTAAGTTAATAAAATTGACGAGTGGCAAAAACCTACTCTTTATTTCTTATTATACATTAAAAAAGCTTCCTTCCATGAGGAAAATTGCATTCTTACGACAAATATGTCTGTTTTCTCTTCCTTCAATTGCATTAAAATAACTGATGTCACTGTAAGGGTGAAGTGTTGACTAGGGTTGTAGGACAGATAGGAATGCTGAGTTTTGTAATCTCAACTGAAAGTCTAGTATTGCCCACTAGAGTAAATTAAATTAGCAAATGTTATATCTGTAGCAGGTTGAAGTTTTTACACAGTCTGTAATTCTTATTCTTGCATGGCAAGAGCACTGTGTGCTCTTTGTTTACATCTAGTAAAGTGTTTGGCATTATTAGCAACTCTGTGAAATAAGCTTATAAACCATGTTTATTAAACAGTCAACTTGATGGCATGAGATTGTGACCCATTACCTACCCACAATAAACGTTACATCTCAGTTGTGCTTTTAAGAATGACCAGCAGAAATTCTGGGCTTCTCCACTTGTGCAGGTAGGAAAAAAACTTGCATTTATATAGCGCCTTTCATGACCACCTGATGGCCCAAAGTGTTTTACAGTGATCAAAGTACTTTTGAAGTGTAGTCACTGGCAATGTGGGGAATGCGGCAGTCAATTTGCACGCAGCAAGCTCCCACAATCATCAATGTGATAAAGACCAGATAATCTTTTTTTATCATGTTGATTGAGGGGTAAATGTTGGCCAGGACCCTGTAGGCTGCAGGAAGATATTGATGGTTTGGTCAGATGGGCAAAAAAGTGGCAAGTGGAATTCAACTTGGAGAAATGTGAGGTGATGCGTTTGGGGAGGTCAAACAAGGCAAAGGAATACATGATTAATGGGAAAATACTGAGAAGTGTAGAGGAAGTAAGAGACCTTGGAGTGAATGTCCACAGATCCTAAAGGTAGCAGGACAGGTCGATAAGGTGGTTAAGAAGGCATATGGAATCCTTTCCTTTATTAGCCAAGGTATGGAATATAAGAGCAGGGCAGTTATACTGGAACTGTATAACTCATTGGTTAGGCCACAACTTGAGTACTGTGTGCAGTTCTGGTCACCTCATTACAGAAAGGATGTAATTGCACTAGAGAGGGTACAGAGGAGATTTACTAGGATGTTGCCAGGACTGGAAAAATGCAGCTATGAGGAAAGATTGGATAGGCTGGGGTTGTTCTCCTTGGAACAGAGAAGGCTGAGGGGAGATCTGATTGAAATGTACAAAATTTTGAGGGGCCTGGATATAGTGGAGGTGAAGGGTCTATTCATCTTAGCAGAGAGGTCAGTGATGAGGGGGCATAGATTTAAAGTGATTGGTAGAAAAATTAGGGGGGAGGTGAGGAAATACTTTTTCACCCAATGGGTTGTGATGGTCTGGAACTCACTGAAAGGGTAGTAGAGGCAGAGACCCTCAACTCATTCAAAAGGAGTCTGGATATGCACTTCAAGTGCCGTAATCTGCAGGGCTACGGACCAAATGCTGGAAGGTGAAATTAGAATGGGTGGATCATTTTTCGGCCAGCACAGACACAATGAGCCAAGTGGCCTCTTTCTGTGCCTTAAACTTTCTATGATTCTGTAACTCCCCGGCTCTTTGAAATAGTGTCATCGGATCTTTCTCATACAAAAGATGGCACTTTCGACGGGTCAGTCTCCCTCAGCATTGCACTAGAGTGTCAGCCTAGATTTTTGTGTTCAAGTCCTGGAGTGGGACTTGAACCCACAACCTTCTGACTTGAGAGGTAAGAGTGCTACCACTGAACCGGGGCTGACAATCCTAACACAGTATTTATCCTGATCAGTCTTAGTTATTTTTGTACAATTCCTAGTATGAAATTAATTCTAAAATTAGGGAACTTCATGAGCTATTATTTGCAGAAGCATTTGTGCAGGATCCATTCTAGGACTTCACATAAACTAGGCTGGCACTGCCATTGGCAGTATTAAGGGAGTCCGGCATTTTTGTAAGCGTTATCTTTTGAATGCAAGTTAAACTGAGTCTGCCTATTGAAGTGGATGAGAAAGATCCCCTGATGCTATATGAAAACAGCAGGGAGGTTAACCTGGTCCCATGGTAAGAATCTCTGCCTCAGACAACAGCGTCAAATCAGGTTTAATTTGTCATTCAGCATGTTTGTTGTCTGAGACATCTTGCTGCTTGTAAATTAGCTCCTTTGTTCACACAACAATAGTGACTACAGTTTCATTGTAATAATTTATGGTTGTGAAGTGTTTGGAATGTCCTGTGGATATGTGATAAGGAACTCTAAATACAAGTTCTTTTTATAGTGAAGGTCATCTTGATGAGCATCAGTTGTTTTTTTTAAAGTCAGATACAGTGTGAAATTTTGCTATTGCCTAGTAACTAACTAGTTTAAATATGCTCAGAGAATGGATAAATGAGCTGAGTTGTGATTGGATATAATTAGAAAGTCTGAGCAGGGTTTTTGTTTTAAATTATGAGAATAGCACATTTTAATGGACTGTATTGGCCCTCCATCTGACCTCATGCAAGGAGGTTAATGTGGCTGGTCTAAGTTAACTATGCATTTGGGAGTCCAAATTGGGACCTAACCTTGGGTGAGCACCCGCATTATCTCGGCATGATTTTTTTTCCACACAAGCCATCCTTGAGCATTCCATCAGTGTGATTGTAAATTTTTGACAAATTGTGGGCAGATTTATTGTTGAGGAATTGGATTGAGATTGTCTCAGTTTATTTCACATAGCTTCTTTACAGATAATCGAAGGGGAACTTCACCCCCACTGCACTGGTATGCATTTCAATCCAACTCCCTGAAGAATGGGCTAACCTTACTATGCCACCAAGTTCCCCTAAGCAGTGCTTTATATTTTGGTGTAGTATTACAAATGAAACCTTCAGAGAACTAAAGTAATAATACAAAAACAACTAGGAACATAGATCTAGTTATCTTTAGAATGCTGATGTACGGATTAAAGATATAGTTAGCCAAAAAAAGTCAGCTGATTAATGAACCATCTAGATGTAAGTTTTTTTATTAGCGTCTACAGGTTTTGTATTGTGATCATCACAGACATGTTTCAAAAGAAAAATCAACCACCTATCCCAAATGGAGGTGACATTTCCGATAAACACATATCCGATGCCATAAGTTTGCAGTCCAAGTAATCTCCCCAATTGCATTTTCATTGCCAAGCATGCTCAATATTTATTTAGAGATACAGCACTGAAACAGGCCCTTCAGCCCACCGAGTCTGTGCCGACCAACAACCACCCATTTATACTAATCCTACATTAATCCCATATTCCCTTTCACCTCCCTACACTGGGGTAATTTACAATGGCCAATTTACCTATCACCTGCAAGTCTTTGGCTGTGGGAGGAAACCGGAGCACCCAGCGAAAACCTACGCGATCACAGGGAGAACTTGCAAACTCCGCACAGGCAGTACCCAGAATCGAACCCGGGTCCCTGGAGCTGTGAGGCTGCAGTGCTAACCACTGCGCCACTGTGCCGCCCTGTTAGCCCAGTGCATCCATCTTGTCAATAACAAATGAATAATTTGTGGAAGATCATAGGCACAAAATAATGTGCTATTTATAATACAACCAAGAACCAGGCGACAATAGAAGTGGAAGTGAAAAAAGCAAAGGTAGAGTGTGAAAAGACAATGACAGCTATATAAAAGGGAATCCAAAAGTCTTATAGGCATATTAATAGTAAAAGGAAGGGTGGGCCAGTTAGGGACCAAAAAGGGGATTTACACGTGGTGACAGGGGGCATGGTTGAGCTATTAAATGAATACTTTGCATCTGTCTTTACCAAAGAAGAAGATGCTGCACAGGTCATGGTAAAAAAAAAAAAGAGGTATTTCAGACACTAGAAGGGTTTAAAATTGATAAGTAGGAGGTATTGGATAGACTGGATGTACTAAAAGTTGACAAAGCACCAGGACCAGATGACATGCATCCAAGGATACTGAGAGAAGTGAGAGTGGAAATCGCAGAGGCACTATCCATAATTTTTCAGTATTTCTTAGACTCGGGTGGTGTCAGAGGACTGGAGAATTGCAAACTTTACTTTTTGTTCAAAAAAGGGTGTAAAGGTAAGCCCAGCAACTACAGGCCAGTCAGTTTAACCTCAGTGATGGGGAAGCTTCTAGAAACGATAATTTGGGACAAAATTAATAGTCACTTGAAGAAATGCAGGTTAATTAAGGAAAGCCAGCATGGATTTTTTAAGGGCAAATCATGTTTAACTAACTTGCTGGAGTTTCTTGACGAGGTAACAGAGAAGGTAGATCAGGGTAATGCTGTTGACGTGGTGTACAAGGACTTCTAAAAAAGCATTTGATAAAGTGCTGCACAACAGACTTGTGAGCAAAGTTACAGCTCATGGGAGCAAAAGGGACAGTAACAATATGGATACGAAATTGGCTGAGTGACAGGAAACAGAGAGTAGTGGTTAATGGACTGGAGGAAGGTTTGTGGTGGAGTTCCCCAAGGGTCGGTGTTAGGACCCATGCTCTTCCTGATATATATTAATGACCTAGACCTTGGTGTACAGGGCACAATTTCAAAATTTGCGGATGATACGAAACTTGGAAACATTGTGAACTGAAGAGGACAGTGATAAACTTCAAAAGGACATGGACAGTTTGGTGGAATAATTGGACAAGTGGCAGATGACTTTTAATGCAGAGAAGTGTGAAGTGATTCATTTTGGTAGGGAGAATGCGGAGAGACAATATAAAATAAAGGGTGCAATTCTGAAGGGGGTGCAGGAGAAGCGGGACCTGGGGGTATATGGGCACAAATCATTGAAGGTGGCAGGCCAGGTTGAGAGAGTGGTTAATAGAGGATACAGCACCATAGGCTTCATTAATAGGGGCATAGAGTACAAGAGCAAGGAAGTTGTGTTAAACTTGTACTGGTTCGGCCTCAACTGGAGTATTGTGTCCATTTCTGGACTCACACTTCAGGAAAGATATGAAGACATTAGAGAGAGTGCAGAAAAGATTCACAAGAGTGGTTCCGGGGATGAGGAACTTCAATTACATGGATAGTTTCGAGAAGTTGGGACTGTTTTCCTTGAAGAGAAGGTTAAGAGGAGATTTGATAGAGATGTTCAAAATCAAGAGGGATCTAGACAGAGTAGATAGGGGAAAGATTGTTCCCATTGGTGGAAGAATCGAGAACAAGAGGGCACAGATTTAAGGTAATTGGCAAAGGAAGCAATGGCGGCATGAGGAAAAGCTTGTTCACATAGCAAGCGGTTAGGATCTCGAATGCAATGCCTGTGAGTGTGGGGAGGCAGGTTCAATCGAGGCATTCAAAAGGAAATTGGATTGTTATCTGAAACGGGAGAAGGTGGGGGAGTGGCACTAGGTAAATTGCTCTTTCGGAGAGCCAGCGCAGACCCAGTGGGCCAAATGGCCGCCTCCTGTGCTATAACAATTCTGTGATTCTATTTCGGAACCAGGCAACAAGGTGGCCAACTTAATGGAAGTTCGGCTTTAAAGAAATGTGGCTTGTCTATTAACCCTTTATGATTTTTATAGTAATGACTGTTACTCCTTCCTTTCAAACAATGTTTTAGTTGTGCCAGCTTTACCAAGCAGATTCTTAGTGCAAATTGTTTTAACAATAATCTAACAATATTTTTACTCATGCAAATATCCCATATTTATTCTAAAATCCGCTGACCCTTTTTAAAGTACCATTAAATAAACTTAAGCATATACACAGCCTTGCTGCTTCTAAAGTACTTGCATTAAAGTTTCCATCATTGTGTACAGTTCTTTTGATGAGAAACAGTTATGGGTATACTTCAGTGAAAATGTGACAACATAACAAGAATGTTTGAGTAGGTTAAAACGCTGTGAAAATCATAAGGTGAAGGAAAATTATAGAGCATGTCTGATTACAGTGGTCTTCTCAGCACAGCAGTAAAAAGGGAGACTTATTATGACCATACAAATGTAAATATAGGAATTTCACGACTAAAATAAGTGATGAGAAATTTACAGAGCAAAGACGCATTGGTGCTCTTCCAGATGCTGCCTAGCAGGACTTCTGGCAAATCAGATATCAGAAAAAGACCTTTCTCGAAGACGAGAGTGCAGTAAACGACATCACAATGATAAAGGTCAGCTGCACTTTTGAACAGTAGCATTCAGTTCCAACAAGCTTAATTTTTTATGAGGATTCACCAGTGCTGGCGGGAATTCTTACTGCTTTTGTTGAAATGTCTAGGAGTTAGGTCAGAAATACTTCAATAAGTTTTGGCTATAGATCAGATACTCCACTGGATGGGGATAAGGAATTATCAGCTTTTAAATGAGTTGTCCTGAACCTCAGTTCAAATCCAGCCCGACATAGTGGGGTGAAAATTTCCTCAGTCTGCATGGCTTCAATTCTCAGTGCAGTCTCGGTACAGTTCCTAGTGGCCGTGGAGGGACTCCGCAACAAATAAACTACTTCAAATTTGCCAGGCTTAGGGGTAGTTGGAGTGCAAGTGAAAAAGATGGCTCACTGGTGCAAAATAAGCATTCCACTGAGATTAAGGCTGATGCTCATTGCTGGGGAGTGTAGAGTGATCTTTACCATATGACTGCCATGCTATATCTGACCTGGGAACATTTGGTGCTAATATTCGGTGCCTGAATTGGAGAGTGTTCATTCCCCTGCACTGCACATCCTTCACCTTAATGAGCACAGAATTCCATCAGTATCCATTTTTATAAATTACATGATTTAAAAATATCCAATTCTGAGCACCCCACTTTAAATTTTTCTTTCTGGCTCTTTCTGTTCATTGTTTCTTTAGATGGTGCAACACGCCTCTTCCCCAACCACCACCCCCCCTCTCCCCCCCCCCCCCCCCAACCCCCATTTGGGGAAACTGGTTTGGAGGAGATTGCTGAACATTAATGTGTATGAGAGCTGAATTAACATGATTGAATAGTCATGCTTCTCTATTTAACTGCATCAGATTTTTGGGGTCAGTACTTTCTCTGTGGTCCTCTCTTTGATGATGCTGTCAATTTATGTGCAAGTTAAAACATTCCCCGAACAAAAACTGTTAAAAGTCAATATTTTTGTATTTTTAAATAAATACAAGTGAAGAGATCTCACAGTCTTAATAGATACACTTGAGCTTGATATTTTATATCTTTTTAAAAAAATAAGTAGCCTTAATATCTTTTTGTTATTGCCTTAACTGTTTTCACATTTTAATTAGGGAGCTCGTGTCGGCCGAATCGATGCTTTTGTGCAGAGCTTGGACAAGAACTTCATGGTTCCAGTAGGTGGTGCTATAGTAGCTGGTTTTGATGAAGTCTTCATACAGGAAATTAGTAAAATGTACCCAGGTAATTCATTATCAGACACTCTTGAGTTAAGAAAGTAAATCTCAGTTGTCGTAGAGAGACTTGCTGCAAGTTAAGCTTTCATTTATGTCTAGATTGGCTGCTAGAAAATCTTGATATAAAATTCTGGTTAAGGCTGCTTAGCCTGGATTAGATTGAGGGCCCCTGTGCGCATAGGCTAAGGAAGTTATGTAGTTTACATTTAGAACCTGATTAAGATCAGAGAGCTTTGATAAAACAATCATTTCATTGTTGTCAATATTTATGAAATGAACAACAATCAACTTAAAACTGTTCAAATGATTTTTTTCATTTAATTGGATATCAGTCTGTAAATAGAAGTGCTGTACCTAGTTATATTGCACTTGATAAGATTTTTAAAAATATAATATGATGAACCATAAAAAATCAATCTGCTCGAAATAACAATTCTTTCTTTCCATCCTGTTTCCTGTAAAAAGCCTTTTAATTGCCACATTGGAAATTGTTCGATGCAAGGACATTTTTAAAAAAGGGCTGTCTAGACATCCTGGGGTGAAATTTCCTCAGTCTTCTCCTGATCTCTCCTGGACAATTGGCGGAAACTCTGAAGAAACGACCCTTTGTGCAGCTTCTCTGGTTTCCCACTAAAGTTATAGAGGGAGATTAGGAGACACCCTGCCTCCACCCCTCCCCATGAGCTAATCATAGCTAAAATGCGGTATAGAAATATATAGTTATGTCGCTTAAAAAATTAAGGGTGCAATATTCAGTGCAATTTTTTTTAAGCTGCAATTGTATGTATTTGAAAACAGTTCAGTCAACTTTGATGTTTGGGCCATTTTTGGCAAGATAGCCACCAGATGTAGAGTATTAAAGCAACATCCTCAGTAATCAATTCTGTGACTAAATGCTCTGAACTGTATTGTAAATAAGTTCAATTACAACAATGACTTGGATTTTGCAGTGAGTGCCCAGGAACGGCTTATGCCATTCCCCTTGCATACAGTTACCCGTAGATTTTTCATGAGCTTATCAACAGAGATTTCTAGCAATCTGGTGTCTGTTTGGATTTGGTGCCCTCTACAGTGGATCTATGGCATCTGTGAACTGATCAAGTAGTAGAGAGGCTTTTCAACCAATCAGATTGAAGAATCCTTACTGAGACACGCAGACTGAAAACTAGGAAGTAAAAAAGCAGGAAATATAAATTACAAATGCATCATTGTACAGAAAGTGAAATAAAGATTGGGACATACACATGGGATTAAAGGAAATACATAAAAGAGAACAACAGAAAAATTATTTTTATAACAATTTTTTTGTAAAAAAACTGCAACATTAGTTTTCTTCTGAAGGAATAAGACTCCACACTTGTTAAATTAATTTTTCAGGGCAAGAGGGGTTGATTAGCTGTAATTATCACATATTACGCCATTTTAAAAACTCCATTACTCCTGATTGAATGTACCCTAACTTTTTCAGCTGTTTTCAGAGAGAGAATAGTGATTAATTAACCTCCAATGGATTTCATCAGCAAAGACTGCAAAAGCACAGCCTGTTGAGGAGCAGGGTATCTCTGACAGCAACTTCCAGATTTCTGCATTTAACTGCACATGTGCGGATGCTAGAAGTTGCTGTGAGTTCTACCCATAATTAACAGCGAGCGCAGACAGCCTCGCCATTATTAGTACAGAAAAATCTGGGTCAAGAGAAGGCTGCGTTTTTTTTCTCCTGCTGTGTATTCTTGATTCATTGACATTATTGTGCCCTATTTATCCTCTGTGGCTTTACTGTGCATCACATCTTTAGTTGCCCACAAAATAAATACCTGTTTCAGCTAAAATTCTGTATTTTTTTTGTAACATTTTCTGTAAAGTCACAGAGCCTGGCCAGCCACATTAGTAGCTTACAACAGTGAAACCTTCAGTGCTCAGCATTCTCATTCCAGAAGGTTGTTTTAAGTGTAGTCACTGTACATGCAATAAGTCAGAAATATCTTTGCTTTTTAAAAGAATTAGTTTGTTTTCACCCTCATGATTTCCTCTGATTTTTATATTGAATATAACTCTGTGAAGTGCCTGCACTCATTGTTAAAGGCATATTTTAAATTCTCCCTCCCCGCTCCTATTCTGAAGGTAGGGAGTCATGAGGAACAAAACTAAGTAGGCCTGGTAACCATGTTGCCCACACCCAACCTCCAGCAACCTCTCCCTTCCCACTCCTTAAATCTTGCCCAGGTGTCTATCTCTCATGTGTGAGGCTCGTGAGTAAATCGATGAGGTTAATTGGCTGTGGGGGGACATCACAGTCAAGCTCAATCCTGTCACCATTTAGCTGCATCCATTGCGCAGTGATCATAACTGGGCTATCCCCTCTTTAATCTCCAGCTCAGCAATGTTGCAGCCAGCTATGACATCACCATTTGCTGCCCTGACTTATGTTAGCTAACACTTCCTAGTGCAGGAATTAAATTTGAAATCTTTCTGGTCAGTATGGTTTAGTACCACTGCTGAAACGTTGGCCAGACCTCTACTTTCTTTTGTATAACTTAGAAATAGTTAAGTATGAAAGATCTTTCCCATTGATATTTCTAGGCCGAGCTTCAGCATCGCCCTCAACTGATGTTCTTATTACGTTGCTATCACTCGGTGTGAATGGCTATAAGCGCCTCTTAAAAGAAAGAAAGGTGAGTTCATAATGTCCCAGGCCTGGAGTTCGTATATACACTCTATTACTCTATAATTTTCTGTTTGCATTTCATTACTGTGCAAATAGCCGTCATGTTGCAAATTCAATTACATTTAATTATTAATGGCTTTTTAATTTGCTCTTCATAGGTATGCTTGCATCTGCTTTTCTGTTAGTTTGTGCTTTTCTTATGTCTTGTTTAAAGATTTTGTGCAAAGGACAACCAATTACATTTTGTACATTTCCTTCATTCTGACTTTAACAATGTAACATAACCAAGAGTTCCAGTGTAATTCTTTTATGCTACTGTGCTTTTATGCATCTGAGCCTAGTTTTCCTCCAAGGGTGTCCAGTGTAAGATGAGTACAACACCTCTCAGGTGCACAGACACCTCTCAGGTGCACTGTGCCTGTCAGAGGAGGCACCTGAGAGACCTGCAACTGTGCTCCTGTTGACTGGCATTGTGATCAGTGGCTGCTGTTGAAGAGCAGTAGCCAGAAGGCAGCGAGGATTGAAGATCACCCTCAGGAGGGAAGGGGATAGCTTTCCATCTGCTGTGGTGGCTCCCCTTTCATCTTTGCTAGAGCTATTCTTGCCAAGCTGCACCCAACACTGTCTCTTTGGCATCTGCTAGTGGACCAACAACCATCGCCCCTCTCCAGCTTCCCCTTCAGAATGTCTGTTCACTCTTAGGTTGAGTCTCTTGTCATCCATGATTATTACATGGATAATTGCATTGGCATGATTGACTGAAACTTGACCTGTATGTGACAAGACCTTGTCCTGCCTAGCTATACTCTTCACCTCCTGCCCCATCCAAAGCACTGTGGTGGAGGTATGGCCCTTTTTACCTAATCACAGCTTGTTTGCTTGCTGCACTGTTCTGTTACCTTCATCTCTTTCAAGGACCTAATCTTGTTATACCCCTCTTGTCTCTCCTTTAAAATCCTCCCCCAAGTTCCACCATGAGTTTCATCCCAAGATATCCTCCCTCTTTTCCTCCTTCAGTCTCTGTGCTGAGCAACTTTTTGTGCTCTATGATGTTAATCTCCATCAGCACTCCCTTTACCTTCACTTTTCTTAATTCACTGCCCTCCTGTCCTCCCTAAAGCTCTCCCTCCACGTAAACTCTTCAACCCATAATCACCACTCCCCCGAACCTTGCCTTGTCACATGGCCTGTCAACTCCTGTGGTCTGGTACAGGAATAAGGCATTTTCGATTACTTCCTCCCCAACCTCAAGCCCCACTTCCTGTTGTTTCTGTATCTGTGTTGTCAAATTGCTTGTCTGACACGCGCCTTGGACGAATTGAACATTCTTCCAGTTGAGCATTAGGAAGACGGACGCCATCATCTTCAGCTCTCGCTGCAATTTCCGCACCCCTCCCTGGCCAATGTCTCAAGTTGAACCAGGCACTGTGAAACATCGACTTCCTATTGAACCTTGACCTGAGCTTCCAATCCATTCCATCACAAAGATCGCCGCCTTCCACCCCGTAAAATCGTCCGGTTCTGCCACCTGCTCAGTTCATCTGCTCCTGAAACCCTATCCATTCTTTTATTATCTCCAGACTCAACCATTCCAAAGCTCCCCTGGCTGGCCTCCCACAATCATTGCTCCTTAAACAGCTCATCCAAACCTCTGCTTCCCGCATCCTGTCTCACACTCAATTCTGCTCACCCTTCACCCGGTACTTTCTGACCTCCATCGACTTCTGCTCACCTCCTGTTTAAAATTTTTATCCTTGTGCTTGAATACATTCATGGATTTTCCCCTCCCATCTTTGTAACCCCAGTTATACAACCCCTCCCCACCCCCCCAAGAATCTTTTGTACCTCCATCTCTGATCCTTGACCCCTTCCCTCATTCCACCATTAGCGCTGTGCCTTCAGCTGCGTAGGCCCCACACTCTGGATTTCCTCCTTAAAACATCTACATAAAATCTTAAGAAATAGGAGTGAGGTAGGCCATATAGCCACTCGAGTCCACTCCACCATTCGATAGGATCATGGCTGATGTGACCTCAACCCCACTTTCCCGCCTGATCCCTATATCCGTTGATTCACCTTGAGTCCAAAAAATCTATCTATCTCAGCTTTGACTATACTCAATGGCTGAGCATCCACAGCCCTCTTGGGTAGAGAATTCCAAAGATTCATAACACTCTGAGTGAAGAAATTCCTCTTCATCTCAGTCTTAAATGATCGACCCTTTAGCCTGAGACTCTGGCCCCTAATTCTAGATTCCCAGCCGGGGGAAGCAACCTCTCAGTATCTATCCTGCCAAGCCCCCTCTGCCTCTTCAACTCCTCCTCGTCCTTTGAGACATCATCCAACTCAACTTAAGGGCTCAGAATTGGCACATTCCTGATCCATACAACTAAGTTCACAATCACACAGTGCATCCGTTCACTGAGCTATCAGGCAGTCTATAGGGAGAGTTTAAATGTAATTCTAGCTTTCAGATTTGATATAGCAGGATTGATACTGAGGGCTTGTAAAATAATAATTTCTCACAACAACATTTTTATAGTAATAAAAACAAGAAATGCTGGAAATACTCAACAGGTCTAGCAGCATCTGTGGAGAGAGAAGCAGAGTTAACGTTTCGGATCAGTGACCCTTCTTCGAAACTGGCAAATATTCGAATTACCAAAGGTTATAAGCAAGTAAAGCGGGGATGAGGCAAGAGATAACAAAGCAGAAGGTGTAGATTGGACAAGGACACAGAATAGCTGACCAGAAGGTCATGGAGCAAAGGCAAACAATATGTTAAGGGTGTGTTGAAAGACAAAGCATTAGTACAGATAGTGTGTTAACGGACTGAAAATTGAACAGCAGCAAGTACAAACATGAAAAAAAACAGTGGGTAAGCAAACTGAACAAACTAAAATGAAATAAAATAAACATACAAAAAAAATTTTTAAAAATGTAAAAAAGAAAAAATAACTAAAAATGAAAGTAAAATGGGGGGCCATTCATGCTCTGAAATTATTGAACTCAATGTTCAGTCCGACAGGCTGTAATGTGCCTAATCGGTAAACATTTTTATAGCATCCTTACCATTGTACAATGTCCCAAGGGGTTTCACAAGAGCAGAATCAAACAAAATTAGACATCCAGCTACATAAGGAGATATTAGGGCTGATGACCAAAGCCTTGGTCAAGATGTAAGTTTTAAGGAATGTCTTAAAGGAGCAGAGAGAGGAAGAGAGGTGTAGAAACCAAAAAGGATACATTCTTTTTGGAAGCAGAGGGCATGGCTAAGTTACTAATTGAGTACTTTGCATATGTCTACATTAGGTAAGAGGATGCTGCCAATTTAGCAGTAAAGGAGGAGGCAGTTATTGGATATTGGATAGGTTAAAAATCGAGGAGGTACTTAAAAATTTGGCAGTCCTCAAAGTAGAAACGTTTCCCGGTCTGGATGGGGTGCATCCTAGGTTACTGAAGGAATTAAAGCTGGAAATTGCAGAGCCTCTGGCAATAATTTTCTAATCCTCCTTGGATATAAGGGTGGTCCCAGAGGACTGAAGGACTGTAAATGTTACACCCTTGTTTAAAAAAAGGGGCAAGGGATAAATCTGGCAACCACAAGCTAGTCAACCTAATGTCGGTGGTGGGGAAACTTTTAGAGACAATAATTGGGACAAAATTCATTGAAATTTGGAAAAGTATGGGCTAATAAATGAAAGCCAGCACAGCTTTGCTAAAGACAAATTGTGTTTGAGTAAGTAGATTGAGTGCTTTGATGAAGTAATGGAAAGGGTTGAAGAGGGTAGCACGGTTAATGTTGCATATATGGATTTTCAAAAGGCATGTGATAAAGTACCATACAAGATATGTGACATGCCATTAAAGAGACAGTGGCAGCATGGATGGAAAATTGGCTACGGGACAGAAAACAGAGAGTAGTGATGAATGGTTATTTCACAGACTGGAGGGAGGTATATACAGTGGTATTCCCCGGGGTCAGTATTGGGACAACTTTTTTTATATCTATTAACGAACTGGACTTGGCTATAACAGGGCATAATTTCAAAGTTTACAGATGATGATAAAAGTCAGAAATGTAGTGAATGATGAAGAGTATAGTAACAGACTACAGGAGGACGCAGACTGGTCATAGGATCATAGGAGATAGGAGCAAGAGTAGGCCATTCGGCCCATCAAGCCTGCTCCGCAATTCAAACAGATGAAATAGGCAGATGCAATTTAATGGAGAGAAATATGGAGTGATACATTTTTGTGCGAAGAATGAGGAGAGGAAATATGAACTAAATGATGCAATTTTAAAGGTGGTGCAAGAACCGAGAGACACGGGGATGTATGTACACAAATATCTGAAGGTGGCAGAACAAGTTGAGAAGGCTGTTAAAGCATATGAATCCTTGGCTTTATTAATATAGGAATAAAGGCGTTTGATAAGGTTCCCCATGGTAGGCTGATGGAGAAAGTGAAGTCGCATGGGGTCCAGGGTGTACTAGCTAGATGGATAAAGAAGTGGCTGGGCAACAGGAGACAGAGAGTAGCAGTGGAAGGGAGTTTCTCAAAATGGAGACGTGTGACCAGTGGTGTTCCACAGGGATCTGTGCTGGGACCACTGTTGTTTGTGATATACATAAATGATTTGGAGGAAAGTATAGGTGGTCTGATTAGCAAGTTTGCAGACGACACTAAGATTGGTAGAGTAGCAGATAGTGAAGGGGACTGTCAGAGAATACAGCAGAATATAGATAGATTGGAGAGTTGGGCAGAGAAGTGGCAGATGGAGTTCAATCAGGGCAAATGCGAGGTGATGCATTTTGGAAGATCCAATTCAAGAGTGAACTATACAGTAAATGGAAAAGTCCTGTGGAAAATTGATATACAGAGAGATTTGGGTGTTCAGGTCCATTGTTCCCTGAAGGTGGCAACGCAGGTCAATAGAGTGGTCAAGAAGGCATACGGCATGCTTTCCTTCATCGGACGGGGTATTGAGTACAAGAGTTGGCAGGTCATGTTACAGTTGTATAGGACTTTGGTTCGGCCACATTTGGAATACTGCGTGCAGTTCTGGTCGCCACATTACCAAAAGGATGTAGATGCTTTGGAGAGGGTGCAGAGGAGGTTCACCAGGATGTTGCCTGGTATGGAGGGCACTAGCTATGAAGAAAGGTTGAGTAGATTAGGATTATTTTCATTAGAAAGACGGAGGTTGAGGGGGGACCTGATTGAGGTGTACAAAATCATGAGAGGTATAGACAGGGTGGATAGCAAGAAGTTTTTTTCCCAGAGTGGGGGATTCAATTACTAGGGGTCACGAGTTCAAAGTGAGAGGGGAAAAGTTTAGGGAGGTATGCGTGGAAAGTTCTTTACGCAGAGGGTGGTGGGTGCCTGGAACGCGTTGCCAGCGGAGGTGGTAGACGCGGGCACAGTAGCATCTTTTAAGATGTATCTAGACAGATACATGAATGGGCAGGAAGCAAAGAGATACAGACCCTTAGAAAATAGGCGACATGTTTAGATAGAGGATCTGGATCGGCGCAGGCTTGGAGGGCCGAAGGGCCTGTTCCTGTGCTGTAATTTTCTTTGTTCTTTGTAAAGCACAAAAGCGAGGGAGTTATGCTAAACATTTAGAAACACTGGTTAGCCCTCAGCTGGAGTATTGTGTTCTATTCTGGGCACCACACTCTAGGAAGGAGAGGATGCAGAAGCAATTTACTAGAATGGGAACAGGAATGAGGGACCTGCGTTATGTGCAGAGCCTTGCGAAGCTGGAGTTAATCTCTTTAAAGCGGGGAAGGTTAAGAGGAGATTTGATAGAGGTGTTCAAAATTTTGAATGGTTTTAATAGAGTAGATATGAGAAATTGTTTCCAGTGGCAGAAAAGTCAGTAACCAGACAATACAGATTTAAGGTGATTGTTGGAAGAATCAGAGGTGATGGGAGGAAAGTTTCTTTACACATTGAGTTGTTGTGATCTGGAAAGTACTGCCTGAAAGTGTGGTGCAGCAGGTTCAGTAGTAACATTCAAAAGAGATTTGGATAAATACATGAAGGGGAAATAATTTACAGGACTATGGGGAATGAGCAGGGCAGCGGGATTAATTGGATAGCTGTACCAAAGAGCCGCACAGGCATGTTGGGCTGAATGTCCTCCTTCTGTGCTGTACCATTTTATAATTTACCAAACCCAAGTATCATACATTGTATGGCATTGTGATAATGGTATTTTGGTATCGAGATGGATTTCTCCTTTTGCATAGTTAATATCAATTTATGGATGGTGTTTGTTGTGTTTTTTTGATCATTTAGGACTGTTGAGACTGATCCGACCAGTTTCTGATCATTCATAACTGCTCGTACAGTTTAGAGATTAAAATTTTAAGAGATTAAATTATAGGACAACACTCTGAGCTGAGCTAGTGTGAAATGGATGTGAAAGGTCCATATGTGCCTTGATACCCACACCACTGTTGTGATCTTCTGGTTGGTTCACATATGGATGTTGAATAAGGAGTATTTTTTTTTATTCATTCATGGGATTTATTGCCCATCCCTAATTGCCCTTGAGAAGGTGGTAGTGAGCTGCCTTCTTGAACCACTGCAGTCCATGTGATGTAGGGACACCCACAGTGCTGTTAGGAAGGGAGTGCCAGGATTTTGACCCAGCGACAGTGAAGGAACGGCGATATAGTTCCAAGTCAGGATGGTGTGTGACTTGGATGGGAACTTGCAGGTGGTGATGTTCCCATACATCTGCTGCTCTTGTCCTTCGAGGTGGTAGAGGTCGCGGGTTTGGAAGGGGCTATCTGAAGGAGCCTTGGTGTGTTGCTGCAGTGCATCTTGTAGATGGTACACACTGCTGCCACTGTGCATCGGTGGTGGAGGGAGTGAATGTTTGTGCATGGTGTGCCAATCAAGCAGGCTGCTTTGTTCTGGATGGTGTCGAGCTTCTTGAGTGTTGTTGGAGCTGCACCCATCCAGGCAAGTGGAGAGTATTCCATCACACTCCTGACTTGTGCCTTGTAGATGGTGGACAGGCTTTGGGGAGTCAGGAGGTGAGTTACTCGCCCCAGGATTTCTAGCCTCTGACCTGCTCTTGTAGCCATATAAATACCGTGGCTACTCCAGTTCAGTTTCTGGTCAATGGTAGCCCCTAGGATGTTGACGGTAGGGGATTCAGCAATGGTAATACCATTGAATGTCAAGGGGAGATGGTTTGATTCTCTTTTGTTGGAAATGGTCATTGCCTGGCACTTGTGTGCTGCAAATGTTACTTGCCACTTATCAGCCCAAGCCTGGATATTGTCCAGGTCTTGCTGCATTTCTGCACTGACTGCTTCAGTATTTGAGGAGTCGCGAATGGTGCTGAACATTGTGCAATCATCAACGAACATCCCCACCTGACCTTATGATTGAAGGAAGGTCATTGATGAAATTGCTGAAGATGGTTGGGCCTAGGACACTAGAAGCTCAGATGATTGACCTCCAACAACCACAGCTATCCTTCTTTGTGCTAGGTATGACTCCAACCAGCAGAGCATTTTCCCCCTGCTTCCCATTGACTACAGTTTTGCTAGGGCTCCTTGATGCCATACTCGGTCAAATGCTGCCTTGATGTCAAGGGCAGTCACTCTCACCTCACCTCTTGAGTTCAGCTCTTTTGTCCATGTTTGAACTAAGGCTGTAATGAGGTCAGGAGCTGAGTGGCCCTGGCGGAACCCAAACTGAGCATCACTGAGCAGGTTATTGCTAAGCAAGTGCTGCTTGATGGCACTGTTGATGACACCTTCCATCACTTTACTGATGATTGACAGGAGACTGATAATTGGTGGTAATTGGCCTGGTTGGACTTGTCCTGCTCTTTGTGTACAGGACACACCTGGGCAATTTTCCACATTGCCGGATAGATGCCAGTTTTGTAGCTATACTGGAACAGCTTGGCTAGCAGTGCTGCAAGTTCTGGAGCACAGGTCTTCAGTACTATTGCTGGAATATTGTCAGGACCCATATCCTTTGCAGTATCCAGTGCCTTCAGTCGTTTCTTGATATCACGCGGAGTGAATCGAATTAGCTGAAGACTGGCATCTGTAATTTTTATTTATTTTATTTTTTTTTAGAGATACAGCACTGAAACAGGCCCTTTGGCCCACCAAGTCTGTGCCAACCAACAGCCACCCATTTATACGAATCCTACATTAACCCCATATTCTCTACCACATCCCCACCATTCTCCTACCACCTACCTGTACTAGGGGCAATTTACAATGGCCAATTTACCTATCAACCTGCAAGTCTTTGGCTGTGGGAGGAAACCGGAGCACCCGGCAGAAACCCACGCAGACACAGGGAGAACTTGCAAACTCCGCACAGGCAGTACCCAGAACTGAACCCGGGTCACTGGAGCTGTGAGGCTGCGGTGCTAACCACTGCGCCACTGGGCCACCCTAATGCTGGGGACTTCAGGAGGGGGCCGAGATGGATCATCAACTCGGAACTTCTGGCTGAAGATTGTTGCAAATGCTTTAGCCTTGTCTTTTGCATGATATGCTGGGCTCCCCCATCATTCAGGATGGGGATATTTGTGGAGCCACCTCCTCCAGTTAGTTGTTTAATTGTCCACCACCATTCACGGCTGGATGTGGCAGGACTGCAGAGCTTAGATCTGATCTGTTGGTTATGCGATCGCTTAGCTCTGTCCGTTGCAGGCTGCTTATGCAATTTGGCATGCAAGTAGTCCTGGGTTGTAGCTTCATCAAGTTGACACCTCATTTTTAGGTGTGCCTGGTGCTGCTCCTGGCATGCCCTCCTGCACTCTTCATTGAACCAGGGTTGGTCTCCTGGCTTGATGGTAATGGTAGAATGGGGGATATGCCGCGCCATGAGTTTGTGGTTGCGTACGATTCTGCTGCTGCTGATGGCCCACAGCACCTCATGGATGCCCAGTTTTGCATTGCTAGATCTGTTCGAAATCTATCCCATTTAGCACGGTGACAGTGCCACACAACACGATGGACGGTATCCTCAATGTGAAGGCAGGATTTTGTCTCCACAAGGACTGTGCGGTGGTCACTCCTACCAATACAGTCATGGACAGAAGCATCTGTGGCAGGCAGATTGGTGAGGACAAGGTCAAGTATGTTTTTCCCTCGTGTTGGTTCCTCCACCACCTGCCGCAGACCCAGTCTAGCTGCTATGTCCTTTAGGACTTGGCCAGCTCGTCAGTAGTGGTGCTACCGAGCCACTCTTGGTGATGGACATTGAAGTTCCCCACCCAGAGTACATTTTGTGCCCTTGCCACCCTCAGTGTTTCCTCCAAGTGGTGTTCAACATGGAGGAATACTGACTCATCAGCCGAGGGAGGGCAGTAGGTGGTAATCAGTAGGATGTTACCTTGCCCATGTTTGACCTGATGCCATGAGACTTCATGGGGTCCGGAGTCGATGTTGAGGACTCCCAGGGCAACTCGCTCCCTACTGTAGACCACTGTGCCGCCACCTCTGGTGGGTCTGTCCTGCCGGTGGGATAGGACGTACCCAGGATTGCAGTGTCGGGGACATTGTCTGTAAGGTATGATTCCGTGAGTATGACTATGTCAGGCTGTTGCTTGACTAGTCTGTGAGACAGCTCTCCCAACCTTTGCACAAGCCCCCAGATGTTAGTAAGGAGGACTTTGCAGGGTCAACAGGGCTGGGTTTGCCGTTGTTGTTTCCGGTGCCTAGGTCGATGCCTGGTGGTCCGTCCGGTTTTATTTTTATTGACTTCGTAGTGGTTAGGTACAACTGAGTGGATTGCTCGGCCATTTTAGAGGGCATGTAAGAGTTCACCACATTGCTGTGGGTCTGGAGTCACATGTAGGCCCTACCAGGTAAGGACAGCAGATTTCCTTCCCTGAAGGGCATTAGTGAACCAGATGGTTTTTTACAACAATCGACAATGGTTTCATGGCCATCATTAGACTCATTTTAGTTCCAGATTTATTAATTAAATTCAAATTCCACCTTCTGCTGTGGATTCGAACCCATGTCTCCAGATCAACACCCTTGGTCTCTGGGTTACTAGTCCAGTGATAATACCACTATGCCACTGCCTACCCGTATGAGGAAATGGAACATTTTCCAAAATGAACAACTGTGATGCTTCTTTTCTTGGACATTCATTCTGGAAAGTCAGTGCACCAAACAAAGCCAGGGCAAAATTCTTGTGAATCTCCCATTTGTTGTCTATTTTCCTGATGTAAGTTCATGAATGCATCTTCAATACTTAAGACAAAAAGATTACTTTTGTCTTGCATGTTAAACAACAATGGACTATGAATGTCTTATCTGTTTCAGTGCAGTGTTGGCAGCTAAAAAAATTTAATTATAAAACCAACTATATCAACAGTGTTGTGGGGAAGGAAATCTTATTAATCTGAATTTTATGAATTGGTGACTTTTTAAATGTTTGGCTGCTTTGTATGAAAAAGTCTGTAGAAATTAATTTGTCGGGTTTATTCTTATTCCCTGTTGGGAGCATAATCTAGGTACAAAGTATAAAAAAATTTTCTGTAACGGTATTGCACATCATATCAGACTTCAGTTCCAACAGGCAAATTTACATCAGATGCAGAGTTTTTACTGCATTGAAATACCGGGTCAGATTAGTCATCCCATAAAACCTTTTAAATTTTGTGGTAGTATTTGTGAACTGTTGCAGGAAAAATATGAGCAAGAATATTCAGTGGTATTCAGAAATTATTTTGATATATTAATCGAGACAGGTGCCTACAGAAACACGATGGCTCTGTCATATCAGTGTTCTTTATCGGGGGAAAAAATTGTCCTTGACAGCTGTTTTAAATTAATAGACAGAGCAAAATGTTCAACTGATGAGCAATGCTTGCTTTCTGTTGAGCATCAAACATTAACTTCCTCTGATGGCTCAGCTGAGCTGCACAGAAGAGGAAGGTCGTCAGTTCTATCCTGTTGGCTGATCTTTGTCAGAGTGGCAGAAGGAGACCTACAACTGGCATCAGTGCTCCTAGGTTAATGAGGAAAACAAAATGTTCAGACTTCCTGCCTTTTTATAGCTCCCCACTAACCTCTGCTGGCATGAGTTGGTCTTGGACAAGGACAGGGTCAGGCTCAGTTGCAATGCCACTGTATGTCATGCTGTTGATTATCCTGCTGACACACACTGTCCAGGATCTCACATGCAGAATGGCCACTTGGGTGTGATCCTGGGAGTACCTGGGACTCAGTGAACCAAGAGACTCAGGGAAACATGGAGATAGTGCCTCCATAAGAAGAGGAATAGGGAAGGGAATAAAATTGGCAGAGACACGAGGTGAAAGTTACAAAGTTATTGCAGTTCCAGTAAAATTGTATTGGGGATTTCATAGCCAATTCCAAAATTGTGAGATTCTGATGGTACAAATTCAAATGTTAATTATGTTCATAAGACCAATTTGGCAGCCATCTTGGATTTAGCCAGCATCATAACCATTTTCCCCTGAAGGTGCTGATTTACTTCCCCAATCTCGTAACCGGCTGGGTCTCAGTTTCTTTTTTTACAGTGCTGTTACATTCAGTGAAAACATATAACTTCCTTTGAAACTTGGATGTAGGTATATTTTGATAGTATCCCGATATCGAAAATGTAGTTTGGGGGAAATATTATGGCATACCATTGGTTTTGCCTAAGAAAGAGAAAAACTGGCTCTTTCTAACTCCTGACTCTTATCCAGCTGGAAGTCTCCATTCAGTAAGGGACAGATTGGGCTTTGATGTGAGCCTCCCCACTTCACAGTCAAATGGCCTTTTGTCTCTCACTAACCAAGCTTACATGTGACGGATGGCCACTTGGACCAGTATCTTGATTACTGCATGAGCTACTG
This sequence comes from Heterodontus francisci, assembly GCF_036365525.1. Lineage (NCBI taxonomy): Eukaryota > Metazoa > Chordata > Chondrichthyes > Heterodontiformes > Heterodontidae > Heterodontus > Heterodontus francisci. The sequence continues at coordinate 152,180,751 of NC_090371.1, forward strand.
CCTTCAGGATCAGAACGAATCCAATTCAAAGGAAAATGAGAAGGAGAAATAAATGGGCATCTTGGCCTGAAGAGAAGAATTTTCAGAAGGAGCATAAGGAGATTTGAATAGTCTTTATTTCTGGTAAACTGTTTAAATGATCCTTTTAAAAAAAAAAAATGCATAATAGCATGTGTGATGTGGATAAGCTTCTATTCCACAAGATAAAAAATGACTGTCACAACTGAAAAAGATTAATGCACCGTAAAGTTTGCTGATTTATGGCAGCTGTCACAGCACTTCACCGCATTCACAGCAGTCCTAGCTATGTACTGGTGCCTGACTAGTTGCAGGTCCAAATGCTGAAAACAGCACAAAAAATATTGCACAGGTGCAAATCAGACAAATATGGTCTGTCAGAGATACAGGAAAGCTTAGAGCAACATCTAAGTAACGTGTGACTATGCAAGGCAAGAAGCCAACTAATTAACACATGCACCAGGATAATCTATATTTTTCCATGTTGGACGATTATATGCATCTGTGAGATCATACACCCTGAATTCATTTAAACAATAAATCTAACCATTGAAGATAAATGAGAGTTAGTTTTCATTCTTTTTGATTTATGAATTCTAATTGACGATTACATTTTTTTATTAGGTTGTTGAATTTTGCAGCTGTTGTTTCATATCAGTGTCATATTTTCAAGCTTAACAGTGCCAAAAGCATGTTTGCTGCTTTGGTCCATTAAACCTACCTGGGTGTCTGTCACTTTTGTTGCACTTTGATGCTTCAAAAGCACTCATTGCGGGCAGGATGGGAGTAGACCTTCTGTGTGGAATGATTCAGACTTTGACATCATGACGTTCCATTTGAGTGATGTCATAAATGAGGAATATTTCCGCAATCCACTGCTTCTCATTTATGATGCCATTGGGGAAGTTGGGTGCTGACTGTCTGCTCTCGGGTGTGTTCAGCTATAAGACACAATAAGGGATCGGGGACACTGCGCTGCCACCAAGTGTACAAATATCATCCTTCATAACATTTTTGGATATTGTGGCTATTTGATAGAATTCCCTCCTTAATTAATGGTGAAACTGGAATATGTCAAACATTTCACAACATCTGACATTTTATATAACATCTTTGTTATGTTGAATATAATTGGCAGATTGGATCAAAGATTGAATAGGATTCGGAAGTGACAATATTTAACATCTTGTCATGCTAGGCCCCCACCTGCCAAGAATGAGGCACATCAATTTTGTCATGAACATTGATTTTTAACTGTTACTGGAGTGAAGAAAGGACTTGTTAAACAGATCAGCCGTGGCTGGAAAGACACTTGCATATTAACAGACAGTGTTTGGAAGGACAAAGCAGCCATTCCCTGACACTTTCAACGAACAATGGACTTTTGATCACCAGACTTTGAAGTGGGGGAGCTTGCATTCCAGGTTGACTGCTAAGATGGCCGAATATACAAACGGACGTGGTCAAACCAGCTGGTGACATGACTAACCTGCTGGGCAACCTGAGTTGTTTTGAATTTGTACAGACAGTTTGGGCAAGAAAGCAGAATGCTCCTGGACTGGGAAGATCTCTCCTGGCTGGCTCATCACAGCCTCTCCTGTCTGCCTGCTCCCATCTCTTTCTCACAAGCCTCTGAATCCACTGAAGACACATGAACCCCAAGGGAGAAAAGTCTCTTACAGCGAACAAGGTTTAAGAAGAATACTGGGCCCCAACAAAAAGCAAGATCTACCTTCAATCAAGGACTCTACAGTGAGCTCGAAGAACCATAACAAAAGCTCTTCCGATATTGCCTCAAACTTTTCCAGTTTATTTTTCTTCTCTTTTCTGTCTCTGTTTGCAGGCATGTATTGCCTATGCATGCTAGCGTGGGCGCGCGTGTATCCATAGGCGTTAACTGAATTAGAGTTTAAGTTTAATAAATTTCAACTTTTCTTCTTTAAACTTAAGAAAGCCTGTTTGTGCTGGTTTCTTTGCCTTATAATTGGAAAAGTGGTGAACAAAGATTCACCAAGGGGGAGCTAAAAACACGGTGTGTTCAAAATTAAACCCTATTACGGTAAGAGCAGGTGAAGGCTGAAAGGGAACCCCTAGACCTCTTTCTCACGTGGTTGTAACAGAAATTTGGGTGCTAGTGTCCGGCGTTGACCCACAGACAAACAAGTGAAATTGGAAGTGGGAAGTGAAATTGTTCCCAATCAAAAATAAAATCAAGATTTCAATACAGGGTTCCTTGTGGTTGTGTGTGCTTGAATATTAATATGTCTGCGAACTTGGAATGAGTTAAAAGCATTGTCTATGGAGGAGTTGAGGAAAATGGCTGATCGGTGTGGGATCATTGTACGTGGCAAGGCTAGGAAATCTGAACTCCTAAGGCTAGTGGCCAACCATTTTTCCCTTGAATCTGAAGAAGCAGAAACAGGGTTAGAAGCAGATTGGAACAGGGGAAACTTGAATTTGAGGAAAGAGAGAGGGAGAAAGAGAAAGCCTACCAGAAGGAACGTGAAGAGAAAGAAAGAGAGGGAGAAAGATAGGAGAAGGAACGAGAGAGAGAGAAAGAATAATCCAGAAAGAATGCGAAGAAAGAGACCTGAAGCGGCTTGAGTTAATTAGAGGGCGTCAGAGTAACCCCAGTGAAAGCATGGCCAATATGGAGGAGTGTAATTCAGGGCTGGGTACAAAATTGTTAAAACTTGTTCAATTAATTCCAAAATTCAATGAGGAAGATGTAGAAACATTTTTTGTGTCTTTTGAGAAACTGGCAAGGCAACTAAAATGGCCAGCTGAGACCTGGTCTCTTTTACTCCAAAGCAAGCTAACTGGAAAAGCCCATGATGTTTATTCCCTGTTGCCAGATGAGAGTTCATCAAATTATGAACTGACAAAAAGTGCTATCCTTGGGGCATATGAATTAGTACCCGAAGCCTATTGCCAAAAGTTTAGAACTCTCAAGACGTAAGCTAATCAAACTTATCTGGAGTTTGTAAGAAGTAAGCAGCTGGCTTTTGACCAGTGGCTGAGGGCTCTTAAAGCATATGAGAATCTCAGCTATGAGAATCTCAGAGAAGTAATTCTGTTAGAGGAATTTAAACACTTTCTCCCACTCTCCATAAAGACCCATGTAGAGGAGCAGTGGGTTCAGAGAGCCCGGCAAGCGGGGAGGAAATGCAGTTGCCATTATAATCGGTGCTATGGAGCAGATGCACTGCAAAGGGATTCATTTATCCTGTGTCATCCCATTATATCAACTTCACTCAATGTATGAAATGTAGAAAGGGAAAAGCTATTGGTGTGGTAGAGGAAAGTATCATCTCATTCTTTTTGCAGGTCCTGATGCTAAAAACATTTATTTTTTGTTTTCCCCAACTTGATAGTGATTTACCACCAACCCTTTGAATTCTTTTCGGAAATCTGGACACGCGAATACTTTGGGCCATGAATAAGCAAACTTGCAAAACTTAAAGACCTAGAACTGCTGCTGGCCTGAAATTACCAACCATAGTAAAGGACTTTTCAGCATTAGATGAGCTGGAAATTACCTTTAGGTGGGCTTATGACTTCAGTAAGCTGAAGACTTCATTAGGTTTTAACTTGGACCAAGTGATCCGCATGCAGTAATGGAGGAGCCTCAGCCCTTGACTTCGACCAACAGGAACGAGTTGCTTGCTACCTGTGTGGAAGAGAACAAGGACTGCAGGGTGGACAAACTGACCTTAGTACCATGGTGTAGAATGCCATTCAAGTGGGGGAGTGAAAAGGAATATGGTAGTGATGGGGACAGTATAGTCAGGAGGATTGATACTGTTCGCTGCAGCGCGGTGCCAGGGTTAAAGAAATCTCGTAGCTGGAAACGAATTTGGAATGACAGCGGGAGGATCCAGTTGTCGTGGTCCAGATAGGAACCAACGACATAAGTAGAACTAGGAATGATGTTCTGAGAGAGTTTGAGGAGTTAGGGTCCATATTAAACGCAGAACCTCAAAGGTAATTTCTGGATTGTTACCTGAACCATCCGCCAATTGGCAGAGGGTCAAGCAAATTAGAAGATCAGCCATGATCGTATTGAATGGTGGAGCAGGCTCAGGGGTGGGGTTGGAGCCTTATGGTCTACTCCTGCTCCTATTTGTCATGTTCTTATCCCCTTGCATCAGAAACTGGCTGGGAAGATTTCTACTGCTTCTGTTTATAGTTATGTTATATGCACATTTACAATTTCTCTATAGAGAACAGCAGAAATTCTTCCCCAGAATTCCTTTGAAAAGTTAACTCTGGAAACCTTATCTTGCATGAGATGCTGGAGTTGACAATTCTAAATGACAGTTAATGAGTAGGACAGAACATGCTCTAAAATACAGCAGGCAGTACATAACACCAGATATATATTTGTAAGATAAATCCAGTGACATTTGCATGTGTATGTAATTTTTTCTCATCCTGTTTTGCTTCTTTTCTGCATTCTTATTGAACAGTGGGAGTTTTTTTTTGTTGGCCTTGCATTTTAGATTAATTTGTATTCAGGGAAGACTGTGTCCGTAATAAACAATCTTCTTTGTCCCATTTAAACTAGATCAATTCAGTTTGGCTTGTGGAGGGATCCTATTAAGATAAAATGGCACAATTAGATTAATTTGCTAAGACTCATTAAATGTTCATTAACGACGTCATTTACACAGATGTCCTGTAGTCAGACAGTCACCATTCCTTATTTAGAATTCATGGAGATTTAATAGTGTAGAAACGATAAACTGTTGCAATGAAATGCATATTTATTAAAAAAAAAAGAATTACTGGTTACAGAGTTAGAGTGAGGAACATGCACGACTGAAAATATACTGCAGAAGATTTATGAATCTAAAAGTGATTGGTTAAGATATGTTTTTTATGGGCTTGGGAGTAAATCTATTCATAGAAATGATTACTGCTAGAGAAAAAGAACATTCAGTGTACAGATGGTACCTTAGTTGAGATTTTTAACATATTGTTAATTTGGGAATGTGACATGGACAGTGGCATGACTAATCTTGGTATGAAAGTTGCTAGAACAATGTATACGTTGTTTTTTTATAGTGCATGTAAGAGAGTAGAGGGTGGGTTTGATACTCTCTAGATTTGAACAAAATGGAGTTTAGTTTGTTAGTCAACTAGTGTAAATTACTAAACTACTTAGTGTAAACTAGTATAATATGCCCTTACTTTGGACAAACAGAGAAAAATATACTCTTTGTGCACAATATTTGCAAGCATGCACACTTGGCTTTGGAACTGCTAAATAAAAGTATTTGGTGGTGTGCCTCTTCAATAGCTGCAGTGTGGTAGAGAAGCCTAGGCAAGTAGTATTTCTACAAATAATAATTGTAATTATAGTCGAGATTGCACCCCGAAATGTGTAGTACAATAGTCGTTAAGGCATTTTCTCCAGTTGAGTGAAACTAATGTCTGACTTTGGGAAGGTTCCACATTCTGCAAAAAAGAATGACTGAGTGCAGACAGTCAGCAATTTTTCCGGGATTGGAAATTATTTTTCATTTTAGTGTCTGACTAGAATATGCATCCTGTACTTGGACTGTATTTGAGAGGAAGTGCCTATTATACACTGAAAGATTCTTTTGTGGTACCCTATAGTTTGGAATATGGTATCAGGGAAGCCTGACGTAAGGCCATTGTGTCTTTGAAATTGCTTTGTCACCAATATCCACAGATATAAAATAAGCAAGTAGGAGTAATATGAATTTCCAAGTGAAAAGGCATTTTAAGATAATGAGCATCTCTGAACAAGTTAATGATGTGTGAATCCTACTTTGTTATAAAATCATGGAATGTTACGGCATAGAAACAGGGCACTTGGCCCATCAAGTGTGATGGTAGATGAAGAAAAAGGTGATGAAAACATCTGGGAAAAGGGTAAATGCTAATGGAGATTGGCTGGGCCAAACAGCATGTTTTCTTGTAACTTCTATATATTTGTATGACATTGTTATAAGCGATATATTCAGATTTACAAGAAAGCCCCCAGCGATTTAACATCCGCAGCACTTAAAGCAGCCAGAAGTACTGCACAAAGAACAGCTAGGCGTTGCGCAAACGACTACTGGCAACACCTATGCAGCCATATTCAGCTGGCCTCAGACACCGGAAACATCAGAGGAATGTATGATGGCATGAAGAGAGCTCTTGGGCCAACCATCAAGAAGATCACCCCCCTCAAATCTAAATCGGGGGACATAATCACTGACCAACGCAAACAGATGGACCGCTGGGTTGAGCACTACCTAGAACTGTACTCCAGGGAGAATGCTGTCACTGAGACTGCCCTCAATGCAGCCCAGCCTCTACCAGTCATGGATGAGCTGGACATACAGCCAACCAAATCGGAACTCAGTGATGCCATTGATTCCCTAGCCAGCGGAAAAGCCCCTGGGAAGGACAGCATTACCCCTGAAATAATCAAGAGTGCCAAGCCTGCTATACTCTCAGCACTACATGAACTGCTATGCCTGTGCTGGGACGAGGGAGCAGTACCCCAGGACATGCGCGATGCCAACATCATCACCCTCTATAAAAACAAAGGTGACCGCGGTGACTGCAACAACTACCGTGGAATCTCCCTGCTCAGCATAGTGGGGAAAGTCTTTGCTCGAGTCGCTCTGAACAGGCTCCAGAAGCTGGCCGAGCGCGTCTACCCTGAGGCACAGTGTGGCTTTCGTGCAGAGAGATCGACTATTGACATGCTGTTCTCCCTTCGTCAGATACAGGAGAAATGCCGTGAACAACAGATGCCCCTCTACATTGCTTTCATTGATCTCACCAAAGCCTTTGACCTCGTCAGCAGACGTGGTCTCTTCAGACTACTAGAAAAGATCGGATGTCCACCAAAGCTACTAAGTATCATCACCTCATTCCATGACAATATGAAAGGCACAATTCAACATGGTGGCTCCTCATCAGAGCCCTTTCCTATCCTGAGTGGTGTGAAACAGGGCTGTGTTCTCGCACCCACACTTTTTGGGATTTTCTTCTCCCTGCTGCTTTCACATGCGTTCAAATCCTCTGAAGAAGGAATTTTCCTCCACACAAGATCAACCTTGCCCGTCTAAGAGCGAAGTCCAAAGTACGGAAAGTCCTCATCAGAGAACTCCTCTTTGCTGACGATGCTGCTTTAACATCTCACACTGAAGAATGCCTGCAGAGTCTCATCGACAGGTTTGCGTCTGCTTGCAATGAATTTGGCCTAACCATCAGCCTCAAGAAAACGAACATCATGGGGCAGGATGTCAGAAATGCTCCATCCATCAATATTGGCGACCACGCTCTGGAAGTGGTTCAAGAGTTCACCTACCTAGGCTCAACTATCACCAGTAACCTGTCTCTAGATGCAGAAATCAACAAGCGCATGGGTAAGGCTTCCACTGCTATGTTCAGACTGGCCAAGAGAGTGTGGGAAAATGGCGCACTGACACGGAACACAAAAGTCCGAGTGTATCAGGCCTGTGTCCTCAGTACCTTGCTCTACGGCAGCGAGGCCTGGACAACGTATGCCAGCCAAGAGCGACGTCTCAATTCATTCCATCTTCGCTGCCTTCGGAGAATACTTGGCATCAGGTGGCAGGACTATATCTCCAACACAGAAGTCCTTGAAGCGGCCAACATCCCCAGCTTATACACACTACTGAGTCAGCGGCGCTTGAGATGGCTTGTCCATGTGAGCCGCATGGAAGATGGCAGGATCCCCAAAGACACATTGTACAGCGAGCTCGCCACTGGTATCAGACCCACCGGCCGTCCATGTCTCTGTTATAAAGACGTCTGCAAACGCGACATGAAATCGTGTGACATTGATCACAAGTCGTGGGAGTCAGTTGCCAGCATTCGCCAGAGCTGGCGGGCAGCCATAAAGACAGGGCTAAATTGTGGCGAGTCGAAGAGACTTAGTAGTTGGCAGGAAAAAAGACAGAGGCGCAAGGGGAGAGCCAACTGTGCAACAGCCCCAACAAACAAATTTCTCTGCAGCACCTGTGGAAGAGCCTGTCACTCCAGAATTGGCCTTTATAGCCACTCCAGGCGCTGCTTCACAAACCACTGACCACCTCCAGGCGCGTATCCATTGTCTCTCGAGATAAGGAGGCCCAAAAGAAAGAATTCAGATTTATAAAGGAGACATACTACTTTGTCTAGAAATTAAAAGATTCAGTAAGCAATAGGTAGAGTATCTGAGGACTGGTTTCAATCTTATTTCTAATGATGTTTTTAGATGTGTATATTGATGCATCAGGTTAGACAGGCAACTCCTAAGTTTTCATTGTATTGCAATAAATGTCAGTGTGGACAAGTTGGGAAGATCAATAAGGATATATGTTTTACAACTAAATTTTGTTCAGTTTCTTCTACTACATGGTAAGCTTACTAATATAGTTGCTATGTATACAATCCAGTATGTAAACAGCAACGTGACTAACTGATGAAAGGTACTTTGTTCATACGTTTCCAGGTTTCATGATATTTGACCAGTTCTTCTCTGTATACTGTTTCCTAGTTTTGCAAATATACTATTTTTCCTAAGAATGATGGAGAAGTGATGTTATGAGTAACTCTCAACGATTATAAGAAATCCTACCCTCTATTTGTGCTCCAGGTTAATAGGCGTCATCTCATTAGGAACAAAGCTGTAGTATTTGGCAACTGGGTGTGATGATCTAATTTACCCAAAGGTCCTGGCAATAGGTGAATGTGGAGTGCTTTGACCAATGAAAATTGAAACCACTTAAAGAACATTAAAGGGCGAGGAAAGAAAAGAGCAAAGAACTTGGACCTATACAGTGGCTTAGGACCAAATTGCATTATAGCCAAAGAATTATTTTTGAGTTGTAGTCGTTGTTGTAATGTCGGGAAATGTAGCATCAATTTGCACATAGCAAGATCCCATAAACAGTGATGAGATAAATAACTAGCTAATTTGTTTTGGTGGTGTTGATTGAAGGATAAATGTTGGCCTGTACACCAGGGAGAGACTTCCCTGCTTTTCTTTGAAATAGTGCCATAGCATTTTTTAAATCTACCTAAGAGGTCACAATGAGCACATTGGATTACTCATTTCATTATAAGCAGGGACAATTAAAACAATACTAAGTGGAAAAAGAAGTTGTACACAATATATATGAGTGACTGAATAGAAGCTAATGTCGAAGTGAAATGTTCAACAGTCATTACTGCTAATCATTTTGTTTACTCATCAGTGTAATTCATGTTATTGCAGGAAATGTTCACTTACCTCTCTACTGAAGTAAAGAGGTTGGCCGAAGCTCATGGTGAAAGACTGTTGGAGACCTCACATAACCCTGTATCTTTAGGTAGATTAATTTTTTTCCTTTGTTTAAAAAAAGAAAAGGTAATATGTGTGTGCGTTCACAGAACTCTGTCAATTCAAGGTTTTTAAAAACGTTTTTAAAAAACAAAATCATTAAGTTAGATTAAACAAATTTAATATAACAGCTCAAGGAAGCTTTTTTGTATGATTTCAATTCTAATTAACATAATTTAAGTTGAGCAGCTTTGAGTTAAGAGGAACAAACTCTTGTGAAGCCAAGCTAGTCGTACAGACAAATCACATGGCAGAAGGTGGTGTGACAGTTACATTTCTGAATTACTATGGGTGCAATATACAAATCATTACCTTTTTTGGTCAGGAGTTATCCAATATAACTATTATTATTGAAGGAGTGACTAGCAGCATGCTAAGAAAAGCTTTAGCACAGAATCACAGAATTGTTATAGCACAGAAGGCAGCCATTTGGCCCATCATGTCTGTACCTGCGCTCCGAGTGAGCAGTTTACTTAGTGCCATTCCCCTGCCTTCTTCCCATAACCCTGACCTTTTTCAGATAACTATCTAATTCCCTTTTGAATGCCTCAATTGAACCTACCTCCACTGCACTCTATGGTAGTGCATTCAAGACACTAACCACTCGCTACATGAAAAAGTTCTTCCTCATGTCACCATTGCTTCTTTTGCCAATTATCTTAAATCTGTGTCCTCTCGTTCTTGATCCTTTCACAAATGGGAACAGTTTCTCCCTATCTGCTCTGTCCAGATCCCTCATGATCTTGAATACCTCTATCAAACCTCCTTTCAGCCTTCTCTTCTCCAAGGAAAACAGTCCCATTTCTCCAATCTATCTTCATAAATGAAGTACCTTATCCCTGGAACCATTCTTGTGAATCTTTTCTGCACTCTCTCCAATGCCTTCACATCTTTCCTTAAATGTGGCATCCATAACTGGACGCAATACTTTAGCTGAGGCCAAATCAGTATCTTACCCAAGTTCAACATAACCTCCTTGCTCGTGTACTCTATGCCCCTATTAATAAAGCCTAGAATAGTGTATGCTTTATTGACTGCTCTCTCAACCTGTCCTGCCACCTTCAATAAAAGCAAAATACTGCGGATGCTGGAAATCTGAAACAAAAACAAGAAATGCTGGAATCACTGAGCAGGTCTGGCAGCATCTGTGGAAAGAGAAGCAGAGTTAACGTTTCGGGTCAGTGACCCTTCTTCGGAACTGCCACCTTCAATACTGATGCAAATATACACCCAGGTCCCTCTGCTCCTGCACCCCCTTTAGAGTTGTACCCTTTATTCTATATTGTCTCCATGTTCTTCCTACCAAAATGAATCACTTCACATTTCTCTGCATTGAACCTCATCTGCCACTTGTCCACCCATTCCACCAACTTGTCTATGTTCTTTTGAAGTTTTGCACTATCCTCCTCACTGTTCACAATGCTTCTAAATCTCATATCATCTGCAAATTTTGAAATTGTGCCCTGTACACCAAGCTCTAAGTCATTAATATAAATCAGGAAGAGCCAGGGTCCCAACACTGATCCCTGGGGAACTCCAGTACAAAGCTTCCTCCAGCCTGAAAAACAGCCATTAACCACTACTTTCTGTTTCCTGTCACTCAGCCAATTTCTTATCCATGTTGCTGCCATCCCTTTTATTCCATGAGCTATAACTTTGCTCACATGTCTGATGTGTGGCACTGTATCAAATGCCTTTTGGAAGTCCATGTACACCACATCAACAGCGTTGCCCTCATCAATCCTCTCTGTTACCTCTTCAAAAAACTGGGACAAATTAGTTAAACATGATTTTCATGTGACTATTAATTTTGTCCCAAATTATTATTTCTAGAGATTTCCCCACCACCAAAGTTAAACTAACTGGCCTGTAGTTGCTGGGCTTATCTTTACATCCTTTTTGAACAAGGGTATAACATTTGCAACTCTCCAATCCTCTGGCACTATTCCTGAGTCTAAGGAAGACTGGAAAATTATGGCCAATGTCTCCACAATTTCCCTCCATATCCTTGGATGCATCTCATCTGATCCTGGTGCTCTATCAACTTTAAGTATAGACAGGCTATCTAATACCTCCTCCTTATCAATTTTAAATCCTTCTAGTGTATTAGTTACCACCTCTTTCACCCTGGCCTGGGTAGCATCATCTTCCTTGGTAAAGACAGATGCAAAGTATTCATTTAATACCTCAGCTATTTCCCCTGCCTCCATGTGTAAATCTCCCTTTTGGTCCCTAATCAGCCCTACTCCACTTTTACCACCCTTATACCATTTATATGCCTATAGAGGACTTTGGGATTCCCTTTTATGTTAGTTGCCACTCTCTTTTCATACTCTATTTTTGCTTCTCATACTTGCTTTTTCACTTCTCCTCAGCCTGGCTCTCCATCATATTATCTACCTGGCATCTGTCATAAGCACACTTCTTCTTCTTCATCTCTATCTCTTTTGTCATTCAGGGAGCTCTGTATTTGTTCGCCCTACCTTTCCCCTTTGAGGGAACCTACTTTGAGCGTGCCTGAACTATCTCTTCTTTGAAGGTAGCCCATTGTTCAGATTTTTCCTGCCAACTTTTGGTTCCAATTTATTTGGCCCAGATCCATTCTTACCCCATTGACTTTGGCTTTGTCCCAGTTAAATATTCTTACTCTAGATTGTTCTTTGTCCTTTCCCATAGCCAACCTAAACCTTGTGATACAATGTTCACTGTCTCCTAAATGTTCTCCTACTGATGTTTGATCAACTTGGCCCACCTCAGTCCCAAGAACCAGGTCCAGCAGTGCATCCCCTCCTGGTGGACTGGAAATATACTGCTGTAGAAAATTTTGCTGAACACACAGTAGGAACTCTTGCCCCTCTATACCCTTTAAACTACTACTAATCTATAGTAGTATATATTCGTATAATTCAAGTCCCCAATTATAACTGCTTTATTAATCTTGCACCACTCTGTAATTTCCTTGCAAATTTGTTCCTGTACATCCTTTCCACTAGGCCTATAGACAACACCGAGCAATGTAATTGCACTTTTTTTGTTTCTTAGCTCTAGCCAAATAGATTCCGTCCTTGACCCCTCAGGGATATCCTTTCTCTCAAGCACTGCAATGCTCTCCGAAATCAATATCACCACTCCTCCCCCTTTTCTTCCTTTCCCATCTTTCCTGAACACCTTGTATCCAGGAATATTTAACACCCAGTCCTGCCCTTCTTTGAACCAGGTCTCTGTTATAGCCACAACTTCATATTTCCACATGGCAATCTGCGCCTGTAACTCACCAATCTTATTAACGACACTCAGTGCATTCACATACATGCACATTAACCCTGATTAAGACTTTATTGCTTCCTCCCTTACTCTGCCCCCACCTAATAACTTACTATTCCCTAGTCTAGTGCTATCTATCTCTCCCAGTATTCTGTGCACCTTGGTAGTCCTGTCTAACACTCTCACCTTATACACCTTATTTCTCTTTTCTACTTCTGTATGCTGGTGCCCAGCACCAGAACAAAAGCAAAATATTGTGAATACTGGGAATGTGAAATAAAAGCAGAAAATGCTGGTGAACAATCAGCAGGTCAGGCAGCATCGGTGGAGAGATGAACAGAATTAACATTTCAGTTTGCTGTTTTTTTCAGCAGAACCAGTCTGATCTGCTGAATGTTTTCTAGCATTTCTGTTTTTCCATTAGCACTAGAGGTCACTGTAACACAGCCATTAGCATTTTCCTAGTTTTCTTGCTACCTTGATGATAGAGGTACAGTCTATGAATATATATGAGCAAGGCTCGTGTTTCCTATGAGATCTCACAATGCAGTTTTCCTGTGTATCCTGCTTTCTGACATCACATGCTAATTCAAGATTTAACAGTAATAGTGGAAATGCAGTTTTACCAATTACGTTGAGGAATCTGTTTTTCTTGTTGTGAAATATGTAGTGCGTGTGACATTGTAAGGGCAGGATTTTCCTGGCAGGCTTCCGAACGCCATCTTCAGTCTCAAATTGGGGTCAGAAGCTCACACTGCACCCAGGCAGGCAGGTAGGGCCTCTAAGTCTGACTGGAACATCGGCCCCCTGGTCTGCTGCCTCCAGGCACCTGTACGGACCCCCGACGTTGACGGGGGCCTGCAGGCTGAATGGAAAACCCCAGTTGGCCTCCTTCAGTTGTCCTGAAGTGGCCCTTAATTAGTTTAATAGGCTACTCATCGCATGTGGGCAAGTTGCCCTGCTGCCCACCCATCCCACCTCCAAGAAAATGACCCAGTAGCAGGTTGGAACCAGGGAACTGGCACACAGGCCAGCGGTGCTATTTTTAGCACTGCCCCACCCCCCCCCCCCCCCGTCTCCTGCCTCTGTTTCCAGCCCCGGTGGAGTCTAAAAATCCAACCCCAAGAGTCTGGCTCAGAACATGCCATTGGCCTTCATTCATTGTGATTCTTACAAGAAAACTACAAGCTTGCAATCCAGTTGAAGGATTTAGCTAATAGTTATGATATTTGCCTGAACCCCAAGACTGCATCAGCGCTTTAAATCAGTTAGGCATTATCAGGGATAAATTTAAAACTAGTGAATTTTTTTTGAACCTGGTATTCTTACTGTTGTGATGCAGCCCCGTTATTCAACACAAAAACTGAAATTCCTGATTTTGAAGGTTAAAGTAGTTTAACATAACGCAGAAAAGCGCTGTTACTGAGCTAAAGGTATGTTGGATCACGTGACAGGATTTGCAGGTTATTTTTAACAACATGTTGTTTAAAATCCATTTTTTGAACCTATTTCCCCTTGATCATTTTACCAAAAAAGTGAGAATAACACCACAGAGAGCAGGTTTTTCAGCTGGCTCCTGCCCTTTTTTAAAAAAACACTTTCAGTTCCAGATTTCTCAGTTCTAAAAATTGATCATTAAACTTGTTGCAACAATTTGAAGAGTTGTGATGCCATCATCTCAGTAAAATGTGTCCATGTTTGGTGAAGATGTTGATGGAGCTGGGAGTAGAAAATATTGTCAATTTTTGAACATTATCTAAGTTGTAGTATAATCAAACTTAACATGAAGAACAATGTGATTGTGGTCTATTCTCTACTCATGATGCTGACTATAACTCACTTGTGGCTTCTTTAGTTCTAGTATATAATTTGCATCCTCACAAAATATTCTTGTATCTCAATCTGCTGCCAGGAATATTGTCGGTGAAATGGATGATGCTGGTCTAATGTTCCTTCTTACAATAGTGACACTTGAAATGCTTTGCAGCTGCTAGTCCTTCATTGACTTTTATCAATTCAAGTACTCATATCTGGAAAGTGATTTAATTTAATTTTTTCCAAACGCAGCAGTAATAGAGTAAAAGCTCCATCTCTGCTGTTTTTGCTTTAGATTGTGTAAATGTTATCACAAAGCAATTATAATTTTATGACATCTAGATACCAACTTAATTGCCATATAAACATTAATTGTAGCATGATATTACAGTATATAACTTTAATATTTATAATTTAACCATGATTAGTTTTCTCAATTTAATTTAATGGCTAATTGATTAACCCCCTTGAATACTGAGTGGCATTTGTTATTCTTAACTGGTGTGCTTGCAGTGTGCCTACCAGTTTTAGATTGGAAAAATTATGAGAGGTACGTGCTAATAGCACTATTACTTGACTATCTCCAAACCTCTTGCAGATGTGGGGAAGGTAGAACTCTGCACGCACATGAGAGAGACATATTTAATTTTGGTTAAGAGGTGACTTCAAAGGTGTTTGCCTACAAAACAACAGTTACTGCACTTTACTAAATGAATCATTGTGAAAAGCACTTTCAATGAAATAAAGTACCATATAAACACAAATGTTACTGTGAAGGGCTTTAAAATAAAAGTTTAAAAGGAAGACTTCACACTGTAGTTAAGCACAGCTGTTGTGAGACTACCTTTTCAAAGTTGTATTACACCTGGCTCCTCCTGGCACATTCCTGGGCTGTTGTGTGAGCAGACTCCAGGGATCCCTTTACGGATCGTTGTTTAGGCCATTTTAGGTCTAGTATGAATGGATGGCACATGCTACAGAAAAGAGTAGAATTGCAGTTCTGATAGGAGATTCGATAGTTAGGGGAACAGACAGGCATTTCTGTAACAGTCATCGTGAGTCCCGAATGTTGTGTTGCCTCCCTGGTGCTAGGGTAAAGGACATCATGGAGATGGTACAGAATATTCTGCAGGGGGAATGAGTGAGCCAGAAGTTGTGGTACTTGTCAGTACCAACAACGTAGAAAGGGCAGGTGTTGCGGTGATACGGTCTGATTTTCAGGAGCTAGCAAGAAGTTAGAAAGTAGGACCTCGTAGGTAGTAATCTCTGGATTAGTCCCAGTCTCACATGCTAGCTGGGAAGATAGGGGAGGCGGTGGCGTAGTGGTAATGTCACTGGACTAGTAACCCAGATGTCTAGGCTAATGCTTTGGGGACGTGGGTTCAAATCCCACCATGGCAGATGGAGAAATTTGAATTCAATTAATAAATGTCAATTTTTGTAAAAATATCCATCTGGTTCAGTAATGTCCTTGTGGGAAGGAAATCTGCTGTCCTTACCTGGTCTGGCCTACAGGTGACTCCAGACCCACAGCAATGTGGTTGACTCTTAAATGGCCTGGCAAGCCACTCAGTTGTATTCAACCGCGACAAAGTGTAAGAAAAAGAATGAAACCGGATGGACCACCCGGCATCGACCTGGGCACTGGAAAAGACCACGGCAAACCCAGCCCTGTCGACCCTGAAAAGTCCTCCTTACTAATATCTGGGGCCTTGTGCCAAAATCGGAAGAGCTGTCCCACAGACTGGTCAAGCAACAGCCTGACATAGTCATACTCACCTAATCATACCTTACAATGTCCCTGATACCAGCGTCACCATCCCTGGGTATGTCCTGCCCCAATAGAGGTGGCAGCACAGTGGTATAAAGTTGGGAGGGAGTTGCCCTGGGAGTCCTCAATATTGGCTTATGACCCCATGAAGTCTCATGGCATCAGGTCAAACATGGGCAAGGAAACCTCCTGCTGATTGCCACCTACCACCCCCTCCTCGGCCGATCAATCAGTGCTTCTCCATGTTGAACACCAAGTGGAAGAAGCACTAAGGGTAGCAAGGGCACAGAATGTACTCTGTCTGAGGGACTTCAATGTCCATCACCAAGAGTGGCTCGGTAGCATCACTACTGACCGAGTTGGCTGAGTCCTAAAGGACATATCTGCTAGACTGGGTCTGCAGCAGGTGGGAGGGAACCAATAAGAGGGGAAAACCTACTTGACCTCGTCCTCGCCAATCTCCCTGTCACAGTTGCATCTGTCCATGACAGTATTGGTAGGAGTGACCACCGCACAGTTGTTGTGGAGAAGAAGTCCCATCTTCACATTGAGGATACCCACCATCGTGTTGTGTGGCACTACCACCATGCTAAATGGGATAGATTTCGAACAGATCTAGCAACTCAAAACTGGGCATCCATAAGGCGCTGTGGGTCATTACAGAAGCAGCAGAGTTGTATTCAACCACAATCTGTAACCTTATGGCCCGGCATATCCCCCACGCTACCATTACCAACAAGCCAGGAGACCAACCCTGGTTCAATGAAGAGTGCAGGAGGACATGCCAGGAGCAGCGCCAGGCATGCCTAAAAATGAGGTGTCAACCTTGTGAAGCTACAACACAGGACTACTTGCATGCCAAACAGCAAAAGCAGCATGTGATAGACAGGGCTAAATGATCCCACAACCAACAGATCTGATCTAAGTTCTGCAGTCCTGCCACATCCAGTTGTGAATGGTGGTGGACAGTTAAACAACTAACTGGAGGAGGTGGCTCCACAAATATCCATATCCTCAATGATGGGGGAGTCCAGCACATCAGTGCACAAGACAAGGCTGAAGCATTTGCAACAATCTTCAGCCAGAAGTGCCGAGTGGATGTTCCATCTCGGCCTCCTCCTGAGGTCCTCAGCATCACAGATGTTAGTCTTCAGCCAATCCGATTCACTCCATGTGATATCAAGAAATGGCAGAAGACACAGGATACTGCCAAGGCAATGGGCCCTGACAACAAATAGTACTGAAGACTTGTGCTCCAGAACTAGCCGCACCTCTAGTCAAGCTGTTCCAGCACAGCTACAACACTGGCATCTACCCGACAATGTGGAAAATTGCACAAGTATATCCTGTACACAAAAAACAGGACAAATCCAACCCGGCCAATTATCGGCCTATCAGTCTACTCTCGATTATCAGAAAAGTGATGGAAGAGGTCGTCGACAGTGCTATCAAGCGGCACTTGCTCAGCAATAACCTGCTCTGTGACGCTAAGTTTGGGTTCTGCCAGAGCCACTCCACTCCTAACCTCATTACAGCCTTGGTCCAAACGTGGACAAAAGAGCTAAGCTCCAGAGATGAGGCAAGAGTGACTGCCCTTGACAGCAAGGCAGTTTTTGACTGAGTATGGTATCAAGAAGCCCTAGCAAAACTGGAGTCAATGGGAATCGGGGAAAGCTCCCCGCTGGTTGGAGTCAAAGCACAAAGGAAGATGGTTGTGATTGTTGGAGGTCAATCATCTCAGTCTGAGGACATCACTGCAGGAGTTCCTCCAGGTAGTGTCCTAGGTCCAACCATCTTCAGCTGCTTCATCACCTTCCCTCAATTATAAGGTCAGAAGTGGGGCTGTTCGCTGATGATTGCACAATGTTTAGCACCATTCGCGACTCCTCAGATAATGAAACAGCCTATGTCCAGATGCAGCAAGACCTGGAGAACATCCAGGCTTGGGCTAATAAGTGGCAAGTAACATTCGCACCTCACAAGTGCCAGTCAATGACCATCTCAAGCAAGAGAGAATCCAGCCTTCTCCTCTTGATGTTCAATGGCATTACCATCACTGAATCTCCCACTATCAACATTCTGGGGGTTACTATTGATCAGAAACGGAAATGGATCAGCCACACAAATACTGTGGCTACAAGAGCAGGTCAAAGGCTGGGAATTCTGTGGCAAGTAATTCATCTCCTGACTCCCCAATGCCTGTCCACAAGGCACAAGTCGAGAATGTGATGGAATACTCTCACTTGCCTGGATGGGTGCAGCTCCAACAACACTCAAGAAGCTCTTCACCATCGAGGACAAAGCAGCTGCTTGATTGGCACCCCATCCACTACCTTCAACATTCACTGCCTTTACCTCCGACACAGAGTGGCAGCAGATGCACTGCAGCAACCCACCAAGGCTCCTTTGACAGCACCTTCCAAACCCACGACCTCTACCATCTAGAAGGACAAGGGCAGCAGATGCATGGGAACACCACCACCTGCAAGTTCCCCTCCAAGCCGCACATGATCCTGACTTGGAACTATATCGACATTCCTTCATTGCTGCTGGGTCAAAATCCTGGAACTTCCTTCTTAACACCACTGATGGTGTACCTACACCCCAAGGACTGTGGTGGTTCAAGAAGGTTCACCTCCACCTTCTCAAGGGCAGTTAGGGATGGGCAATAAATGCTGGCCTAGCATATGAAGCCTGTATCCCATGAACAAATAAAAGAAATAGGGAGGATCAATGCATGCCTTGAGGCATCTATTCAAAAGGGACGGGTTGCACCTCAACAGGACTGGGACCAGTGTCCTCAGGAAGGTTCATTAGTGTGGTTCAGGAGAACTAAATTGGCAGAGGGTGGGCACCAGCATATAGAAGCAGAAAAGAGGAATAAAGTGCATAAAGAAGAACATCCAATAAAGGAGTGTTGGATAGTACCACAGAAGGAAATAGTACCAAATCAGATAGGAGAAGACTAAGAAGGACCGGTTTGCAATGCATGTATGTAAACACACCAAGTGTGGTGTATAGGGTTGGTGAGCTACAAACACAAATAGCTGTGTGGGAATATGATGCAGTGGCAATAACGGAAATGTGGCTTAAAAGTTGTGAGGACTGGGCGCTTAATATACCAGGATGCAACTGTTCAGAAAATATAGAGAAATGAAAAATAGAGCTAATCGTACTGATTAGGGAAGACGTTGTAGTGTTGGAAAGGGAGGGTACCCTTGAGGGGACAAGGACAGAATCCATTTGGTTCGAGTTGAGAAGCAAAAACGATTATGTCGTGTTACTGGGGATATTCTATAGGCCTTTAAATAGTAGGAGAGAGATAGAGGAGCAGATCTGCAGCAAAATCATGGAGATGTGCAAGAGCTATGGAATGATGATAATAGGTGTTTTAATTACCCAAATATCATTGGGATAATGTTAGATTAAAGGGTAAGGAGGGGGAGGAATTTCTGGAATGTGTTCAGGAGAACCTCCTTGACCAGTGTGTTCTCAGTCCAACTAGGAAAGAGGCATTGCCGGATCTGATGCTGGGGAATGAGGTGAACCAAGTGTCTGTGGGGCAGCACTTGGGTAAGAGTGATCATCTTATCATAAGATTTAGATTAGCAATGGAGAAGAGCAAGGAACAAAATAATGTAGAACTTCTAAATTGGAAGAGGACTAACTTCAAGGGGCTGAGAAGGGATCCAGCCAGCGTAAAATGGAGCCAAAGAATGACAGGAAAAACTGTAAGAACAAAGGGTGATCTTTAACGCAGAGATGTTTCAGGTACAGGCTAGGCACATTCCAACAAGAGCGAAAAGTAAGGGAACCAAAGCCAGGGCTCCTTGGATGATAAGGGAGAAGAGGGTATATAATGCATGCCAGGTGAATTCTTCAGGTGAGCACCAGGTCAAATACAATAAGTTGAGAGGGGAATTGAAGAGGAAAATAAGACTGGCAAAGCGAGAATTGGGAATAGAATGGCCGTTAACATAAAAGGGAACCCAAAAGTCGTCATCTGTCATGTAAATAGTAAGCCAATAGTAAGAGGCGGGGTCGGGCCTTTTAGGGACAGAGAGAGTGATATATGTTTAGAGCTGCAGGGCAATGCTAGAATACTTAGTAAACACCAATTCAAATTGTTCTAAGGAAAAGGGTGTTAAACAGGCAGATATCCATTCACCAAAATGAGGAAGCCAATGACCGTCTCTGATGCACAACTGTTTTATTGTTAATTCATAGTTCAGTCCCAATATCAGTTCCCACTTTTCCCTTCTAGACTAACTTTCTGTCCAGAGGCAACCCCCCCCCCCCCCCCCCCCAGCTCTTAAATGCAAAACTATAATGAGCATCACCTGCTCTCTATTAACACTGAAATGAGTCCTGTTTAATTAAAGGGACCAACATTTTCAATATTGTCAAAGGATACTGACAAAATATCAGTAGAAGTGGATATGGTAGAGGTAATGGATGGGGTGAAAATTGCAGGATGTACTGGAAAGGCTGGCTATGCTTAGAGTGGATAAGTCGCCACGTCCGGATGGCTTGCATCCCAGGTTGCTAAGGGAAATGGGAGTGGAGATAGCAGTAGGGCTTGCCATAATCTCCCAATCTTCCATAGATATGGGGAGGTGCCAGAGAATTGGAGAGTGGCAAATCCAGAAAGGGCATAAGGACAGTCATAGTAACTACAGACCAGTCAGTTTAACATCAGTGGTGGGTAATGTTTTAGAAACAATAATCAGGGAAAAAAATCAACAGGCACTTGGAGTGGATTGAGTTAATTAAGGAAAGCCAGCACAGATTTGTAAAAGGCAAATCGTGCTTGATTAATCTAATTGAATTTTTCAATGAAATGACAGAAAGGTTGAAGAAAAAACAATGGATATTGTCAATATGGATTTAAAGAAAGCATTTGACAAAGTACCTGGTTAACAAAATTGAGGCTCATGGAATAGGAGAGTCAATTTAACAAAAAAATTGGCTTTAGAACAGAGAACAGCGAGTCATAGTATATAGTTGTTTTTCAGACAGGAGGATGGTAAACAGTGGTGTTCTTCAAGGGTCAGTGCTAGGACCACTGTGTTTGTTGATATATGTAAATGACTTGGATATTGGAGTACAGAGTAAAATTTCAAAATTTGCTGGTATCAACTTGGAGGTGTGGAACTGCAGCAGGACACAGATAGGCCAGCAGAAAGGGCAGACATGTGGGAGATGGAATTTAATACAGAGAAGTGTGAGGTGATGCATTTTGGCAGAAGAGATAGGGTGAGGCAGTATAGACAAATTGGCACACCTGGGGGTTCGTGTGCATCGATCTTTGAAGGTGGCGGGACATATTGAGAGAGTGGTTAGCAAAGCATATGGAATCTTGCACTTCATAAATAGAGGCATTGAGTACAAAAGCTGAGAGGTTATGCTGAACTTATTTTTTTTAAAACTCTGGTTAGGTGACAACTAGAGTATTGCACCAGTTCTGGTCACCACACTTTAGGAAGGATGGGAGGGTTCAGAGGAGATTTACCAGAATGATTCCAGGGATGGGGGATTTTAGTTGCAAAGTTAGTTTGGAAAAGCTGGTTTTTTTCTCCTTACAGCAAAGGAGATTGAGGGGAGATTTGAAAGGGGTGTACAAGATTGTGACAGGTTTATATAAGGTAGACAAAAAAAGCTGTACCCATTAGCTGATGGTACAAGGACTAGGGGGCACAGATTGCTGGTTTTGGGCAAGAGATGCATGGGGGATGTGAGGAAGAACTTTTTTATGCAGCGAGTGGTAATGACCTCGAACTTGCTGCCTCCGAGGGTGGTGGAAGCAGAGATGATGAATGATTTCGACAGGAAATTTGCTGGGCATTTGAGGGAAATAAACTTGCAGAGCTAGGGATGTGGAGCAGGGAATGGGACTGATTCCATTGTGTCATGGAGAGCAGGCATAGACTTGATGGGGCAAATGGCCGCCTTCTCTAAGGCCAGAGTTTCTCACTCCCCTGGGAGTGGGCTGGAGGTGGGTTGGGGGCGTAAAATTGAGTGGGAAGCAAGGGGTACTGTTCCTGTCACCTGCGCCTACACTGCTATTTTACCAGTGGCGGGGGAGTGGAAAACGGTCTAGACCAATTGAGGCCATCAAGTGACCAATTAATTGCCACTTAAAGATCTCCTCCCGTGGTCTTCTGGCAGGCTTGGTGTGGGGGTGGCCTCTTGGGCACCCTGTGCCCCACAGAGGGCCCCTCAGTGGCACTAGCCACCCCCACTGGACCACATCCCCTGCTCTCATGATTGACCGCCCCCCCCACCCCGCATCCTTGCCAATGCCCAACCAATTATCCTCAGCAAGGCCCAAACCCCACTCACCAATTCTGAGAGTGGTGTGCATGATGCTGCTCTGGGCTGTATGCAGTCACAGCAGTGGCCATCGCTCCCAGTGGTGCTGCTGGGACCGAGGAGCCGCCAGCACGCTGATTGGCCAGCAGTTCTTGGAGGCGGAGCGCTGCCTCAAAGGGGCGGAAGTCCCGACCAAGGCTAACTAAGGGCCTGGTCCACGTAAATTTACTGCATGGCTTCCAGGCCTGGTGGAGGCGGGCTCACCGCTGACCTTTCAGCCAGTGGGCGGGGCCAATGCCACAACATTAAATTCCTGCCTAGGACTATATTTCTACCTGAAAATTGCTGTTCAGGTCATAGAACTGATTTGGATGGAATTTGCATATTTAATTACCCTCCTGTCTATTTCATGTCTAAAAGCTGCTCACCCATTTTCTGGCCTGCTTGAAAATTGCATCAGGTGGGCATCAATGGGGCAGCCGAGGTGCCCTCTTGCACCCCCATTTTCAATCACTTATTTTTCAGGTGGGAAGTGGGCAACCAGCCACTGAAAAGCATTGGCGCACATATTGTCAGGCCATTGTTTCCCATTTCTTCAATTAATTCAGAAGATTTCCTTATCTTTTTACCAGGCAAATTCCTTGGCAGCCTAGGGATTGCTTCTTGTGGCAATGTCACCAGCAGGTCCATGGGACTGCTTTTTGATGATGCTGTTTCTCACTTATTATTTGATTTTGCCAGTCATCTGGAGAAAATTGCATTACTTTCATTTGGTGCCTCCCAGAGGCTGTGATTAAAAGTTTAACATGTGCAGAACATTGATTCTCAGGTTAAGCCTGGACTGCCCACTCCCTGTGCTTTTGTTGCCATCGCCCTTATTGTTGCAGTTTTTTTTTACTGGTATGCTTTATATTGAAACACAAATTGTCTGGGGCATGCTTTATGTGAAGCTGATACTATGCAGTCACCTCATATTGTTCCTTGCTTTTCCATTTATTTCAGCAATGTCCTTGAAAAGATTCCATGAGCACAATGATAAGGCTGTCACTCAGCTTGGATCTATGCTTTTCACAAGACTGGTATCTGGAGCCAGGTGAGTTGCCTAGTAATTCACACCCTTAATGCACTTATTGATTGACTTGTGTTTGTTTTCCTTTTCATATGAGGATCATGAATGTCTGCATTGGGTATGTGAGCTGCATATACTGAGACTTATCATTTTAAAATTCCTCCTCCCCGTGTCTATGTGCAGAAGGAATGTTTTAAATTCATACTACAGTGTGTTTTTCTGTACTTTGTTGCTATATTATTCACATTTTGAATTTAATTACTTATGCTTTTAGAGTCAGTCTGCATTACAGTTTTTCTGGGTCAAACGTGTATGTAAATGCTGCTTGGGCCAGATCCACATCATTTCTTTCTCTTGCCTCAGAGTTGTTCCTGTCGGCTCAGAACAAATTATAAATGGATATACTTTCCAAGGATTTATGTCGCACACAAATCACTATCCCTGTCCTTATCTGAATGCTGCATCAGCTATTGGAATAAAAAAACAAGATGTTGACCTTTTTATTAAAAAACTGGACAAGTGTCTCAAGACCTTACTGAAAGAAAAAGGAATTCCAGGAACTGAATTGGAAATTGGAACAGAAATGCTGGGAAAATCTGAAGCTGTTGATACAGCAGAATTGTCAGAAAGTGTCCGAAATGACCTAAAGGTTGGGACAGATGTGATAAATCACCCTGTCTGATGCCCCTTAAATTGGGTAAAGCTCGAGTTGCTCAATTCAGAGGTGAACTTGCGTGACACAAAAATATGTTGAAATTTTCATTATTCTTAATGTTTTCTTTTTGTTTTCCTCTTCTTTGGCAAAGATGATTGTTTGACAGGGAATTATATTATGATTCTGAGACATATCAGAGGAGCTAATGCTTACATGATTGTTTGCTGAGAATGATGAAAGTGCTAATTTGACTGATCTATAGTTAAGAATCAGTTGCAAATGGAGTAAGTTAGCCTACAACCTACATTTCTTCTATAGTTAAGATTTAGATTGGGTTTATTGGAAACAAAAATAAAAATGTGGCTTAGGAAAATAATTGAAAATGTTTTGAATTGGTTTTGCACTGCAAGATTGTCCTATTACTGTTCTGTCCTGAGCATTTTTTGATGGTGTGTGTATTCCATTTGACATTGTACTGTTTCCTTTGTTAATTACAAACTGTAAGAATAAATGTATGCAAAAATGAAGCCTGTAAATATGAATAACGTTTTGTAAATAAGGGGGTGTGGGAATTAACTGTTTCTCCTCTTAAGGGTGAGGATTGGAAGTGATGTCTGATGCTTTGCCTGATATCTGAGGGATTACCTGGTAGCCCAGCATTACCTTCAGAAACCATTTTTCTCCTTTGCACTATGCAGTACAGGGCCTCTGCTCTTCAGATGCTTGTCAAATCAAATCCACTTTAGACTATGTGGGAACAAATATTCAGATATCATTTTACTTGAGACCCTTAACAGGTAATACCGACAGAGTTAACACCCTCAAAGTAAGGTATCGTTCTCCAACTGGGTTATAGACCAGAAACTTGAGCTTATTTGGGGCTCAACTGCACAGAGGCTAAGTTGCTGATTTTTAGCCTGCAATACAAATGTCTTTTGTAGTCAAAATTTGGGTTCAAAGGAAAAATAAAGGCATGGCTTAAAGATATTTTTTATTTTGATTGCATTGCAGAAATCCAGTTAGTTTGTAAAGCTCAATACTGTTTTGGCAAAAAGAAAATATGATGGGACCAGTTGAATAGGTGGTTACCCAATATGTTGCATACATCTTGTAAGCTGCAAAAGAAAAATAACAAGTTAACTAACAATGTACCTGAGTGAGAAATTAGATTTTAAAGCTTTCGTTGTAATTGAAGCTTTGCAAAGGCATATCACTGTTTTTCACAGGACCATTTGAAATGTATGTACATATGAAGAAGATATACATTGTTATCTGAAAAGGGATAGCCATGAGGTCTGGAGTCAAATGTTATGACTAATAGGTTGCTGCTAATCATCATCAGTGCCACAACCCATGTTGTAAACCATCTGGAGTCTTTCTGCCCTACATCGTTCGTGGCAGTGTTGAATTACTTTGTTGCTATGGAAGAATCTGGGCAAGCAAACTGCCACTAGTAGAGAATGGAAGCCATCAGTGATGTTTGTTGTTTCACTTTATTGATTCGAAATTCCACCTCCTTGCTTGTAGCGCAAATGATTCATTAACTTCCCTTGTCCTTTACTTAATCTTTTGAAGTAAAAGATCTTCCCTCAGTAGTTGCACTGAGATTGGCACTTTGTCCATGCTCAACTATTCCAGTGCTCTTCTGGCCAGCCTCTTGCCTTCCACCCTCCGTGCACTTGAGCACATCTAAAACTCCGCTGCCTGTGTCCCAGCTCAGACCAAATCCTGTTTACCCATCAACCCTGTACTCAGGGACTTACATTTGTTCCCGATTCATTAAAGCCTTTCATCCTCATGTTCAAATCCCTGCACAGCCTCACCCCTCCCTATCTCTTGAACCTCTTCCAGTCCTATTTCCCTCCGAGAACATTGCATTCCTCCATCTCTAGCCTCTTGTGCATCCCCCATTTCCTTCACTCCACCATTAGTGGCTGTGCCTTCAGTTGTCCAGGCCCAAAGTTCTGAAATGCCCCCCAAATCTTATGCTCTCCACTTCTCTCTCTCCTTCTTTAAAGCATTGGTTAAAAGTTGTTTTGTCTGACCAAGCCTTTGGTCACCTGTTGTAATGTTTGGTTTCTTTGTCTCGGTGTCAATTCTTGTCTGATTATTTTCCTGTGAAGCACTTTGGAACATTTTACTATGTTAAAGGTGCTTTATCAATGCAAGTTGCTGTTATCACAAGAGCACTAGCAAGCAGAATGACATGTCTGTTTGCCTTATTGCAGCCTGTTAGAAAAATAAGGCAGAAATACAAACACATATGAAGAGTTGGGGGCAGCAGGGGCAATCCTGGGTTTTGGAGTAGAGAAGAAAGAGCTATATCCTGTGCACTTAATTTTTTTGGTGGGGGTTTACTTATCATTGCCTCAGAAATGTAGATCAAGATCAGCACTGCCAATGCAGCCATTTGTTAGTGTGGCTCCGTACTGGCATTCATTCAGACAAAAGAATTAAAACTTTCAAATCCCTGATCCTGATAACTTTGTTACCTTTCTTTGCTTGCTGCCCTATTCCCCCCCTCCTACCAAAGTACAGTAAAGTTTGTATTTAAGTAAAGCTTTAGGTATTTTACTTAGTTGGTCCATCTCACCATTGCAGTAATAATATGAGGCCATTTGTATAAAACTACATTTTAACATCTATATGATTTTAGTGTCAAAAAGTTCCATGGTTAACCCAATTTACTACCACTAAACAGAATTGGCTTTGAAATTACATAATGGGATACTAGCATATGAATGTTTAATATATTCTTCTGAAACATCTTTCTGCTACATTAAATGTCAAGTTTATATTAGTAATGTCTGCCTGAGGCTTGCCCTGTTTACATTTTCAGAGTATATTTCACAACATCAAAAGCAACACAAAAACAAATGCCATGTACAACACAGTGGCGCAGTGGTTAGCACCGCAGCCTCACAGCTCCAGGGACCCGGGTTCGATTCCGGGTACTGCCTGTGTGGAGTTTGCAAGTTCTCCCTGTGTCTGCGTGGGTTTTCTCCGGGTGCTCCGGATTCCTCCCACAAGCCAAAAGACTTGCATGTTGATAGGTAAATTGGCCATTATAAATTGTCACTAGTGTAGGTAGGTGGTAGGGAAATATAGGGACAGGTGGGGATGTTTGGTAGGAATATGGGATTAGTGTAGGATTAGTATAAATGGGTGGTTGATGGTTGGCACAGACTCGGTGGGCCGAAGGGCCTGTTTCAGTGCTGTATCTCTAATCTAATCTAAACTGTTTGAAAGTCACATCTTCAGTTTTCATTCTGGCCATGGACTATCCCTAAATGGCTAGGGAAGGTTTCTTGCAGGCCAAATGGCCACCAAGTGAAAAGACATTGCTAACCTGTCGGGCTGGGCTGACTATTCATCTGCGGTCATATAAATTACCAGACCAAACTGCTAGCAGCACCAGCTTAGGTTACTGTTCCAGTTCTGCAGCTTGAAGTGGTTCTTCATTGCTCTGGAGGGAGCACCACCACTTCATTTAGCTTAAAGCTAACTTGTCCCAAATTTTGAATTGCTGCCAGTGATGGTGCTCCAGCATAAATGGAACATCCTTGCAACATCCTTTTTCTCAATATTAGTTCAACAGAGAATGGGAGCCCCTTTTTGTAAGCAAGCCTTTAGTAAAAGCTCCTCAGCTTATAAATTGATGTTCTGAGTTCATTGTAACACACTAAAATCATATTTTTCTGCTATGTGTTGTGTAAAACATGCAAGGGTATATCTTGCACTTACTGGTTAGCTTTGTAATGAACTATTTTCCCTTACTCTTCAGCTCAAAAAGTTTACGCGGTGAAAATTGCTGGAAGTGTAAGCTGATAGTGGAGAGGTCAATGGGTCATCTGGAGCCTTGGTAAATGACGGGACCAGCAATCTATCTCCTTAACCAACTAGATTTAAGGATAGAGATACAGAGGAACAATGGCGAAGGAAATAGGATGAATTATAATCAATTTAGATTAGGAGAGAGAGAGAGAAAAAGAGACAAAGGAAAAGCGAGAATTTTTTTAATAAGTTACATTTTATCTCTAGCAGCAATTGACTACCTGGAAGAATGCGATGCCACAGTTTCAGTTGTTCCCTTTTGGGAAGGAGGGGTTCAGTAATAGTTCAGGAACCTAAATTTTGTCACCAAAAGCTTCCTTAAGCTGTTAAGTACCAGTCCTAACTTGCTGTGGTGCAATTAATTGATATTTAACATGCAAATGCAGCAATTTCTCAAAACACACGCTAAGGTTGACAGCAAGGTCCCGTTTTCGCTAGGCTAATGACAAGTTGTTGAGCAATTTGTGGTGAATTGCAACTCCCATCATATCTCATCTCCACCACAAATTGCTTTGTTATTTACACACTAATAACGGTGTGTGCCTTTAACTCTTTTACTATCCCAGAAAATTCTGGGCCAACTTTATTCCCAACATAATCACTAAAATTGTTTTACTTTTTGAAATGAGAAATGGTCCAATCAGTTACAGAGTCAAAGAATTAAAAAATACGGAGGCAGAATAGTTTTGATTATACATGGGTGACCAGTGAAGCGCCCAAGCAGGAGATGGAATGTCTGACACTGTAAAAATTTTCACTGATGGATGACCGGTATTTACGATTATGTTGTAAAGTGTTGATTTAGGGATTTCAATCTTCATGGTAACCATGGTGATGCAGCTTAATTACCTTTGTCAGAAAAATCATCCTGTAAAAGGCGAAAAGAATATTGGCAGTTCAAGTGGAACGAACTGTAAGATGGAATGGATCCTGAAGCTGGAATGGAGTTAGAGGACTGGCTGGTGCTTTGCGTTGTTATATTTTGTCTTCTCACCTTTGGGAAATTGATTCAAACTGATGGGAAGAGTGCCTCATTTATTAGAAACATACATGAAATTAGCTGTGGAGTCTCAGCTTGATTCTTAGTGGGCTTGGGGAAATGGCCCAACATTTATTCAACTTACTACTGAATTGACAATTTCACCTAGAAGGGTATTAAGAATAGTTGATATAAGCGTCAAAATGATACAAAGATGTTTTTTTACTGAGGGTTATGTTACTCGAGAACTGCTGTATCTAACTTTAGGGTGTTTGATGGTGACACAGGCTGCAAAATTGATTTGTTTGATTTCTTAGCATTGGAACCTCTCCTGGTCAACGAGGACACCACCCACCTGGAAATTATATTTTAAAAAGCAAAAAGAAATTGCTCTGAAAATTTGGCTGCACAGAATGATTTACATCTGCAGTTTGATTATGTCAACAAAGTATTCACGTCATTATATGGTTCAAGTTTAAAGTTTGCTGTTCATCTGATTGAAATCGAGCTGGTCCCTTTTTATGAAGTAGATAATTCACATCGGATAGAGACAATGATGTAATAAAAACTAATACTGATTATTCTACTAATATTCATTATAAGCCCACTGACATTCTCAACTACTCTTCCTCACACCCAGCCTCCTGTAAGGGCTACATTCCATTCTCCCAGTTTCTCTCCGTCGCATCTGTTCTGATGATACAACCTTCCACAACAACGTTTCTGATATGTCTTCCTTTTCCCTCAACCAAGGATTCCCCCCACTGTGGTGGACAGGACCCTCGACTGTGTCCGACCCATTTCCTGCACTTCTGCCCTCACCCCTTTCCCTCCCTCCCAGAACCGTGACACATTTCTCCTTGTCTTCACTTTCCACCCCACCAGCTTCCACATCCAAAGAATCATCCTCCGCCACTTCCGGCACCTCCAGCATGATGCCACCTTCAATCACATCTTCCTCTGTCAGCCTTCCAAAGGGACCATTCCCTCTGCGACACCCTGATCCCTCCATCACCCCGACACCTTGTCCCCTTCCCAAGGCACCTTCTCTTGCAATAGCAGGAGGTGTAATACCTGCCCTTTTACTTTCACTCTCCTCACTATCCAAGGCCCCAAGCACTCCTTACAGGTGAAGCAGCGATTTACTTGTAATTCTTTCAATTTAGTATACTGTATCTGCTGCTCACAATGTAGTGGTCTCTATACTGGGGAGACCAAATGCAGATTGGGTGACCATTTTTTGAAACACCTCCACTCAGTCTGTAAGCATGACTCCAACCTTCTGGTTGCTTGACATTTTAATTCACCACCCTGCTCTCATGGCGACATTTTTATCCTTGGCCTACTGCAGTGTTCCGGTGAAGTTCAACACAAGCTCGAGGGACAGCACCTCATCTTCTGATTAACACTCTACAGTCTTCTGGGCTCAACATTGAGTTCAACAAGTTCAGACCAAGACTGCCATTTTTATTGTTTTTACCATGTGCCAGTCTTAAACTTGTTTTTCATGATTTTGTTTTCAGCCAGAACTGTTCATTATTCTGCCATTAACACTCTGGATAAATGCTTTGTCTTTTACTACGGCTATAACTACTCCCTTTACCTTTTGTTCCATGACATCTTTGTCATTTAATCTCACCCGCCCTCTGCTCCATCATCGAAACATAGATAATAGGAGCAGGCCATTCGGGCCTGCTTCACCATTCAAAAAAGATCATGGCTGATCGTCTAATTCAGTACCCTGTTCCCGCATTCTCCCCATATCCCTTGATCCCTTTGGCATTAAGAAATATATCTATCTCCTTATTGAATATATTTAATGACTTGGCCTCCATTGCCTTCTGCGGTAGAGAATTGCACAGGTTCACCACCCTCTAAGTGAAGAAATCTTTCCTTATTTCGGTTCTAAATTGCATACCCCATATCCTGAGACTGTGATCCCTGGTTCGGGACTCCCCAGCCATAGGAAACATCCTCCCTGCATTTGGCCTGTCTAGTCCTGATAGAATTTTATAGGTTTCTATGGGATCCCCTCTCATTCATCTAAACTCTAGTGAATATAGGCCTCGTCGACCCAATCTCTCCTCATATGTCAATCCTGCCATCCTAGTAAATCTTCTTTGCACTCCCTTCATGGCAAGAACATCCTTCCTCAGATAAAGAGACCAGAACTGTACATAATACTCCAGAAGTGGTCTCAGCAAGGCCCTGTATAACTGCAGTAAGACATTCTTGCTCCTGTACTCAAATCCTCTTGCAATGATGGCCAACATACCATTCGCCTTCCTAACTACTTGCTGCACCTGAACGCTTGCTTTCAGGGACTGGTGTACAAGGACACCGAGGTCTCGTTGCACCTCCCCCTTTCCCAATCTATCACCATTCAGATAATCTGCCTTTCTGTTTTTACAACCAAAGTGGATAACCTCACATTTATCCACTTTAAACTGCAGCTGCCATGTATTTGCCCACTCACTCAACTTGTCCAAATCACATTGGAGCCTCTTTGTATCCTCCTCACAGCTCACATTCTGTTTCTCCCCCTCCCCCGCCAGCTTTGTGTCATCTGCAAACTTGGAAATGTTACATTTAGTTCCCTCACCCAAGTCATTAATATATATTGTGAATAGCTGGGGCCCAAGTACTGATCCTTGCGGTACCCCACTAGTCACTGCCTGTCACGTGGAAAAAGACCCGTTTATTCCTACTCTGTTTGCTGTCTGTCAACCAATTCTCAATCCATGCCAGTATATTACCCCCAATCCCATGTGCTTTAATTTTGCACACTGACCTCTTATGTGGGACCTTATCAAAAGCCTTCTGAAAATCCAAATCTCCCTTATCTATTCTACTAGATACATCCTCAAAAAGCTCCAGTAAATTTGTTGAGCATGATTTCCCTTTCGTATATCCATGCTGACTTTGCCCAATTCCGTTTAAGCTTTCCAGTTGTTCTGTTATCACATCCTTTATAATAGACTCTAACATTTTCCCCACTACTGATGTAAGGCTAACTGGTCTGTAGTTCCCTGTTTTTTCTCTCCCTCTTTTTTTTAAATAGTGGGGTTACATTTGCCACCCTCCAATCTGTAGGAACTGCTCCAGAGTCTACAGAATTTTGGAAGATGACCACAAATGCATCCACTATTTCAAGGGCCACTTCCTTAAGTACTCTGGGATGCAGACCATCAGGCCCTGGGGATTTGTCAGCCTTTAACCCCATTAATTTCCCCAGCACTTTTTTTTTTACTTACTGATCATACCTCCTATATTCACATCTAAATCATTAATGTACACTACAAACAGCAAGGGTCCCAGCACCGATCCCTGCAGTACACCACTGGTCACAGGCTTCCACTCGCAAAAAACAACCTTTGACCATCAACTTCCGCCTCCTACCACTAAGCCAATTTTGGATCCAATTTGCCAAATTGCCCTGGATCCCATGGCCTCTTACCTTCTTAACCAACCTCCCATGCGGGACCTTATCAAAATCCTTACTGAAGTCTATTAGACTACATCAACTGCTTTACCTTCATCTACACATCTAGTCACCTCCTCGAAAAATTCAACCAAGTTAGTTTGACACAATCTCCCCCTGTCAAAGCCATGCCGACTATCCCTGATTAATCCCTGCCTCTCCAAATGGAGATTAATCCTGTCCCTCAGAATTTTTTACAATATTTTCCCATCTGCTGATGTTAGACTTACTGGCCTGTAATTGCCTGGTTTATCCCTGCTACCCTTCTTGAATAATGGCACCACATTCACTGTCCTCCAGTCCTCTTGACACCTCTCCTGTGGCCAGAGAGGATTTGAAAATTTGTGTCAGAGCCCCTGCTTCTCCTCGCTTGCCTTACGTAGCAGCCTGGGATACATCTGATCTGGGCCTGGGGATGTATCCACTTTTAAGCCTGCTAAAACATCTAATACTTCCTCCCTTTCAGTGCTAATATGTTCAAGTATATCACAATTCCCCTCCCTGATCTCTACACCTACATCGTCTTTATCCATAGTGAACACAGATGCAAAGTAATCATTTAAAACCTCACCTCTGTCCTCTGGCTCCACACACAGATTGCCATTTTGGTCCATAATGGGCCCCACTCTTTCCCTGGTTATCCTCTTGCCCTTAATATACTTATAAAATGCCTTAGGATTTTCCTTTATCTTGCTCGCCAGTGTTTTTTCATGTCCCCTCTTCACTCTCCTAATTACTTTTTTTAGTACCCCCCTATGCTTTCTATACTCCTCTAGTGCCTCTGCTGTTTTCAGCACTCTGAATCTGCCATAAGCCTCCTTTTATTCCCTGATCCAATCCTCTATATTAGATTAGATTAGAGATACAGCACTGAAACAGGCCCTTCGGCCCACCGAGTCTGTGCCGACCATCAACCACCCATTTATGCTAATCCTACACTAATCCCATATTCCTACCAAACATCCCCACCTGCCCCTGTATTTCCCTACCACCTACCTATTCTAGTGACAATTTATAATGGCCAATTTACCTATCAACCTGCAAGTCTTTTGGCTTGTGGGAGGAAACCGCAGCACCCGGAGAAAACCCACGCAGACACAGGGAGAACTTGCAAACTCCACACAGGCAGTACCCAGAATCGAACCCGGGTCCTTGGAGCTGTGAGGCTGCGGTGCTAACCACTGCGCCACTGTGCTGCCCCCTTGACATCCAAGGTTCCGTGGACTTGTTGGTGCTACCCTTCACCTTAACGGGTACATGTTGCCTCTGAACCCTCACTATTTCCTCTTTAAATGACTCCCACTGGCTTGATGTAGTTTTCCTACAAGTAGCTGCTCCCAGTCCACTCTGGCCAGATCCAGTTTTGTTATATTGAAATCGGCCTTCCCCCAATTCAGTACCTTTATTTCCAGCCCGTCTTTGTCCTTTTCCATAATTACCTCAAATCTTAGAGTTATGGTCACTATCCCCGAAATGATCCCCCACTGACACTTCTACCACTTGTCCAGCTTCATTCCCTTGGATTAGGTCCAGTACTGCCCCTTCTCTTGTAGGATTTTCTACGTACGGGCTCAAAATGCTCCCCTGTATGCATTTTAAGAATTCCGCCCCCTTTAGGACTTTTACACCAAGACTATCCCAGTTGATATTAGGTAAGTTGAAATCCCTTACTATTATTACCCTGTTATTTTTGCACCTCTCTCAGATTTGCCTACATATCTGCTCCTCTATCTCTCCCTGACTTTGGAGGGCAGTAGTGCACCCCCAGCCAAATGATTGCCCCCTTTTTGTTTTTTAAGTTCTACACCTATGGCCTCATTTGAAGAACCTTCTAAGATATTATCCCTCCTTACTGCAGTAATTGACTGCTTGATCAATAGTGCAATGCCACCTCCTCTTTTATCCCCATCCCCTGTCGCACGTGAAGATTCTATACCCCGGGATATTGAGCTGCCAGTCCTGCCCCTCCCTCAACCGTGTCTCTGTGATAGCAACAATATCATAATCCCATGTGCTAATCAACGGCCTCAATTCATCTGTCTTACTAGTAAGACTCCTTGCATTAAAAAAGATGCAATCCAGCTTTGCATTTTTCCCTTGTGCCTTAAGGGAGTCTATATTTGCTCTGCCTTCCAGACTGACTCAGTTTCTCTTCCATATTTGACTGAGCATCACCCCTACTGTACCTCCACTCTGTATCTCATTCCACTGCCAAATTAGTTTAAACCCCCCCCGCCCCCACCACAAGAAAAAACACTAGCAAACCTTCCAGCAAGGATGTTGGTCAGGTGCAACCTGTCCTACTTATACAGGTCCCACCTTTGCCAGAAACAGACCCAATGGTCCAGGAAACTAAGGCCCTCCCTCCTGCACCATCTCTTCAGCCACGCATTCATTATCTCTATTCTCCTATTCCTATACTCACTAGCACGTGGCACCGGGAGTAACCCAGAGATTACAACCTTTGAGATCCTGCTTTTTAATCTGCTACCTAGCTCCCTAAATTCTTGTTTCAGGATCTCATCCCTCTTTTAACTATGTCGTTGATACCAATGTGTATCACGACCTCTGACTGTTCACCCTCCCCCTTCAGAATGTCCTGCAGCCGTTCCGTGACATTCTTGACCCTAGCACCAGGGAGGCAACATACCATCCTGGAGTCATGTTTGCAGCCACAGAAATGCCTATCTGTACCCCTTACGATAGAATCCCCTATCACTATAGCTCTTCCACCCCTTTTCCTTCCCTGCTGTGCAGCAGAGCCATCCGTAGTGCCACGAACTTAGCTGTTGCTGCTTTCCCCTGGGAGGCCATCCCCCCAACAGTATCCAAAGTGGTATATCTGTTTGAGAGGGAGATGGCCACAGGGGACTCCTGCACTACCTCACTGCGGCTACTCCTCCATCTGGTGGTCACCCATCCCTTTTCAGCCTGTGCAGTCATTACCTGCGGTGTGACCACCTCGCTAAACGTGCTATCCACGACGTCCTCAGCATCACGGATGCTCCACAGTGAATCCACCCACAGCTCCAGCTCCGTAATGCGGGTAGCCAGTAGCTGCAGCTGAACACGCGTCCTGTACACATGGTTATCAGGGACACTGGAAGCGTCCCTGATTTCCCACATAACGCAGGAGGAGCATGTCATGGGTGCGAGCTCTCCTGACATGACTTACCTTTAGATTAATTAGTTACTCCCTTTAAAAAAAATACCAATTACACGAGGGGCCTTCTTCTACTCCAAACACTACCCACTACAATCTAAATTACACTAATTAAAAAAAAACACTAGTTGTACTCACTTTATCACTTGAGGTCTTTTTTCCAAAAATCAACTTTCCCCTTATTTTTTTTAAGCTATTTAAATAGACTAACAGATGTTACTTACCCAACCAATCACCTTGCAGATTTCCCGTGATGTCACTAAGTTTTTTTCCTCTTTCGAGTCTCAGCGCACGCTGAGAGACATAGGGAGCCTGCCGCTACTCTAGATCAGCTTCCTCGCAGGTCCGCCAGTCACTGCTCCGCTCTAAGGTATGTAAGGACCTCGAGCCCCACTCTTTATTTATAGCCGCTGCTCCAGATCAGCTTCCTTGCAGGTCCGCCAGTCCATCTTAATGAAGAATTCTATCGTATTATGGTTGCTCCTCCCTAAGGGACCCCGCACAACAAGATTGTTAATTAATCCTTTCTAATTGCACAATACCCAGTCTAGGATAGCCTGTTCTCGAGTTGGTTCCTCAATGTATTGATCTAAAACACCATCACTTATGCACTCCAGGCAATCCTCCTCCACAGTATTATTGCTGATTTGGTTTGACCAATCTATATGTAAATTAAAATCACCCATGATTACAGTTGTATCCTTATTGCATGCGTCTCTTAATTTCCTGTTTATTGCCATCCCTTACATCTCCACTACTGTTTGGGGGCCTATAGACAACCCCCACCAATGTTTTCTGCCCCTTGGAGTTTCTTAGCTCCACCCATACAGATTCTACTTCCAAGCCAATATCCTTCCTCGCTATTGCGTTGATTTCCTCCTTTACTCACAACACTACCCCTCCTCCTTTCCCTTTTTGCCTGTCCTTCCTAAATATTGAATACCCCTGGATGTTCAGTTCCCATCCTTGGTCACTTTGCAGCCATGTCTCTGTAATCGCTACTATATCAAAATTGTTTATATCTATTTGCGCTGTTAATTCATCTACCTTATTACGAATGCTCCACGCATTAAGACACAATGCCTTTAGACTTATCTTTTTAACATTGTTAGTCATCTTAGCTTTATTTTGCACTACGGCCCCATTTGTTTCTCACCCTTGTTTTCTCTGCCTTCCACTTTTGCTTCTTACCTTTCTGTCTTTCATTTTGATCCTTGTTTCCCTCTCCTCTGTCTCCCTGCTCAGATTTCCATTCCCCTGCCATTCTAATTTAAACCCTCCCTGACACCACTAGCAAACACCCCCCGAGAAAATTGGTCCCAGTCCTGCCTAGATGCAACCCGTCCAGCATGTACTGGTCCCACCTTCCCCAGAAACAGTCCCAATGTCCCAGGAATCTGAATCCCTCCCCACTACACCATTCCTCCAGCCACATATTCATCTGATATATCCCGCTATTTCTGCTCTCGCTAGCACGTGGTACTGGTAGTAATCCTGAGATTACTACTTTTGAGGTCCTACTTTATAATTTAAGCCGAACACCCTATATTCAGTTTGTAGGACCTCATCTCTATTTTTACCTATGTCGTTGGCAACGGCAACTGGCTGCTCGCCCTCCCCCCTCAGAATGCCCTGCAGCCGCTCAGACATCCTTGACCCTAGCACCAGGGAGGCAACATCTTGGAGTCTCTTTTGTGGCTGCAGAAACGCCTGTCTGTTCCCCTTACGATCGAACCCCCTATCACTATAGCCCTGCCACTTTTCTTCCACCCCTCCTGTGCAGCAGAGTCACCCATGGTGCCATGAACTTGGCTCTTGCTAGTTTCCTCTGAACCATCTCCCTCAACAATATCCAAAGTGGTATATCTGTTAGAGAGGGGATGGCCACTGAGGACTCCTGCACTACCTGCCTTCCTCTACTCTGCCTGGTGGTCACCCATTCCCTTTCTGCCTTTGCAGCATTTGCCTGCGATGTGCCCACCTTGCTAAACATGCTATCCATGACGATCTCAGCATCGCAGATGCTCCACAGTGAATCCACCCGCAGCTCCAGTCACGTAATGCGGGTAGCCAGTAGCTGCAGAGGGATACACTTCCCGCACACATGGTCGTCAGGACCACTGGAAACGCCCCTGATTTCCCAAATAGAGCAGGAGGAACATTTCACGGGTGCGAGCACTCCTGCCATGATTTACCTTTAGATTACTTAGTTACTCCCTTTAATTAAAAAATACTAATTACATTGCCTTGTTCTATTGCAAACACTACCCACTGCAATCTAAAGTCCTTAATAAATTTACACTAATTCAAAAAAAACCATACTTTAGTAGTACTAACTTATCACTTATAAGGTAGGCTTTTTTTATAAAAAGGAATTTCCCCTTTTTTAAGCTATTTACAGGCACCAACAGCTGTTACTTACCCAACCAATCACCTTACAGATATCCTGTGATGTCACGAAGTCTTTTTTCCTCTTTTGAACCTCACCGCCCACCCCACCGCAACCCTTTCACTTGCTCAAAGCCTATTACATTTCTAACCTTTGCCAGTTCTGATGAAAAGTCACAAACCTGAAATATTGGGCTGGATTTTACTGTAAGCAGACAGGACTTCGCCACCACATTTTACGGGTCCCCGGGCTTTAATTTTCCAGAGGTGGGACTTCCACCCGCTTGAGGGAGGAGGTCCCACTTCAGTGAGCTGCCAGCCAATCAGTGGGCCGGCAGCTCTTAGTCCCAGCAGTGCCACCAGAAGTGGTGGCCACTGCTGGGACTGCAGCCCAGCCAATTGAAGAGGCTGCCATGGAGCCAGCACTGAAGGTATGTTGGGGTTGCCTCACTGGGGGGGATCGGTCATGCCGGAGAGGCAAGGTTAGTCATTTGGGGGGACGGGGGGGGGGGGGGGTGTCTTGGGTCCCGGGGGTTGGAGGCGGGTGTGGCTCTCAATCGGGCACCCTGTGCCCGACTGCCATGGCACCCCCGGCACGCGGAAAGGCCGGCAGCTATCGCTGGGCGGCCTTTCATGTCGCCAGCGCACCTGCTTACCACGGGTAAAATACCAGTGGAGGCGGGCGAGGGCCCTCGTGGCTGTTAAGTGGCGACTTTAGAACCTTGATTGGCCTCGGGCGGGCGGGCAGGCTGTTTCCCTCCCTCCCCCGCCCCGTCTGACCGCCATAAAGTTGGCCGGAGGTGAGAGCGGGATGGGTAGGCCTCCCAGAGCCTCCCGCTCACTTTTATGCCGCCCCCAAGCTATCATCCGACCCGCTGGGGCGGCGTAAGATTCAGCCCAGTAACTCTGTTTCTCTCTCCACAGATGCTGCCAGACATGCTGTGTATTTCCAGTACTTTGTTTTTATTTCAGATTTCCAGCATTCGTTGTATTTTGTTTTATTATATTAGAGACAATGATGTGTTACTTTTACTGAAATGGATCCAACTATATGGTTTCATTAATGCTTTCTTAATGCAGGCAAGAAGAAGTATTATTACCTTTCTTAGCTTGCAGGCATAAACCTCATTGTATAGTGTGAGTTAAGTAACTTAATATTCAGGTACTGATGTGACGATAATTCATGTGGCACAAAATACTTAAATCATCAGTAACAGTGGATTTTTTCTTTGAGAGTTTGGAAGCCCTTGTTTTGTTCCCTAGATGTACATATTCTGTGATCCAGGATCATATGTGATCATTTTGCAGGACCCAATAGTAGTCAAAGACGTACAGAAGTTATTTGGGATAGATGCTGTCTCTCTCACAAACACAGCCGTACTATCCTCACCCATAGAAAGACGGATGGAATCAGCAACTCAGCAGCATGGAAATGTCAACTGTGCTGCAGGATAATGCTCTATTGTACTCTTTTACTTTGCTACCCACTACAGTGGCCATTTTTAAAGATACACAGACATCTTTTTGTGGCATTCAGCTTGGCTTGTTAAAACAAGTTTTCTCCTTACTCCATTTTATGACTATTTATGTTTGCTCTGTAACTGCACTTTCAAAAATTACATTATGGAGGTCCATTCTGTTAATTTTTCCTCAGCCTATTGCGGTTTGTAATTATTTTTGTAGTCAGCGGTATCTTGTGATGTAACCACATGAATTATCCTTTATCAGATTATGATGCCAGCCACAGAGTTATGCTGCATGTTTTTGTCTGTCCTTTATTTCCTGAAGTCGATAAGCAGTTTTGTTAACTTCTTTTATAGAATCATAGAAAGGCTTCCTCTGTGCTATAATCATTCAGCCTGTCGTGTCCATGCCAGCTCTCTACAAAAGCAACTCACCTCGTCCCACTCCTGCATGAAGGAATGTTGGTAGCTGTGCTGGTTTGTGAGAGCTTGCTTAATTTCAGTTTTTGAATTCTGTCATCTGTATTTGATCCATCAGTCATTGAACCAAATTGTTCACCCAAGAACTGAACTGCTGATGAGGGTATGCAAAAACAGACAGCAACAAAATAATAGATTTCAGATAATCTGACTTCAGGGCAAGAGGAAATGAGTGAAGAAGGTTCCTTTTCTTCAACAGGGGTACAGTAGCATGGTGGTTATGGCCTGGATGAATGA
Source organism: Heterodontus francisci (assembly GCF_036365525.1). Classification (NCBI taxonomy): domain Eukaryota; kingdom Metazoa; phylum Chordata; class Chondrichthyes; order Heterodontiformes; family Heterodontidae; genus Heterodontus; species Heterodontus francisci. The sequence goes on from NC_090371.1 coordinate 152,221,035, forward strand.
TCCACCATGGCAGCTGGGGAATTTAAATTGAGTTAACTAAATAAATTTGAAATGAAATGTGCATATTAGTAATGGCGACCATGAAACCTACCGGAATATCCTTTAGGGGAAGAAAGTCTGCTGTCCTTACCCAGTCTGGCCTATATATTACTCCGGACCCACAGCATTGTGGTTGATTCTTAACTGGCCTGTGAAATGGCCTTACAAGCCACTCAATTGTATAGGGATGGGAAATAAATGCTGGAATCTGCGAAAGAATTTTTAAAAAAACACCCTGAATTAGGTCACTCTTTGCAGTAAAAGCCAAAATAGTGAGTGTATCATGCTGGCTCCAGGATGGTATGTTGTCTCCCTGGTGCTAGGGTCAAGAATGTCACGGAGCAGCTGCAGGACATTCTGAAGGGGGACAGTGAGCAGTCAGACGTCGTGGTACACATTGGTACCAACGACATAGGTGAAAGAGGGATGAGGTCCTGCAACAAGAATTTAGGGAGCTAGGTAGCAGATTAAAAAGCAGGACCTCAAAGGTTGTAATCTCTGGATTACTCCCGGTGCCACGTGCTAGTGAGTATAGGAATAAGAGGATAGAGCAGAGGAATGCGTGGCTGAGGAGGTAGTGCAGGAGGAAGGGCTTCAGTTTCCTGGACCACTGGGTCTGTTTCAGGCAGAGGTGGGACCTGTACAAGTTGAGCGGGTTGCACCTGAACCAAAATGGACTAACATCCTTGCTGGGAGGTTTGCTGGTGCTGTGGCGGGGTGGTGGGGAGGGGTGATGGTGTTAAACTAATTTGGCAGGTGAATGGGATACAGAGTGGAGGTACAGCAGGGGGTGATGCACAGTCAAATATAGAAGAGAAACTGAGTCAGTCTGGAAGGCAGAGCAAAGATAGACCTGTTAAGGCACAAGTGAAAAATGCAAGGCTGGATTGCCCTTATTTTAATGCAAGGAATCTTACTAATTAGGCAAACGAATTGAGGATATTGATTAGCATATGGCAATATGATATTATTGCTATCACAGAGACATGGTTGAGGGAGGGGCAGGACTGGCAGCTCAATATTCCAGCATATAGAATCTATCAGCGAGACAGGGGAGGGGGTAAAAGAGGAGGTGATGATGCACTGTTGATCAAGGAGTCAATTACTGCAGTAAGGAGGGTTGATATCTTGGAAGGTTCCTCAGATGAGGCCTTATGGGTAGAACTTAAAAACAAAAAGGGGGCAATCACTTGGCTGGGAGTGTACTACAGCCCTCCAAACAGTCAGGGATAGATAGAGGAGGAGATATGTGGGCAAATCTCAGAGAGGTGTAAAAATAATAGGGTAATAATAGGGGATTTCAACTTACCTAATATCAACTGGGATAGTCTTAGTGCAAAAAGCTTAAAGGGGGCGGAATTCTTAAAATGCATCCAGGAGAGCTTTTTGAGCCAGTACGTAGAAAGTCCTACAAGAGAAGGGGCAGTACTGGACTTAAACCTAGGGAATGAAGCTGGACAAGTGGTAGAAGTGTCAGTGGGGGAGCATTTTGGGGATAGTGACCATAACTCTATAAGATATAAGGTAGTAATGGAAAAGGACAAAGACGGGCCGGAAATAAAGGTGCTGAATTGAGGGAAGGCCGATTTCGATACGATAAAACAGGATCTGGCCAAAGTGGACTAGGAACAGCTACTTGTAGGAAAGTCTACATCAGACCAGTGGGAGTCATTCAAAGAGGAAATAGTGAGGGTTCAGAGGCAACATGTACCCATTAAGGTGAAGGGTAGGACCAACAAGACCAGGGAACCCTGGATGTCAAGGGATATTGAGGATTGGATCAGGAAAAAAAAAGGAGGCTTACGGCAGATTTGGAGCACTGAAAACAGCGGAGGCACTAGAGGAGTATAGAAAGTGTAGCGGGGTACTTAAAAAAGTAATTAGGAGAGCGAAGAGGGGACATGAAAAAACATTGGCGGGCAATGTGGTACAATGAATGTGGTACCATTATTCAAGAAGGGTAGCAGGGATAGACCAGGTAATTACAGGCCAGTGAGTCTAACATCAGTGGTTGGGAAACTATTGGAAAAAAGTCTGAGGGACAAGATTAATTTCCACTTGGAGAGTCAGGGATTAATCAGGTATAGTCAGCATGGCTTTGTCATGGGGAGATCGTGTCTAACTAACTTGATTAAATTTTTCGAGGAGGTGACTAGATGTGTAGATGAAGGTAAAGCAGTTGATGTAATCTACATGGACTTCAGTAAGGCTTTTGATGAGGTCCCATATCGGAGATTGGTTAAGAAGGGATCCAGGGCAATTTGGCAAACTGGATCCAAAATTGGCTCAGTGGCAGGAGGCGGAGGGTGATGGTCGAAGGTTGTTTTTGCGAGTGGAAGCCTGTGACCAGTCGTGTACTGCAGGGATCGGTGTTTGTAGTGTACATTAATGATTTAGACGTGAATATAGGAGGTATGATAAGTAAGTTTGCAGATGACACAAAAATTGGTGATGTTGTAAATAGTGAGGAGGAAAGCCTTAGATTACAGGACGATATAGATGGGCGGAGCAGTGGCAAATGGAATTTAATCCTGAGGAGTGTGAGGTGATGCATTTTTGGGATGACTAACAAGGCAAGGGAATATACAATGGATGGTAGGACTCTACGAAGTACAGAAGGTCAGAAGGACCTTGGTGTACTTGTCCATAGATCACTGGAGGCAGCAGCACAGGTAGATAAGGTGGTCAGGAAGGCATATGGGATACTTGCCTTTATTAGCCGAGGCATAGAATACAAGAGCAGGGAGGTTATGATGGAGCTGTATAAAACGCTAGTTAGGCCACAGCTGGAGTACTGTGTACAGTTCTGGGCACCACACTATAGGAAGGATGTGATTGCACTGGAGAGGGTGCAGAGGAGATTCACCAGGATGTTGCCTGGGCTGGAGCATTTCAGCTATGGAGAGAGACTGGATAGGCTAGGGTTGTTTTTCTTAGAGCAGTGAAAGCCGCGGGGGGGGACATAATTGAGGTATACAAAATTATGAGGGGCATTGATAGGTTAGAAAGGAAGAGACTTTTTCCCTTAGCAGCGGGGTCAATAACCAGGGGGCATAGATTTAAGGTAAGGTTTAGATGAATTTGAGGAAAAATGTTTGCACCCAGAGTGTGGTTGGAATCTGGAACATACTGCCTGAAGGGGTGGTAGAGGCAGGAGCCCTCACAACATTTAAGAAGTATTTAGATGAGCACTTGAAACGTCATAGCATACAAGGCTACAGACCAAGTGCTGGAAAATGGCCGGCACAGACACGATGGGCTGAAGGGACTGTTTCTGTGCTGTATAACTCTATGACTAATATAGTATTCCATCTTGCAGAGGGTTCAGCCTCGAAGGGCAGGTACGCACTGCTACAGCAGAGCCATAATGGCAAACCTGGCTGAGATTCAGAAACAGAAGAACACTTCCGAGTGTCCTGAAGGAATATGAGATACCGTTCCTGAAGTTTGTATTGAGCTTGAATGGACCAGTGTTGGAGAGCAAGTCTATAAATTCTGATGGAGGGAGTTTAGAAACGGACAGTACAGCAGTGTGGACAGATGAGAATGGAGGCTGTACAGAAAAGATTTCCAGTAGGAAAAGATCAGATTAGTGACAGTGGGATCAAGGGCATGGAAGAGCTAGGAGAAGGAATCAAACAATCATTATTTGGCTTCAGCCAAAAAGAGGTCATGACGTTGTACAAATGTACACCCTTGACAGCAGTGACAGTGTTGTGGTTGGAAGTTCAAAAGAAAGTAGATTAAATTGAGTAAAGGAATTCAGGAACTGATTGGGAATATCACAATGACTATTCTCAATGAGAAAAAAGAGGAAGTAAGATGGAGAGGTCGAATAAGACCGGGAAGGCTTGAATAAGAAAAGGAACTTGTACCACAAAGGGGAGCCTATTGGCTAAAGAAGAAAACAAGAAGGCGGAGGTAGCAACAGGAGAGCAATGCATCATGTAGGGCTGTGAAAATCATCTTCAGTGACAACATACTTGGAAGGGAAGAGAAGACACAATGAAACAAATAGTGCAGGTAAAAGAATAGTTGGGGGCGGGTGGGGGTGGGGGGTGGGTGGGGTGGAATATCACACACTGTGAAATCCAAAAAACATAATATGCTGGAAATACACAGCAGGTCCATCAGCAGTTGAAAAGGGAAAAGGCACATTTCAAGCAAGATCCTATATTATGACCGGAAAAAGGAAGGGAGAAAAGCAGGCAACAGGGAAGAGTTGGATATGCAGACTAGCAATAGAAAGTGATAACTGATAGGTTTATTTGTCTGAAATATATTTTTGAAGCTGGATAGTGATTAAAAATATTTTGGCATACAAACTTCACCTCAGTCAGCTGTCTGTTCCGTTTTTGATTGCTTTAGGCATCTTGGAAAGATGATGACTTAGTAAGGTTGAATGTTTTACATTTTTAATTACAGAATTTATTCTGCTGACAAACAACACAATGCTACAATGACGACCTTCAAGCAACAAAATGCTTTCACAGCAAAAGCAGGATTTGTGGGAGTAGCACAAAGCACTATTAGTGTTGTTGTCTCTGAAAAGTACTCAGAAACTGACTCGAATTTTACTTTTGAAATAGGTTTGATAGGAACTGGGTTAATGTTTGACTGTGTTATGATTTACATTTTTGTATTAAAATTTGGTATTCTATATATTTAAAAACTGAAAAGGATTTCAGTGTACAATGAGACATCTGAAGATAGCTGAACAATATGGATGCGTTTGGAAGGAAGGCAGGGTCAATGGGAGGTTCCTGGTTTTGATCAGTAAACAAATACTGGAAACCAGGTCATTTCAATGAAATCAGCAGGGGGTTTGACCTCAGAGCTACCCTTTGAGTGACAAGAGAGAATTTATGACTTGGCATGTGACTTGTTTCTGGAAGGTTTTGTTTTCATTTTTTAACTATTTAAAAGACAATGGGTTTGGACTAAAGCATGCAATTGGAATTTGATTTTGACCTGCCTGGAAATCAGAAGAAGAACCGGAAAAGTATTACCTCTCTGTAAAGAATCCTTGCTCTTGGAAAGCAAAAGCTTGTATTAAGTGGTACTGTTGCTTCCAGCATTTTCAAAGAAACTCTGAATTTGCAGAAATCTTGCATCTTTAAAAAAGGACTTTTGCATCGAATGTGAGAACTGACACCTGTTGCTACACCCCTGATGGAAGACCTATATGAAGCCTTCTACCATTTAAGTTCTTTGAACCCCTACCTAATACAGACTGTTCATCAACCTCACATGGAAAGACTTGGAGTGGCATCCAACTATTCGACTTTGGGACACCTCACAAAACCGAAGAACTCCCTTCCAGATCATGGCAGTCTAAGTTTTTTATTCATTTTATTCCTATGAAACAACTGTAAACCAAAATCCCTTTTTTTTCCCCAGTTAACCGTTTTTTGGATATATGCACGTGTATGAGGGCTAGAGAAAAATAAGGAGCTTTAATATCTCAATTCATATGTAGATTTACTTAATTATTGGTTAAGACTTTGTTTTATAATAAATGGTTAATTTTGTTGTTTAATTAAAGAAACCTGGTTGGGGGTGTGCTTTATTCTGGGAACAAATAAAGTATCTAATTGGCTGTTTCGGTAAGTGGGAAAATTTAATGATCTGTTGTGACCTGTGGAGAAGTGGGACTGAATTAACTCTTCCCGCCTTGGTCGTAACAAGTGAATTACACAAAATTCAATCTTGTTCAATATTATCTTCACAGTTTTATGTGAGTCACAACAATAGCTGATTTGGAAGATATATGCCAGTGCAGAATGGGGTCTTTTGTCAGGTTGGAGCAATTTTATTTTGCATCATCTAAACTGAGGTCGCAAAAGTTTTTTTCCAATGTTACATGGTAAATAATGACATATTCGTCATACTGAGTCCAAAAGCCATTCTTTAAAAATACTAATTTCCATTTGTGAGTAAAATGTTGTCCACTTAGCAGCTGAAAAAGAATCAATCTTTTCATAGATGTGGAAGAGCAGATGCTGGCAATAATTATGGTAACTGTGATTGACTGACTTCAGGGGCCTAGATTTGGAAGGAGCTTACTTTGTTTGAGTCACGGAGAAGCTGGATCATCTTTGTTATTTGCAGTTTCTGTCATTTATGTTCCACAGGAGAGGGGAAAACAATTCTCTCCCTCCTCACTCCTTGATTGCACTAATGCCAGAGGATGATGATAGCTTCCTTTGGCATAGATCCACAGTTCAGTCCTGTCTAGATTCTCATTCATCTCCTCGAAGATCCTCCTGCAGCCCATCTCTGAATTAGGAACTATATTTTGAAGGAAGAAGGAAATGCAAGTTATCACATTCAACTGAATATGAAAGGATTTATTACAAAGTTGCAGCTGGACGCATAAAAGAGCTAAGATCATCTGTGCCAGCTGATACAGCAGTGTTATTGTCTAACATATGGTTGTGTCAACTTTTAATGAATCAGCTGTAAAGCTACTGTGTTAATAAATTGATAAGCATGCAGTTTTACAATGCTGCAAATTATACAGGGATTATTAAAACTGGATTCTCAGCTTAACGATCAGTTTGACATTTGCGAAGTATTTTATTTTAGTATGCATCTTTATGAGCTCCATTCGCATGTGACTGAAGTAGGAGATTCATTTTTTTTGTTTATTCCTTTGTGGATTGGCATACTTCCCAATGAGTATTAGGTTAACACAACAGCAAATGTATGCATGCATTTTGAGAGGAATAGAGATATTGACTTACTGACTGTCCAAAATGGGCATATTTCCATATTCTAAAGTGGTGGCATGATATCATGGTTCAGTTGGACTCAGTTGTAACATAGAATCACAAAATCTTACAGCATTGCAGGAGGTCATTCGGCCCATCTTCCTTTCACTTGTTGGTTAAACATGGACAGGTTCCATTATATTTGAGCTAATGGTTGCTGGCAGAATAGAAAGACTTAGAGAAATTAGCTTAATATATTCTCTAGTCATACATTTGAGAACTTTAAAAGGCAGAAATTTACTAAATTCCATTACTACTAAACACCACTGCTCATATCTCAAATTATGGCAACTCAGCAGTTTTTATTCAGTCTGGATTTCTATTCTCTTTAATGGAACATCTTACTGAATCATAAAATGGTTACAGCACAGAAAGAGGTCATTTGGCCCATCATGTCCATGCAGGCTCTCTATATGAACAACTCACATGGTCTCACTTCCCTGCCTTTTCCCGTAGCCCTGCAAAATGGTTCTCTTCATATAATTATCCAAGTCTCTTTTGAAGGCCATGATTGAATATGCTTCCACCATACTTTCAGGCAGTGCCTTCCAGATCCTAAGCACTTGCTGCGTGAAAATGGTTTTCCTCCTGTTGCCGTTGATTTTTTTCCAATCACATTAAATTGGTGTCCTCTGGTTTTCGATCCTTCTACCAATGGAAACAGTTTCTCCCTATTTGTCCAGACCCCTCATGATTTTGAACACCTCAATCAAATCTCCTCTTAATCATCTCTTCTCCAAGGAGAACAGACCCAGCTTCATCTAGCCACGTAAGTGAAATTCCTCATCCCTGGAACCATTGTTGTGAATCTTTTCTGCATCCTCTCTAATGCCTTAACATCCTTCCTAAAGTGTGGGGCCCAGAACTGGACACAATACTCCAGTTGAAGCCGAGCAAGTATTTTATACAGGTTTATCATAACTTCCTTGCTTTTGTACTCTATGTCCTTATTTATAAAGCCCAGGATCCCGTATGCTTTATTAACCGCTTTCTCAACCTGCCCTTCCACCTTCAATGACTTGTGCGCATATACCCCCAGGTCCCTCTGCTCCTGCACCCACTTTAGAATTGTACCCTTTATTTTATATTGCCTCTCCTTGTTCCTCCTACCAAAATGAATCACCTCACACTTCTCTACATTAAATTTCACTGCCACTTGTCCCCCATTCCGCCTATATCTTCTTGAAGTTTATCACTATCCTCCTCACAGTTCACAATACTTCCAACTTATGTTTTATACACAAATTATGAAATTCTACCCTGTATACCCAAGTCTAGGTCATTAATATATATCAAGAAAAGCAGTGTCTCTAACACCTATCCCTGGGGAACTCCACTTCAATACCTTCCTGCAGTCTGAAAAACAACCATTCACTACTACTCGCTGTTTCCTGTCACTCAGCCAATTTCATATCCATGTAGCTACCGTCCTGTTTATTCCATGGGCTCTAACTTTGCCAACAAGCCTGTTATGTGGCACTTTATCAAATGCCTTTTGAAAGTCCATGATCACCACATCAACCGCATTACCCTCATCAACCCTCGCTGTTACCTCATCACAAAGCTCCAGCAAGTTAGTTAAACATGATTTTCTCTTAAGAAATCCATGCTGGCTTTCCTCAATTAATCCATATTTGTACAAGTGACTGTTAATTTTGTACCGAATTATTGTTTCTAAAAGCTTTCCCACCACTGAGGCTAAACTGACTGGCCTGTATTTGCTGGGCTTATCCTTACACTTGTTTTTGAACAAGGGTATGACTTTAAGAATAAACCAGCCTATCTCATGCCTCCTCTTCAACAATTTTTAGCCCATCCAGTGTCTCAACTATCTCCTCTTTCACTATGACTTAGGCAACATCTTTTTCCTTGGTAAAGACATGCAAGATACTCATTTAGTACCTCAGCCATGCCTCTGCCTCCATGTGTAAATCCCCTTTTAGGTCCCTAATAGGACCTCACACCTCCTTTTATTACCTTTTTGCTATTTATATGCCTATAGAAGACTTCTGGATTCCTTTTTATGTTAGCTGCCAGTCTCTTCTCATACTCTGTCTTTGCTTCTCTTATTTGCTTTTTCACATCTCCTCTGAGCCTTCTATATTAATCTTGGTTCTCTATTATGTTATCCATCTAACATCTGTTATGTGCACCCTTTTTATGCTTCATCTTACCTTCTATCTCTTTCCTCATCCAGGGAACTCTGGATTTATTTGCCGTACCTTTCTGTCCTGTGGGAATGAACCCGACTGTACTCGAACTATCTCCTCTTTAAAGGCAGCCCATTGCTCCATTAAAGTTTTGCCTGACAATCTTTGATTCCAATTTACCTGAGTTGGATCTGTTTTCACCCAATTGAAGTTGGCCCTCCCCCATCAATTATAAATTATTTTTACTCTGTATTGGCCATTGTCTTTTTCCATAGCAATGCATCTTTTAAAAGCTAGATTGGTCTTTTGCCACTCCAAAAGCCAGACACATGTCTTTGTGGTTTAAATACACAGTCTAATCTGTAATGAGAATCAAAGAAATGTGCAGTCTTTGAAACACTGGAGCATGAAACATCTGTGCATGTTCAAGGGGCACCTGTTAGCAAAGAAAAACCATTTAGTGTGATTATGAACAATTCCAGTTTCCAGTCAGTGTGAAGGCGTTATTGAAAATCAATGGCTAAACTGAATCTCAATGCCATTTGATTACAGTTTGAAGCAATCTACTCTAACCTTTCACAGTAGAAAATTTCATAATAATGTATGCATTTTTGGGTACCTCACCATCATTAAGGGTTGATGCATTGGGAGATTCAGAGCTGGATGACAAACGTCATTGTAGGGAATAGTCCTCTAAGTTTGATATATCCAGAAAGTAATTTGGTGCAGGATAGAACTGGAGCCAATTTTTACACACTTTTATAAGCAATTATTTAGAGTTACACATTGCAAGCATACACCTTCTAACCCAACAACCACAGGTTCAGTCTGTGTCTATTTATAGGGGCACAAGTGAATCCTCAGTTAATGCCCACTGTAGTATACGGTACATAAACTGTTGCTGGGTAGATTATGTATATCGACCTTAAGCATCATCACAGGATGTGATGTCATGTGTCTGTACCTCATGTTGCTCAGTGTTCATGTAGATACCCTAGTAAGAAGATCTCTGTAAATAAACTCCTGTTACTTTAACCCAGAGTCTACTTTCCTCATTCGATACTAATAGCACACTGGCAAGATAGTATATGGTGGCAGCAGTAAAAATGACTTTCCAGCATAAGAAAACAGAGGTGGTTGAAGACTTTGAAGAAACATGGAAAAATCAATACCATTGCCAGAAAGCTTCAAGCGAGTGGCGGGGCCCAACCAGGCCGAAGCATGGCCAAGATGGATTTGAAAATTCAACAGGTACTATTCCATGTCAGGTTGAACAGCGCAATCGGACAAAGAACAGGTCAGTGTTTTGCTTTACGCCATGGGAGACAGTGTGGGCGACATTCTGACTACCCTGGGTATCAACAAAAAAGAAATCCCATATGGCATAGTAATTAGAAAACTAGAATAATACTTTCAGATCAGGAAAAATGTAATCATGGAGTTCAACAGGTGCACCCAGAAATTCAGTAAAAGTATCCATTCGTTTATTAATGATCTGTATAAAGTAGTGGTGGATTGTGACTACGGGAGTCTGCGAGAGGAACTGGTTCAGGACAGAATAGTAGTCAGCGTTATGGACGAAGTGCTGTCAGACCAGCTTTCAGCTGAAAGAAGATTTGACTTTGAAAAAAGTCATTTTATTGAGCAGGCAGGCAGATGTGTAGAAGAGTAATCGACTACTAGCGAGGAAGTAGCAAGGATGTTGACAGAAGAGGATTTAGTTGAGCAGATACTAGGAAGAAAGCAATTTCAAGCTCTAGAAGCTTTACGCAGAACAGGCTTTGTTCGGCTGGCGCAGACACAATGGGCTGAATGGCCTACTTCATGGTTCTATGGTTCTGTGCTGCAATTTTTCTATGGTTCTATAGTTCTTTGGTACTAGTTCAGGAGGATAAGGGGAGTCCAGCCTCGAAAATTCTGGAATCAGGTCCATTCAGAAGGCAGAGAATAATGGCACCAGAAAGCCTGAGAGGTGGGAAAGACACTGCAGGAAAGGCAGTAACACTGAATTGCAGTAGGTGTGGCTGGGAGTGGCACCAGTAGGATAATTGCCCAGCTTGGGAAGCTGAATATTTCAGGTGCAAGAGAAAGGGGCACTTTCAGCAGGTCTGTTGCAGCAGAAAACAAATGCTGTAGACTGGGTAAAAGATTGAGGAAATAAAGGCGGGTCAAACAATTAATACTCCCTTCCTAGGAGAAGTACAGGGAAAAAACAAAGATTGCTGGGAAGCAAAAATTTTAGTGTAAGTAAATAAAACCACATTCAAATTAGATACTGGAGCAACGGTTTCTATCCTGTCTGATCAAACACCTTGGCTGAGAAAAGAAAGGCTTGGAAAAGCCAACAAAAAATTATACAGGCCAGGAGGGATTCAGTTTAAAGTTATGGGAGAAATACAGACAATCTTAGCACACAGAAACAACATGATCCCGGAAATCTTATATATGGTTAGGAGCCAAGCCTGTCCACTCCTTAGTAAAAATTGTGCCCAGCCTTAAAGCTGTTACGCAGGATGGAAGCTGATTGTCCTGGAAAACTCTTCATTGGTGGTCTGAATACCGAAACAAATGAAAAGGCACTTGAAGCAGTGTTTGGCAAATATGGAAGAATAGTAGAAGTCCTGCTGATGAAAGATCATTAGAAAATAAGGCAAGGAGTTTTGCTTTTGTTCCCTTCAAAAGTCCAGGAGATGTGAGGGAGAGAGCCTGGGATATGAATGGGAAGTCTTTGGATAGAAAACCCATTACAGTATAGCAAGCTATTAGACCAACATTTGAAAGTAGTAGACAATGTAGACCATCTCCACACCCAAGAAGCCGTGGTCCTCATAGGAGGATTCGAGGAGGAATTTTTAAAAAATATTCTTTCATGGGATGTGGGCGTCGCAGGTCAGGCCAGCATTTATTGCCCATCCCGAATTGCCCTTGAACTGAGTGGCTTGCTAGGCCATTTTGAGGGCATGTAAGAGTCAACCACATTGCTGTGGATCTGGAGTCACATGTAGGCCAGACCAGGTAAGGACAGCAGATTTCCTTCCCTAAAGGACATGAGTGAACCAGATGGGTTTTTACAACAATCGACAATGGTTTCATGGCCATCATTAGATTAGCTTTTAAATTCCAGATTTATTAATTGAATTCAAATTCCACCTTCTGCTGTGGTGGGAGTTGAACCCATGTCCCCAGAGCAATGCCTGGGTCTCTGGGTTACTAGTCCAGTGATAATACCAGTACGCCACCGCCTCCCCAGCGGGAATGCGAGGTTCCCCCCAAAAAGGTGGGCACGGTGAGTGGTTTCAGGAGAAGGGGCAGTGCTACCTTAAGAGTAAGGTATCACTATCTAAAAGGCCCCCTCCTTTGTGGGCAATGCGAAGTGGTGAAATGGGGGGAAGAGGAAGTGGCTCAAGAGGAATTCCTTCACGCGAAAGGGAAGGTTATGTTCGCCTCCATTTCACAAAGAGATGATACCATCTGAATAACAAATTGATGAAAGATCAAGTGAATCAGCTACCAGAGCTGATGAACCGGTGACACCAGACAACAGGGAAGACAGAGAATATGAGTCATCCGATAGTTCCACTCCTACACAGGAAAGTGAGGAAGGAGAACTGAAAGACTTAATACCGCAAACAAGTGAAAGAAGAACACATTATGGTAGTGTCTTGAGAACCCCACAGCATTACAGACCCGAGGAATGAAGCGAGAAACTTGGGGGGAGATGTAGCATAATGTACATAAGCTGTTGCTGGGTAGATTATGTATATAGACCTTAAGCATCATTACAGGATGTGACGTCACGTGACTGTTCCTCATGCTACTCAATGTTCACGTAGATACCCTAGTAAGAAGACCCCTGTAAATAAACTCCTGTTACTTTGACGCAGAGTCTACTTTCCTCATTTGATACTAATAGCACACTGACAAGATAGTACACCCACCCCCTGCAAACAATTTAGATTCAATTAACAAGTTATGAGAAAGCCTCAGAGCTGAAGTTAATTTTCTGCTGAGAAAAGGATGACGAGGGGAACTTGTTCCAAGTCTGTAAAATGCCAAAAGGTGTTGATACCTTGTATTTAATAGAGTCTTTAACATAGAAAAACATCACAAAGCACTTCACAGAAAAGCATAATGATACAAAAATTGACACCCAGCCAATTTGGGGAAGGGTAACCAAAGCTTGGTTAAAGAAATGGGTTTTAAAGAGGAGGGAAAGGCGGAGGGGCAGAGGGGTTTAGGGCGGAAATTCATGAGCATGGGATCAGGTTAGCTGACATATGGAGCGAAGGGAGTGGGAGATGCACATAAGGGCAGAGTTGGAGAAATGCAGAGTTCTCAAAGGGTTGTAGGGCTGGAGAAGGGAGACAGGGAGGGGTGAGACACTGAAAAGATTTTAACATGAGATGAGAATTTTGAATTGGGAGGTGTTGGGGGCCTGGAGCCAGCATGAGATCAAGCGAGGACAGGACCTGATGTGGAATAGGAAGAGAGCAGCAAAATTTTGGATGAGCTAAAATTTATTGAGAGTGGATAATGGGAGGATTGCCTGAGAGCATTGGGACAGTTCAGTCTGGAGGTGGCAAATGCAATGATGAGGGTTTCAGCAGCAGATAGTCTGAGGCAGGAGTGGAGACAGGTGATGTTACAGAGGTGTAATTATCTGGTCTTTGTGATGGAGAGGATCTGGGTTCTGAGGCTGAGCATGTACTAGTTTGCAAGGGTACTCAAGGGTGCATTTATTTGAAGAGAGGAGTGATGATTGTTTTGAAAGGGAGGAGGACAGTACCTGAGCAGAGAGAACCAGTTACACATTTGGTAGTAAGGGGCCTGGAAAGGATTGTCAGCATTTTAGTGGGAATTGGCTTAAGGGAGCAAGAAGTCAATTTCATAGACAAGGTGAGAGGCATGAGGAGAAATAGGGAAATTAGAGAAAGATGTTAGTTCAGGGCTTGGAATGAGGAAGGCTTGCTTGTTTGGCAAGGAGATGGGAGTGGGGAGGGGTTCCCACTGAGACAGCAAAATGAATGGATTTAATCTTTAGTGACAAAGAAGCCTGTGAACTCCCTGCACTTAGGAGGTGAGGGTGGAGGGACAGGTGAAACAGGATTAAGGAGGCAGTTGATATTGAAAAATTGTAATCAGTGATTATCTTTGCTTTCTAGGGTAATCCTTCAGTATTGGGCAGTTTTGGCAAAACAGAGAAAGGCCTTAGTACTTGATGTAGTCCAGCCTGATCTGATGATGGATTGCTAAATGCCAGGGATCGAACAGCTTGAGATAGAGTAAGGGTTTTACTGTGGACCAGAGCATAGTATTTGAGTAGATCAATAACTGCAGATATTTTATGGTGAATGGAGAGCCAAAGGCTGGGCAGCTGGGATTTTGAAAGCGCCTTCATAAATGGCTTGGGGGAGCATTTGCTGCAGGGTAGGATTGAGAAGGGGAAGATCTAAGCAAGAGGTTTGACTTGGAAATGAGCACAATCATCAATCTAAGCTATGAAGTAAGACTAACAGGACTGTAGATGAACACAATCTTCCCCCAAACACAACTTAGTGGACATATAGACCCAGCAAAAACAGTTTAGGCCATTTCCATGAATGCCTTCAACAAAGAACTGGATTCATTTTTGGTTGGGAATGGGATTAATGGTTACATGGGTAAGTATAGGCTGAGATCATCAAATAATCCACAGGCCTCATTGATTTCTATGTTGCTGGAGTTAGGGAGGGTGTTACGTCTGGAGGGTAGCCAGCTAGGGTGGAACACTATTGATGCAGAGTGGATAAATATTCTAGTTAGCTTGAGTGAAATTGGGAATCAGGAGTTTTGATGCAGAATCTTCCCTGGAGTAAAATAATGGGTGGGATCATGATGTGGTAAGGGGCAACTTGCATTTAGATATTGGCTTTCACAGCCCCAGGATGTCCCAAGTCTGCAGCCAGTTTACACACAGCAAGGTCCCACAACCAGCGTACAAGATAGATGAACAGCGAATCTGTTTTGTTACTGATTACATGATAAATGTTGGCCAGGACACTAGGAAAGCACACAGTTATTCTCAAACAATACCGTGGGATCTTTTACCTCCACCTCAACAAACAGTTGGAGCATTGGTTAATGCTTCAGACAAAAGACAGTGGCCCCAAAAGTCCATAGATTGTCCATCCCAACCCAAGTACCAGGATGCACCTGCTGGTGCCATCTAGGAGGTTACATCATAATAACAGCAGTGGTGGGCACCCATGCCATTAATGGTGCATCTCAACTACCCGACAATTGAGATGGATCAGGAATCTCAGTGTAGGATTTCCACTTGGATATGCCACTCTCCAGAAAGGGGTTGTAAATATTCCTAGGGGCCAAAGTTTTGCTAAAAGTTTTTAAAATCGTCACAGGTCCACAGCATGACCCAAAGTGGATTTGATTTCCACCAGCTCGCTACTTAAGAAAGACATAAGAGAGAAAACGGCGGACTATAGGCCAGTTAGCCTAACATCAGTAGTAGGTAAAATGCTAGAATCTATTATTAGGAATGTGATAAATTTAGGGATGGGCAATAAATGCTGGCCTAGCCAGCGATGCCCACATCCCATGAATGAATAAAAAAAAGCCAGCAGGCTTGCCTTTGCTTGGTGTACATAAGAACAAAAGAACGTAAGAAATAGGAGCAGAAGTAGGCCATGTGGCCCTTTGAGTCTGCTCTGCCATTCAACAAGATAATGGCTGATCTTCTACCCCAACTCCACCCTCCTGCACTATCCCCATAGCCCTTAATTCCCTTAGTACCAAAAGATCTATCCACATCTGTCTTCAATATACTCAACAACTGCACATCCACAGCTCTCTGGGCGGGAGAATTTCAAAGATGCACAACCCTTTGACTGAAGATATTTCCCCTCATCTGAGTCCTAAGTAGCCAACTCCTGATTCTGAGATTGTGACCCCATGTTCTAGTTACCCGGGCCAGAGAAATATTTTCTCAACATCTACTCTGTCAAGGCCCTTAAGAATTTTATGTTTCAATTAGATCACCTCTTGTTCTTCTAACTCATCAGGGCTCCTTCAACAGCACCTTCCAAACCCGTGACCTCTACCACCTAGAAGGACAAGGGCAGCAGGTGCATGGGAGCACCACCTGCAAGTTCCCCTCCAAGCCATCCATCATCCTGACTTGGAACTATATCGCCGTTCCTTCACTGTCGCTGGGTCAAAATCCTGGAAGTCCCTTCCTAACAGCACTGTGGCTGTACCTACACCCCAAGGACTGCAGCGGATCAAGAAGGCAGCTCAGCACCACCTTCTCAAGTGCAATTAGGGATGGGTAATAAATGCTGGCCTGGCCAGCGACGCCCACATCGAATAAATAAATTCCCAAGGATTGCTATGTGCAGGCGCCAGCGCCATTATTAAAGGGCTTACAGCCCTCAATGGATATTTAAAAATTGAAGGGCCAGGTAAGTTAAATTTTCACAAAACTGAATTAAGTGACATTTAAATGCATTTGCCACCCCCCCCCCCCCCACCACTATTGGCATTTACAGACATTTGTGCCCTTTCCCCACCTGGAATTCGAATATAGAAAATTTGACCTCTCCCCCACCCTCCCCAAAGGTCAGCAACTTTTCCCTTTACTCTTTCCCATCACCCCCACCGACCAATCTGCATCATTGTTACCTCACTCCCCACCTTCCACACAGAGAAAAAAATACTCCTCCCCCCCCTCCCCACAGGTGTCACGCCATGTTTCCCCAAACGGGGATTCGAAGGCACGACATTGTCAGCTGCCCGAATGGGCGACACAGTGGCGCAGTCGTTAGCACCGCAGCCTCACAGCTCCAGCGACCCGGGTTCAATTCTGGGTACTGCCTGTGTGGAGTTTGCAAGTTCTCCCTATGACTGCGTGGGTTTCCGCCGGGTGCTCTGGTTTCCTCCCACAGCCAAATCCTTGCAAGTTGATAGGTAAATTGGCCATTGTAAATTGCCCCTAGTGTAGGTAGGTGGTAGGAGAATGGTGGGGATGTAGTAGGAAATATGGGATTAATGTAGGGTTAGTATAAATGGGTGGTTGTTGGTCGGCACTGACTCGGTGGGCCGAAGGGCCTGTTTCAGTGCTGTATCTCTTAAAAAAAAAAGATCGGTGCAGCGATTAATGAGGTGACGGGACCCTCATCAAATCAGGTATGTAAATTAGTTTACATATTGAACTGGGGGTTCCGTTGCTGAGTGTCAGGGCGGCCACCACGAGGCTTCACCGCCACTGAAATCAGCATGGGGCCTGTCGCCGTTGGGGTCCGTGGTGGGCCTGCACCTCACCGATCTACATTGCTGTTTCTAATAGCGGAGGGGCTTTAAAAGCCAGCCCACTAAGGTCAATCATCTTTGAAGCAGCAGAAGCATCATTGAGTAAAGGGGGAACCTGCAACAAGGGCTGGTTTGAAACTTACTTAGCTGAGGTGATATCTGTCATTAATGCAAAAAGCAGAGCCTACATGACGCACAACATAAACCCAACAGCTAAGACACTGCACGACCTGAAAGTAGCCAAGCCATCCATGTAAAAGACAGGGAGAGACTACGTAAACAAACATTGGATCAATTTATGTCAAGAAATTCAAACTGCATGTGACAAAGAAAATTTACGAGCTATGTACAAAGGGATCAAGAGGGCACTTGGCCCTGCCATCACCAAAGTTGTTCTTCTGAAGTCGGCTATGGTGAAGTACTCACTGACAGTCGTTAACAGATATCCCACTGGGCTGAACGCTACTGTGAACTGTACTCCTGTGAGAAGGACATCTCCCAGTCCACGCATGATATTCTCCTGCAACTTTCTTTCATGGCTGAGGTAGATGAAGAACCCTGATCCCTGGATCTCGAGAAGGCCATAGACCACCTAGTGAATAAAAGGGCACCAAACAAGGATGGAATCCCAACCAAACTGCTCAAGCACAGAAAGTCCCATCTATTGCCACACCTTAATGACCTTATCCTTCTCTGCTGGAAATTAGGCTCTGTTCCACAGGAGATGCGTGATGCCAAAATCATCACACTGTAGAAAAACAAAGGCAACAGAGGACACTGCAAAACTAAAGGGGCATCTCACTCCTTAGCATCAGGGGAAGGCCTTTGCTAGGGTCGTACTTAGAAAACTCCATTTACTTGCAGACCAAGTGTACCCAGAAGCACAGTGTGGTTTCCGTGCCGGCAGATCTACTGTGGATTGGATCTTCTCCATACACCAGTTACAAGAGAAATATAGAGAACAGAGTATACCCCTTTACCTTACTTTTGTAGATCTCACTAAGACATTTGACACTGTTAGCAGAGCAGGGCTCTACAAGATTTTGGGAAAAGTTGGCTGTCCACCAAAGCTCCTCGGTCTCATCCGCTCCTTCCATGACAACATGCAATGCACTGCACATTTTGATGGCTTCACTTCTGACAGTTTCAGAGTGAAGAATAGAGTGAAACAGGGTTGTGTCCTAGTCCCCACTCTGTTTGGCATCTTCTTTTCCATGCTCCTGACCTTCCCCTTCCCTGCAGATATGGAAGGCGTCTACTTGCACACTTGGACAGACGGCAAGCTCTACAATCTATAAAGGCTGAAAGCGAAAACAAAAACACATCGCATCCTGATCAGAGAACTCCTCGATGCTAACGGTACTGTACTAGTCACTCATGCGGAAACATAGCTACAAAGATGCATGAACTGTCTCTCCCTTGCCTGTAACTTGTTCTCCTTGACTATAAGCATCTAGAAAACCATGGTCATGGGACCATGGCCCCGATCACACTAAATAACAGACCACTGGAAGTGGTTAGCAAATTCTGCTACCTTGGGTCCACGGTGACTGATAATATGTCCCTTGATGCAGCGCTTGATACACGCATAGGGAAAGCAGCGACCACATTTGGCCGACTTACGAAAAGCACATGGGATAACACCAAGCTGACCCTGAGCACCTTGCTGTATGGCTGTGAAACATGGGTGACTTACAGCTACCAGGAAAAGAAGCTCAATAATTTCCATCGTCGCTGTCTGTGGTGCATTACGGGTATATCCTGGCAGGACAAAATCACAAATGCGACATTCCTCTCAAAGGCAGAGCTCCCAAGTGTGTTGGCACTGATCAAACAGAGGCAGCTTCAGTGAATCAGACACGTTCAGCAGGATGGATGACAGTCGCACACCCAAGGACTTTCTGTATGGTGAAGTAGCCAGGGCCAAATGACCAGTGGGGCACTCAAAGCTCCGCTTCAAGTGTGACATGAAGGCTCTAAACATGGATTATCGTACCTGGGAGTCATTAGCTGGTGAAAGAGGGAAATGGTGACACATCCTGTAGACTGATGTGCACTACCACGACAACCAGTTTCGATAGCAGCTTGACAACAGGTGCCAATGTCAAAAACAACAATTCACAGCGTCACTTGACAGCTTCACCTGCAGCACTTGTGGCAGAACCTGTCTCTCGAAGATTGGCTTTCACAGCCATCAGCAGAGGTGCACCAAGAGAAGACACCTCACCTAAATGGATTGTTTGCTGCATGTCCATCATCTTTCCAAGATGGAAGAATGCCAACATACGCATTGATTTCTTTAAGCTCCTCATTCTCATTAGACCCTTGGTTCCCCATTATTTCCAGAATGTTTTTTATGTCTTCTACTGTAAAGCCAGATACAAAAGGCGGAATCTGCTCCACTTAAAAAAATTTCATCTGTCAGGACCATTTGTGTGTCCCGACCCTGCTCATGTCAGAGATGCGCCCTGCTGCACGATCTTACAAGAAGCAGTCAATTTCCATGACTCCTCTGCGTTTACCATTCAATTAAAGGTGGTAGACAAAACACAGATGCAGGAAGCCAAATGGGAGGGCCAGCAGCCCCACTGGGAGAGATGGGTGTTGCTGATACAGAGGGAAAGTACGAGGGTGCCTCAAAATGGAGGTACTGTTGAAAGGTTTCTGAGGGTTTATTAGAAATTAAGGCCCAGATCTTACCAGACCATCGGTGTGGAGGAGGAGCCCGTCCACAAGAATGCTTTTGGTCATGGCTGTGCCCGGTTCAGCCTTGCAGTTCTGTGATTACAGCACCGACAGCAGCCTCCGAGGTCCCTCTCACCTCCTGCCGTGAGGCCACCTCCAATGCCATGCTGGACTCCTGACACAGCTAATTGCCCTTTTACATACCTTGATGGGATACCTCCCGCAGACAGTTGGACAGCTGCTGCTTCAGAGAGCTCACCACCAGGAAGCGGGAGCATGTAAGGGAGCAGATCCAACGCACCTCAAACCGATTTTCCACATACTGCACCCTATCTCCACAGTCACCTCCACAGGGTGGGAAGATTCCACCCAAAGTATTTGTTTAATGTCTCTGCCATTATCTTATTCCCCATTATAATTTCACCTGCCCCTGACTCTAATGAGCTCATGTTTACTTTCACTAATCACTTCCTATTTACAAACCTATAGAAATATTTACAATCTGTTTTTACGGACTGAATTTTCCCGTTCTAACTTAAACGAATCTTTTAAAAAATGGTTTTGAATGTATGTGTGTGCAGGAGGGTAAGGAAGAATAAGAAGTCATAAAATCCGTTCATACATATACATTTATCTCATTATCATTTAAAATTAGTTTATTAATAAATAGTTGATTTGTTGCTGTTTAAAGAAACCTGGTTTGGCATGCTATATTCTGGGGAATAATTACGGTGTTTAATTTGGCTAATTTCCAGTAGGTGGGAAACTTTATTTGATATGCTCTGACCTGTGGAGTAGTGGGACTGAATTAACAGTGCATTACTTCCACCTTGGTCGTAACGTATTAATTGGGGGCTGAAATTTTCAACCAGGGGATGAAGTATTGGTATTGTTACTGTTACAGGGCGAACCATTCAAAGCACGGTTCAGTGGCCCATATAAAGTGGTCAAAAGAGTGGGTAAGGTAGATTACTTGATTGACACCCCTGATCACAGGAAAAAGAATTGGTTGCATCATATCAATATGTTAAAGCAATAATATCGCAAAGAGGAGGATAAACCAGTACAGGTATGTCAGGTAATGGGGACTGTTGAGAAGGAAAAGAATAGTGAAGATGAGGCAAAAGGAGGCCTAGACAATTCTCAGATTTATCCTCTTGCTATCCAGTTAGTGACTACAGAATGACTTGGAAAATTGGATAACATGCTTTTGTACTTAGATACAGGACAATGTGAAGACCTAACCAGGCTACTCACAACATTTCGAAGAGTCTGTAGGGATAAGCCAGGATGTACAACCTTCGCCACACCTGATGTGGATATAGGGGAATCCGTTCCTTTAAAACAGCATCCTTACCGCTTAAGTCCAGACAAACAGGCCCAAGTGAAAGCAGAAATTCAATACATGCTGGAAAACAACATAGTTGCACCTAGTCAAAGCAGCTGGAGTTCACCAATACTTTTAGTGCCTAAACTCGATGGGTCAACCCAACTTTACATAGAGTACAGAAAAGTCAATGCAGTTACAAAGGCAGACTCTGACCCAATTCCTCGTTTAGAAGACTGTATTGACAGAGTGGGCAGTGCTATGTTTCTTGCAAAGATAGATTAGTTAAAGGGATACTGGCAAGTTCCTTTGACACCTCAAGCTAAAGAAATATCAACTTTTGTCACACCAGACGGTCTTTCTCAGTGCCGAGTGTTGCCATTCGGGCTAGAAAATGCCCCAGTGACTTTTCAGAGGTTAATGAATCAGGTGGTAGCCAGTGTTCTCAAATGTGTAGTGTATCTTGATGATGTACTAATCTACAGTAACACTTGGAAAGAACACTTAAAACAGTTAGAAATTCTGTTTAAAAAGTTCCAAGCCACTGATTTAGTGGTAAATCTGGCAAAAAGCAAATTCGTAAAAGTAAGAGTAACCTACCTGAGACATATAGTGGGGCAAGGATAAGTGTTGCCAAGAACAGCAAGAGTACAAGCTTTAGTGGAGTTCCCTATCCATAAAACTAAACGTGAAACTATAAGGTTTTTGGGGATGTGTGGTTTCTGCAGAAAGATTGTACCGAACTTTGGTGTTGTAGCTGCTCCACTAACTGATTTGCTACAGAAAAAGAAAACCAAAGTAGTATGGTCAGGTGAATGCCAGGCAGCTTTTGAAAAGCTAAAGGCAATCTTAACTAATGAACCAGTTTTGGCAGTTCCAAATTTTGCTAAACCCTTCAAGGTAGCAATTGATGCTAGTGACCTGAGGGTTAGTGCAGTCTTATTGCAGGGCAGAGAAAAACCAGTAAGGTACTTTTCAAAAAAATTGAATTGCCACCAAAAAAAGTATTCCACTATGGAAAAAGAAACATTAGGAGTTTTGCTGGCTCTTAAACATTTCGAAGTATATGTCCGCCAAGACTACAAAGAAACACTAATATACACGGACCACAACCCATTAACATTCGTGGAAAGATTTCAAAATCAACATGCCAGAATATTCAGATGGAGTTTATTGTTACAGCCTTATCACTTGAAATTGTACACATTTCGGGAAAAGACAATGTTATCGCCGATGCTTTGTCACGAGTTTAACCTTGTTGAATTACATGAATAACAATGGTACAAAGCAAAATTGTGTTAATTACTACTAGAATGAATGGGGGCATGAATGCAAAAATATGTTAAAAAAAAATTACATTTTTAGTTTATAATGTAATGAAATGCATTCAGGAATGGTGTTTCATGTCACCAAGGGTGGAGGTGTTAAAAGTGCTTTGTTTTTTTTAAAAAAAGAAGTGTATGCCTTTAAGACTGAGAAAAGGATTTCTCTGAGAACAATGAATGCTGAACTGGGTGGGGCACAGACCGCAACGCAATCTGTTTTTCCAAGCCACTCAGCAGAAATAAGTTACTAACATGACTGGCTGCTGGGGAGTATTTAGTTTCTCTTTTGCAAGAAAAGACCAATTGGCTGGAACCTGTTCTGGAGAAGAGAACAAGAGAACTCTCTCTGAAAGAAATCAAAAGAACAGTTTGCTGCTAGAAAGGGTAGAAAGACAGCCCAGAAACTCATTCTCTTGAAAAATAATTCCTGTATCACGGGGAATTCTTATTTCTTCTTGAAGTTACAAGAAGTTTGAAGGCATGAAAGCTAAAACCCTTGTTGTTTATACCTGAAGAGAGCGAGAGAGGACCCAGGAAGAGGAGTTGTGGCACTCTGTGGAGAATCACTGCTTTAGAGAAAGGCTCCTTTGCTGATAAGAAGCCTGCTTTGCTGAAGGTAGTCTCTAGTCTCTGAAAAATCTCTACCTCAAATGTGAATCCTGTTGCATTGTTGTATTTTTTGGAAGCTCCTGAAATCTCAAGAAAGTTTCTACTGTTGGACTGCTAGGTAGAAATCCAAGTAGACCTGTCGCTACGCCTTTTTCTGGGAGAACTGTGTGATGCCTGCTGCAGATGAATTGCCTTGAATGCCAACCTACCACAGACTGTTCAGCAATTTCACCTGGAAGTTTTGAGTGGCATCTGACTATTCGACTCTGGGATACCTTACCGATCCAGAAATATTCTACCAGAAGTTACAATTCAGTTGTTTTATTATTCCTAAAAAATAGTTCTCACTTAAACCAATCTTTTAAAACAGGACAAACCGTTGGGTTTTGAATTTATGTGCATGCTTGAGGGTTAGGAAGAATAAGAAGTTATAAAATCTGTTCATACATATAGAGTTATCTCATTATCATTTAAAATTGGTTTATTAATAAATAGTTAATTTTTTGTTGTTTAAAGAAACCTGGTTTGGCATGCTTTATTCTGGGAAATAATTACAGTGTTTAATTTGGCTAATTTCCGGTAGGTGGGAAACTTTATAAGATATGCTCTGACCTGTGGAGTACTGGGACTGAATTAACAGTGCATTACTCCTGCCTTGATCATAACAAGGTACAGCAAGTAGTTAGCCAGGCTAATAGAATGTTATCATTTATTGCAAGGGGAATTGAATACAAATGTAGGGAGGTTATGCTTCAGTTATACAGAGCATTGGTGAGACCACATCTGGAATACTGTGTACCGTATTTGTCTTCTTATTTATGGAAGGGTGTAAATGCTGCGCACGCACAGAGAGCAGGTGCCCGTTTGCGCATCTTGGTGCAGTCTGATGGCATTAGCGGCTGGCTGCGTTGTCAGGAATCACTTTGTTCTTGATAAACAAGGGTTTGACAGGTTATTGGGGGTCGGCAGGAATCTGGAGTCAAGGTTACAATCAGATCAGCTATGAACTTGTTGAATGGCGGAGCAGGCTCAAGGGGTTGAGTGGCCTACTCCTGCCCCTAATTCATTTGTTTGTATGTAATTTGTCAGTATATAGCTGGTATCCTATTTTGTAATGGCTTAGCATGTTTGAATTTTGATGCAAGTGCCCACCCTAAAGTTCAAATCTCAGCTGCATCACTTTGGGGAAACCGTAAGCAGAGTCCATTTGCTTCTACACAGAGAAGAATGGACAACATGGACGAGTTGTCCATATGCTGAGTTATTCATCTTGACCAGCAGAGCAGCATACATAGAGTAGATCATTTGTCCAATTCCTGAGCCTAGATGGTAAGATGAGGTCCAAGAAGGAGAAGGTGCAAGCATATGAAATTGACAGGCAGGAAAAGAACAGCTGGTCTATTACGTCTACCCCACACCATGATGGCTGGAACATTATGACTGAGCACGTCCTCATGAATCCCCCCTCATCACTCCTTGCACCTCAAAACTATGTAAGCTTCTAACATATTCTATTATTGACTACAATGTTGTGGGCATATATATATATATATATATATATATATATATAGAACATAGAACATAGAACAGTACAGCACAGTACAGGCCCTTCGGCCCACGATGTTGTGCCGAACCTTTAACCTACTCTAAGATCAAACTAACTACCTACCCTTCATTCTACTATCATCCATGTACCTATCCAAGAGTCGCTTAAATGCCCCTAATGTATCTGCTTCTACTACCACCGCTGGCAGCGCATTCCACGCACCCACCACTCTCTGTGTAAAGAACCTACCTCTGACATCTCCCCGAAACCTTCCTCCAATCACCTTAAAATTATGCCCCCTGGTGATAGCCCTTTCCACCCTGGGAAAAAGTCTCTGGCTATCCACTCTATCTATGCCTCTCATCATCTTGTACCCCTCTATCAAGTCACCTCTCATCCTTCTTCACTCCAATGAGAAAAGCCCTAGCTGCCTCAATCTTTCTTCGTAGGACATGCCCTCCAGTCCAGGCAGCATCCTGGTAAATCTCCTCTGCACCCTCTCTAAAGCTTCCACATCCTTCCTATAATGAGGCGACCAGAACTGAACACAATATTCCAAGTGTGGTCTAACCAGGGCTTTATAGAGCTGCAGCATAACCTCACGGCTCTTAAACTCAATCCCCCTGTTAATGAAAGCCAACACACCATACGCCTTCTTAACAACCCTATCAACTTGGGTGGCAACTTTGAGCGATCTATGGACATGGACCCCAAGATCCCTCTGTTCCTCTACACAACCAAGAATCCTGTCTTTAAGCCTGTATTCCGCATTCAAATTCGACCTTCCAAAATGAATCACTTCACACTTTTCCAGGTTGAACTCCATCTGCCACTTCTGAGCCCAGCTCTGCATCCTGTCAATATCCCGTTGCAACCTACAACAGCCTTCCACACTATCCACAACTCCAGCAACCTTCGTGTCATCGGCAAACTTGCTAACCCAGCCTTCCACTTCCTCATCCAAGTCATTTATAAAAATCACAAAGAGCAGAGGTCCCAGAACAGGTTCTTGTGGAACACCACTGGTCACCGAGCTCCATGCTGAATACTTTCCATCTACTACCACCCTCTGACTTCTATTGGCCAGCCAATTTTGTATCCAGACAGCCAACTTTCCCTGAATCCCATGCCTCCTTACTTTCTGAATGGGCCTACCATGGGGAATCTTATCAAACGCCTTGCTAAAATCCATATACACCACATCCACTGCTCTTCCTTCATCAATGTGTTTTGTCACATCTTCAAAGAATTCAATAAGGCTTGTGAGGCATGACCTGCCCCTCACAAAGCCATGCTGACTATCTCTAATCAAACTATGCTTTTCCAAATAATCATAAATCCTGTCTCTCAGAATCCTCTCCAATAATTTGCCCACTACCGATGTAAGACTGACTGGTCTATAATTCTCAGGGTTATCTCTATTCCCTTTCTTGAACAAGGGAACAACACTTGCCACCCTCCAATCATCCGGTACTACTCCAGTGGACAGTGAAGACGCAAAGATCATCGCCAAGGGCGCAGCAATCTCTTCCCTCACTTCCCGTAATATCCTTGGGTATATCCTGTCTGGCCCCGGGGACTTATCTGTCCTCATATCATTCAAAATTTCCAGCACATCCTCCCTCTTAACCTCAACCTGTTCGAGCATATCAGCCTGTTCCACGCTGTCCTCACAAACGACCAGATCCCTCTCACTAGTGAATACTGAAGCAAAGTATTCATTTAGGACCTCCCCTACCTCCTCCGACTCCAGGCACAAGTTCCCTCCACTATCCCTGATCGGCCCTACCCTCACTCTGGCCATCCTCTTGTTCCTCACATAAGTGTAGAACGCCTTGGGATTTTCCTTAATCCTACCCGCCAAGACTTTTTCATGTCCCCTTCTAGCTCTCCTAAGTCCATTCTTCAGTTCCATCCTGGCTACCTGGTAACCCTCAAGAGTCCTGTCTGATCCTTGCTTCCTCAACCTGAAGTAAGCTTCCATCTTCCTCTTGACTAGCTGTTCCACATCTCTTGTCATCCAAGGTTCCTTCACCCTACCATCCCTTCCCTGCCTCATCAGGACAAACCTATCCAGCAGTCGCAGCAAGTGCTCCCTAAACAACCTCCACATTTCTGTCGTGCATTTCCCTGAGAACATCTGTTCCCAATTTATGCTCCCCAGTTCCTGCCTAATAGCATTGTAATTCCCCCTCCCCCAATTAAATATTTTCCCATCCCGTCTGCTCCTGTCCCTCTCCATGACTATAGTAAAGGTCAGGGAGTTGTGATCACTATCACCGAAATGCTCTCCCACCGATAGATCTGCCACCTGGCCTGGTTCGTTGCCAAGCACCAAGTCCAACATAGTCTCCCCTCTAGTCGGCCTATCTACATATTGAGTCAGGAAACCTTCCTGGACACACGTGACAAAAACTGCTCCATCCAAACTATTTGCACTAAGGAGGTTCCAATCAATATTAGGGAAGTTGAAGTCACCCATGACAACAATCCTGTTACTTCTGCACCTTTCCAAAATCTGCCTCCCAATCTGTTCCTCCATGTCTCTGTTGCTATTGGGGGGTCTATAGAAAACTCCCAACAAAGTGACTGCTCCTTTCCTGTTTCTGACTTCCACCCATAATGACTCAGTAGACAAACCCTCCTCGACGACCTCCCTTTCTGCAGCTGTGATACTATCCCTGATTAGCAATGCCACTCCCCCACCTCTTTTACCTCCCTCCCTATTCCTTTTGAAACATCTAAACCCCAGAACATCCAACATCCATTCCTGCCCCTGTGATATCCACGTCTCCGTAATGGCCACAACATCGTAGCTCCAAGTACTGATCCATGCTCTAAGTTCATCACCCTTATTCCTGACACTTCTGGCGTTAAAATAGACACACTTCAACCCATCATACTGGCAGCAACTTTGCCCTGTCAACTGTCTAACCTTCCTCACAGACTCTCTGCACTCGGTATCTGCTTATTCAACAGCTACCCCATCCACTGATCCATAGCTCCTGTTCCCATCCCCCTGCCAAACTAGTTTAAACCCTCCCGAAGAGCTCTAGCAAACCTCCCGCCCAGGATATTGGTGCCCCTCCAGTTCAGATGCAACCCGTCCTTCTTGTACAGGTCCCACCTTCCCCAGAAGGTATCCCAATGATCTACATATCTGAATCCCTCCCTCCTGCACCAGCTCTGTAGCCACGTGTTTAGCTGCACTCGCTCCTTGTTTCTAGGCTCACTAGCACGTGGCACCGGTAACAATCCTAAGAATACTACTCTGCTCGTCCTGCCTTTCAGCTTCCAACCTAACTCCCTATATTCACTTTTCAGGTCCTCATCCCTTTTCCTAGCTATGTCATTGGTACCGATATGTACCACGACCTCTGGCTGCTCCCCCTCCCTCTTAAGAATCCTGTAGACTCGATCCTAGACATCCCTGACCCTGGCACCCGGGAGACAACATACCATCCGGGAGTCTCGTTCGCGACCACAGAATCTCCTGTCTGTTCCTCTAACCACTGAATCTCCTATCACTATCGTTCTCCTATTCTCCCCCCTTCCCTTCTGAGCCACTGGGCCAGGCTCAGTGCCAGAGACCTGGCCAATGTGGCTTTCCCCTGGTAGGTCGTCCCCCTCAACTGTATCCAAAACAGTATACTTATTATTATTAAATAAGTGAACTTTTCTAGCATCGTGAACTTTAAATGGATTACTGCTCCTATTCCTGGATATTCATCATAATTATATTTTTAACAATCAGCTATTCATTTAGCACATGAAATATAAAGCTAACATAATGTTTTCTTTTTTTCATGATGAGTCTGATCTTGTGAAATAAAAATGGGACAGTGCTAGCAAATGTTCTCTATTGCTTAATGGATAATTGGATTTAATTATCAATCATTGGGCCCATTAGTTTATAAATGAAATGCTGTGGCATTTTGAAATGTCAAGATGTTATTATTCATCTGATTTTATCTACCATCTCGCTTAAATTCTTTGAGAAAACGTTTATGGTTTGAATAATTAAGATCTGTAGTATTATTTGTGTTAAGATTTCTTCAATAAGTCTAAAGCATGTTTATCCCTTAGTTGTCCTTCACATTTCACCAGTACAAAATGATTTGTACACTGTTTCATTCCAAATGTTATTCAAACTAATATGAAACCTGTCAGGAAGGTCATTTGAATGTAAAGTAGCTCATATTGTGAATAAATGGAATTTTTTGATTACAGAATTTATGGCCGGAGTTTTATGCCCCATTTGGGAGCAGGCTAGGAGGCGGGGTGCTCGTAAACTCCAGTGGCATGGCAGGGGTGTCATGCCTGTCACCTACCCGCCCCCATTGCTATTTCACCGGTGGCAGAGGAGGTGGCAGGTGGCCCGCCCTTAATGGCCACTTAAGCACCTCTTCTTGCCACTGCTGGTGTGTTACCACTGGCAGATGGACACCTCAGTACCTGAGGAGGCCACCTACTACTACCTGGCAGCCTCCTTGTGGGCTAATGGGGGTGTCCCTCCTGATTGGGCACCCTGTGCTCCAATGAGGGCCCCCCCAGCAGCACGGGCTGCCCCTGTTGAAACAACACCCACGCCCTACACTCCGAGCCCCCACCCACCTTGTCGGGCCCTATTTGATTGTCTCCGGTGAGGCCCGACCCCACTTACCTTTTCAGAGGCCGATGTCCATGTTCCACTTCTGGCTGGCTGCAGTCCCAGCAGTAGCCACCACTAATGATGGCACTGCTGGGACTGAAGAGCTGCTGGCTCTCTGGCTGGCAGCTCTTGTCGGCAGGACTTCCTGCTTCAGAGGACAGAAGCCCCAACTGCAGCCAATTAAGGGCCTGAGCCATGCAAAACAGTAGCATGACTTGCAGGCCAGTGGAGGCAGGCCACCCTGGCTTTTCAGCTGGTGAGTGGGGCCATGCCTCATCGTTACATTCCAGCCCATATTTTTGGCTCACTGAATGATGGAAAACTGCATGATTCCCTGGATAGATAATAGATAATATAAGTAATTTATATTTATTTAGCCACTTATCATGTTCTCAGGTTATCCCAAAGTACTTCACAGCTAATGAATTATTTTTGTCATTTAGTCAAACAAATCAACAATTTGCACATAGCAAGATCCCACAGACAGCAAATGAGTTGAATGACCCCACATAGATTGTTTTTGTCTGTGTTAGATGAGACAGAAATGTTAATGTAAACACTGGGAGAACTCCCTGCTCTGTTTGGAATAGTGCCATATGGTTATCATTTGTTACGTCTGGAGATGATGTATTGGGGGGCTCATCTGTGACTTGAATAACATATCAATTGGGGGCTCACTCAAGATTTGAATCACATATTAATTTGTTTTCTGGATTTGAATCATATCTTAATTGGGGTCTCGCTTGCAGTTGAATCATATTTAATTCGGTGGCTCGCATCTGGGATCAGAATCAGACTAATCGAGAGGGCTCATATTTGGAATTATAGTAATTACTCATCTCTGGGATAACATATTTAAATTGGGGTCTTGTATTCGGCATCATATTAATTGCTCTCGAGTCTGGGATCTTATCAATTGGAAACTAATTAATTAACCAATTACAAAAAAATTAAAAGAACTTGGTCTCTTGTATAATAATGTACAGTCTATACCATTGTTATGGCATTAGTGGTTGTAGCAGAGTGTTTGGGAAAGCAGAATGTTTCCCTGAGTGACTTGATAACATTAACTAAGAACAAATTAAAAGAATTGGCAGCAAAACTGGGGTTGGAATTGCAATCAGGTGCCAAAAAAGCAGAGATAATTGAAATAAAGCCGAACATCTGGAATTAGTAGAAGATGATGATGATACAGGTGAAGGGCAACAAGAAAGGGAATATGAGAGACATGAAGGTAGTAGGTCCGAGAGTGATGCAGTGGAATTGGCTAGGATTCAGTTAGAAATGAAAAGGCTGGAGCTTCAGCAGGAAAAATAATTAAGAAAACTTGAATTGGAAAAAGAGGAAAAGGAAAAGAAAAAAAAAGCAATAGCAATAAGAAAACTTGAACTTCAGAGAGAGAGTGAAAGAGAAAAAAGGGAATTTAGGCTAAAACAGCTGGAACTAAGACAAAGGGTTGCCTTAATCCAGGGAAAATTCAGGTCAGGAAGAATCTGAATTTAGATCAGGACCCAGCGAGAAGTTGTTTAAATTTATACAGGCTCTTCCTAAATTCGAGGAAAGGGACGTAGAGGCATTTTTCATATCTTTTGAAAAAATAGCCAAATGGATGAAATGGCCAAAAGAAAGCTGGACATTGCTCATACAGGGCAGGCTGGTAGGCAGAGCTCATGAAGCTTATGCCATGCTTTCTGAAGAGGCTTCTGCAGATTATGAGATGGCAAAAAAGGCTATTCTCTCTGCGTATGAGTTAGTCCCTGAAGCTTACCGTCAGAAGTTTAGGAACTTACAGAGATTGGCTGGGCAGACATATTTAGAATTTGAGAGGGTGAAGCAAATGAATTTTGACCGTTGGATATGGGCATTAAAGATAGAAACCACATATGAGAACCTTTGGGAGTTGAGTCTCTTAGAAGAGTTTAAAAACTCCATTCCTTCAGTAGAGAGAACTCATATCGATAACCTGAAAGTTTTGAAAGCTAGGCAAGCAGCAGAGATTGCTGATGATTTTGAGCTTGTGAATAAGACAACCTATTTTGTCCATCACCCCCATAAACCCGAAAAGAATAGAAAGTGGGAGAGTGAAAGGAAGGCAAGTAGCCGGGGACAAGAAGGAACAGCTGGGAATACCCCAGGATCACCTCCTCAGGTCAGAAAGGAAGGTGCTGAGGGTAGAAGTGATGTTCGCAAGCCAAAGTATTATCATTGCAACAAAAGGGGTCATCTTTGTTCAGAGTGCTGGAAATTGTGAGGTAAACCCATGAGACTTGTTGGGGTATGCAAAGTTAGCGCAGAGGAAAAGACTCTGACTGAAAGTATAGCAGACCAGGCTATAGCTTTAACGACAGCTGTGAACGTGAAACCAGATACTAAAACTAAGAGGCGTGTAGAGGTTAAGAATAAACTACCTGAGAGTTATAATGAATTTTTGTCAAAGAGGAGAGTAACTCTGTATCCTGTAAGTGAGGCAGGAAAACCTATCATTATACTCAGGGATACAGGAGCAACCCAAACACTCTTGCTGGGGAAAAATATGAGGTTTCCACGAGAGAGCGCCTTGAACGTTAATGTTTTAGTTCATGGAATTGGCGGGGTGTGTATACCTGTACCTTTGTATAAAGAACGCCTAGAGAGTGACTTAATACCTGGGATAGTAACTGACCGACCGCTCCTGTCAAAGCCCCCAATCAAAATATATGATTCTGATTGCAGTAGGAGAAACGCACTGATAATTCAATCCCATCGCTCCTTCTTTCTTTTGGGCCTCCTTATCTCGAGAGACAATGGATACGCGCCTGGAGGTGGTCAGTGGTTTGTGAAGCAGCGCCTGGAGTGGCTATAAAGGCCAATTCTGGAGTGACAGGCTCTTCCACAGGTGCTGCAGAGAAATTTGTTTGTTGGGGCTGTTGCACAGTTGGCTCTCCCCTTGCGCCTCTGTCTTTTTTCCTGCCAACTACTAAGTCTCTTCGACTCGCCACAATTTAGCCCTGTCTTTATGGCTGCCCGCCAGCTCTGGCGAATGCTGGCAACTGACTCCCACGACTTGTGATCAATGTCACACGATTTCATGTCGCGTTTGCAGACGTCTTTATAACGGAGACATGGACGGCCGGTGGGTCTGATACCAGTGGCGAGCTCGCTGTACAATGTGTCTTTGGGGATCCTGCCATCTTCCATGCGGCTCACATGGCCAAGCCATCTCAAGCGCCGCTGACTCAGTAGTGTGTATAAGCTGGGGATGTTGGCCGCTTCAAGGACTTCTGTGTTGGAGATATAGTCCTGCCACCTGATGCCAAGTATTCTCCGAAGGCAGCGAAGATGGAATGAATTGAGACGTCGCTCTTGGCTGGCATACGTTGTCCAGGCCTCGCTGCCGTAGAGCAAGGTACTGAGGACACAGGCCTGATACACTCGGACTTTTGTGTTCCGTGTCAGTGCGCCATTTTCCCACACTCTCTTGGCCAGTCTGAACATAGCAGTGGAAGCCTTACCCATGCGCTTGTTGATTTCTGCATCTAGAGACAGGTTACTGGTGATAGTTGAGCCTAGGTAGGTGAGCTCTTGAACCACTTCCAGAGCGTGGTCGCCAATATTGATGGATGGAGCATTTCTGACATCCTGCCCCATGATGTTCGTTTTCTTGAGGCTGATGGTTAGGCCAAATTCATTGCAGGCAGACGCAAACCTGTCGATGAGACTCTGCAGGCATTCTTCAGTGTGAGATGTTAAAGCAGCATCGTCAGCAAAGAGGAGTTCTCTGATGAGGACTTTCCGTACTTTGGACTTCGCTCTTAGACGGGCAAGGTTGAACAACCTGCCCCCTGATCTTGTGTGGAGGAAAATTCCTTCTTCAGAGGATTTGAACGCATGTGAAAGCAGCAGGGAGAAGAAAATCCCAAAAAGTGTGGGTGCGAGAACACAGCCCTGTTTCA
Organism: Heterodontus francisci; assembly: GCF_036365525.1. Taxonomy (NCBI): domain Eukaryota; kingdom Metazoa; phylum Chordata; class Chondrichthyes; order Heterodontiformes; family Heterodontidae; genus Heterodontus; species Heterodontus francisci. The sequence continues at coordinate 152,254,376 of NC_090371.1, forward strand.
CACCACTCAGGATAGGAAAGGGCTCTGATGAGGAGCCACCATGTTGAATTGTGCCTTTCATATTGTCATGGAATGAGGTGATGATACTTAGTAGCTTTGGTGGACATCCAATCTTTTCTAGTAGTCTGAAGAGACCACGTCTGCTGACGAGGTCAAAGGCTTTGGTGAGATCAATGAAAGCAATGTAGAGGGGCATCTGTTGTTCACGGCATTTCTCCTGTATCTGACGAAGGGAGAACAGCATGTCAATAGTCGATCTCTCTGCACGAAAGCCACACTGTGCCTCAGGGTAGACGCGCTCGGCCAGCTTCTGGAGCCTGTTCAGAGCGACTCGAGCAAAGACTTTCCCCACTATGCTGAGCAGGGAGATTCCACGGTAGTTGTTGCAGTCACCGCGGTCACCTTTGTTTTTATAGAGGGTGATGATGTTGGCATCGCACATGTCCTGGGGTACTGCTCCCTCGTCCCAGCACAGGCATAGCAGTTCATGTAGTGCTGAGAGTATAGCAGGCTTGGCACTCTTGATTATTTCAGGGGTAATGCTGTCCTTCCCAGGGGCTTTTCCGCTGGCTAGGGAATCAATGGCATCACTGAGTTCCGATTTGGTTGGCTGTATGTCCAGCTCATCCATGACTGGTAGAGGCTGGGCTGCATTGAGGGCAGTCTCAGTGACAGCATTCTCCCTGGAGTACAGTTCTAGGTAGTGCTCAACCCAGCGGTCCATCTGTTTGCGTTGGTCAGTGATTATGTCCCCCGATTTAGATTTGAGGGGGGTGATCTTCTTGATGGTTGGCCCAAGAGCTCTCTTCATGCCATCATACATTCCTCTGATGTTTCCGGTGTCTGAGGCCAGCTGAATATGACTGCATAGGTGTTGCCAGTAGTCGTTTGCGCAACGCCTAGCTGTTCTTTGTGCAGTACTTCTGGCTGCTTTAAGTGCTGCGGATGTTAAATCGCTGGGGGCTTTCTTGTAGTTCAAAAGTGCAATGCGCTTAGCGGCTATGACAGGTTCCAGCTCTTCATTATGAGATTGAAACCAGTCTGCATTTCTCTTCGCACTTTTGCCGTAGGTGGTCAAAGCTGACTCATAGATGGCGTCTCTGATGTGGGCCCACTTGGTCTCAGCATCCCCTGTGGGAGTGTTTTGAAGGGCTGTTACAAGTGAATTTAGAAATTTTTGTAACAGCTGTGGGTGAGAAATTCTGCTCGTGTTGATGCGCGGGTGGCCCTTCTGCTTGGAATGATGCAACTTCTTTGGTCTGAGTCTAACCTTGCTGCACACCAGGGAGTGGTCGGTGTCGCAGTCCGCACTGTGGAAGCTGCGTGTGATTTGAACACTGTTTAAGGCGGCTCGCCTTGTGACAATGAGGTCTAGCTGGTGCCAACGACGTGATCTTGGGTGCCTCCATGAAACCTGGTGACAGGGTTTAGTGTGAAAGAACGAGTTGGTGATGCAGAGGTTATGATAGGTACACAACTCAAGCAGTCTCTGCCCGTTCTCATTCATCCTTCCAACGCCATAGCGCCCAAGGCAGGAGGGCCATGAGTCATGGTCGGCCCCAACCCTGGCGCTCCACAGATCGCCTAACATATCATTTAAAACTTTCCAAATTAGAGAAAGACCCAGCCAAATTGTACCATCTATTAACCCCCGAATGAAGCTAACCAAACCAGGTGTCATTAAATCAACAAATTAAATCTTTAATTAGAAGAACTAAATTCTTAAACACTATGAAGATATAAACAAAATTTAAAATAGAAAAATTAGAATCTTGCAAATATACAGTCCAATGTTGCTTGAGGTCCTCACAGAATGTTGCTTGAAGTCCTCACAGTCGTCCGGTGCAGGAAAAAGTTTCTTCCACCGTAGAGCAGTCAGTAGTCTAACTTCAGCAGTAGGTGATGCTTTCCTTCTCAGCGAATTTCAACAATTAACAACTTGTGAACACTTTCGATAGAATCAATCTGACTTTGGAGTTTTTGAGGGATAAAAGATTGTCACAGTCTAACTTTCCTTTCTTCAATTTAAATTACCAGAGGTCTCTGTTTTGGCTTGATGTTTTAGAATTTTGAGAGATAATAATTAAACAGACTAAAATCCTATTCCTTCAGTTTAAGTGGTTGAGAGCTCTTTCTTCAGGTGCCAACACCAGCTGTGACTGTATGTCTCTGTTCTGTTAGAACAAACTGTCTTCAACTAAAAGCCAGTTCAAAACTGAATTGTAACAAATGTATCACATGAGACTCACTCCCAGTTGCTAAATCTATGGTAACGAGAATGCACCCTTTGAATTGCAGTCTCCAAATGGCTGTTTCTAAGGCAATGGAAACACATCTTCCTATTACTCCTGAGGCTTACTGGTTCTTAAAGCAGTACTGATCCTTTGCAAGCCTTAAAGGCAAACCGCATCTTCCCGGAAAAAAAGCTACAGGACCATGACAAGATAATAGATAAATATAAGTAATTTATATTTATTTAGCTCTTTATCATGTTCTCAGGTTATCCCAAAGTACTTCACAGCTAATGAATTATTTTTGTCATTTAGTCAAACAAATCAACAATTTGCACATAGCAAGATCCCACAGGCAGCAAATGAGTTGAATGACCCCGCATAGATTATTTTTGTCTGTGTTAGATGAGACAGAAATGTTAACGTAAACACTGGGAGAACTCCCTGCTCTGTCTGGAATACTGCCAAATAGAAACATAGAAAATAGGAGCAGGAGTAGGCCATTCGGGCCTTCGAGCCTGTTCCGCCATTAATTATGATCATGGCTGATCATCCAACTGAGTAACCTGTTCCCACTTTCACCCCATATCCTTTGATCCCTTTAGACCCAAGAGCTATATCTAACTCCTTCTTGAAAACATACAATGTTTTGGCCTCAAGTGCTATCTGTGGTCACAAATTCCACCGGCTCACCACTCTCTGGGTGATGAAATTTCTCCTCATCTCAGTCCAAAATGGTTTACCCCATATCCTTAGACTACGACCCCTGGTTCTGGACTCCCCCACCATCGGGAACATCCTTCCTGCATCTACCCTGCCAAGTCCTGTTAGAATTTTATAAGTTTCTATGAGATCCCCCCTCACTCTTTTGAACTCCAGCGAATATAATCCTAACCAACTCAATCTCTTCTCATATGTCAGTCCTGCCATCCCAGGAATCAGTCTGGTAAACCTTAGCTGCACTTCCTCTATAGCAAGAACATCCTTCCTCAGATAAGGAGACCAAAACTGCACACAATATTCCAGGTGTGGCCTCACCAAGGCCCTGTATAATTGCAGCAAGTCATCCCTGCTCCTGTACTTCAATCCTCTCGCTATGAAGGTCAACATACCATTTTCCTTTTTGACCGCCTCTCGGACCTGCATGCTTACCTTCAGAGACTGGTGTACGAGAACACCCAGGTCTCGAAGCATATTCCTCTCTCTTAGTTTATAGTTATTCAGATAATAATCTGCCTTCCTGTTTTTGCTACCAAAGTGGATAAGCTCACATTTATCCACATTATACTGCATCTGTCATGCATTTGCCCACTCAGTCAACTTGTCCAAATCACCCTGAAGCCTCTCTGCATCCTCCTCACAACTCACCCTCCCACCCAGTTTTGTGTCATCTGCAAATTTGGAGATATTACATTTAGTTCTCTCATCTAAATCATTAATATATATTATGAATAGCTGGGGTCCCAGCACCGATCCCTGCGGTACCCCACTAGTCACTGCCTGCCATTCGGAAAAAGACCCATTTATCCCTACACTTTCTTTCCTGTCTGCCAACCAATTTTCTATCCATCACAATACACTACCCCCAATCCCATGCGCTTTAATTTTACATGCTAATCTCTTATGTGGGACTTTGTCGAAAGCCTTCTGAAAGTCCAAATAAACCACATGCACTGGCTCCCCTCATCAACTCTACTAGTTACATCCTCGAAGAATTCTAGTAGATTTGTTAAGCATGATTTCCCTTTCGTAAATCCATGCTGACTCTGCCCAATTCTACCACTGTTCTCTAAGTGCTCTGCTATAAAATCTTTGAGAATGAACTCTAGAATTTTCCCCACTACCGACGTCAGGCTGACTGGTCTATAATTCCCTGCTTTCTCTCCACCTCCCTTTTTAAATAGTGGGGTTACATTAGCTACCGTCCAATCTGTAGTAACTGTTTCAGAGTCTGTAGAATCTTGGAAGATGACCATCAATGCATCTACTATTTCTAGGGCCACTTCCTTAAGTACTCTGCGATGCATACCATCAGGCCCTGGGGATTTATTGGCCTTCAATCCCATCAATATCCCCAACACCATTTCTCTACTAATACTGATTTACTTCAGTTCCTCTCTCTCACGAAGCCCTGTGTTCCCCAACGTTTCTGGTATGATATTTGTGTCCTCCTTTGTGAAGACAGAACCAAAGTATGCATTTAGTTGGTCAGCCATTTCTTTGTTCCTCATAATAAATTCCCCTGTTTCTGACTGTAAGGGACCTTACTAATCTTTTTTTAAGGGTCTTCACCAATCTTTTTCTCTTCACATACCTATAGAAACTTTTACAGTCAGTTTTTATGTTCCCCGCAAGCTTGCTCTCGTACTCTATTTTCCCCTTCTTAATCAATCCCTTGGTCCTCCTTTGCTGAATTCTAAACTGCTCCTAATCCTCAGGTCTGTTGTTTTCTCTGGCAAATTTATATGTCTCTTCCTTGGATCTAATGCTATCTCTAATTTCCCTTGTAAGCCATGGTTTGGCTACCTTTCCCATTTTTTTTAAAGAGATACAGCACTGAAACAGGCCCACTGAATCTGTGCCAACCATCAATCACACATTTATACTAATCCTACACTAATTCCATATTCCTACCACATCCCCACCTTCCCTATATTCCCCTACCACCTACTTATACTAGGAGCAATTTATAATGGCCAATTTACCTATCAACCTGCAAGTCTTTGGCTGTAGGAAGAAACCGGAGCACCAGGTGAAAACCCACACGGTCACAGGGAGAAATTGCAAACTCCGCACAGGCAGTACCCAGTATTGAACCCGGGTCGCTGGAGCTGTGAGGCAACAGTGCTGACCACTGCACCACTGTGCCACCCTTTTACGCCATACAGGGATAAATAGTTGTTGCAGTTCATCTATGCGCTCTTTAAATGTTTGCCATTGCCTATCCACAGTCATCCCTTCAAATAACGTTTTCCAATCTGTCATAGCCAACTCGTGCCTCATACTTTTGTAGTTTCCTTTACTAAGATTCAGGACCCTAGTCTCAGAATCAACTACGTCACTCTCCATCTTGATGAAGAATTCTATCATATTATGGTCACTCATCCCCAAGAGGTCTCGCACCACTAGATTGTCAATTATTCCTCTCTCATTATACAACGCCCAGTCTAGGATGGCCTGTTCTCTAGTTGGTTCCTCAACGTATTGGTCCAGAAAACCATCCCGTATACACTCCAAGAATTCCTCCTCTACTGTATTGTGACCATTTTGATTTTCCCAATCTATATGCAGATTAAAGTCACACATAATTACAGATGCTACTTTATTGCATGCATCTCTAATTTCCTGTTTAATGCCATTCCCAACATCACCACTACAGTTTGGGGGTCTATATGCAATTCCCACTAACATTTTTTGCCCCTTAGTGTTTCTCAGCTGCACCCATACAGATTCCACATCGTCAGAGCTAATATCTTTCCTCATTATTGCGTTAATTTCCTCTTTAACCAGCAATGCAACTCCACCACCTTTTGCTTTTTGTCTGTCCTTCCTAAATACTGAATACCCCTGGATGTTCATTTCCCATCCCTGGTCACCCTGCAGCCATGTCTCTGTAATCCCCACTATATCATACCCATTTACATCTATTTGCGCGATTAATTCATCCAATTTATTGTGAATGCTCCATGCATTAAGGCACAAGGCCTTAAGGCTTGTCTTTTTAACACTACTGTACCCCTTCCCACTATTTTTCATTGTGGCCCTGTTTGATTCTGGCCCTTGATTTCTCTGCCTATCACTTTTCTTATTCCCCTTACTGTCTTTTGTTCTTGACTTTGATCCCCTCTCCTCTGACTCCTTGCAAAGGTTCCCATCCCCCTGCCATTTTAGTTTAATCCCTCCCCAACCACTCTGGCAAGCACTCCCCCTAGGACATCAGTCCCGGTCCTGCCCAGGTGTAACCTGTCCAGTTTGTACTGGTCCCACCTCCCCCAGAACCAGTCCCAATGCCCCAGGAATCTACAACCCTCCCCTTCACACCATCTCTTCAGCCACGTATTCATCCAATATATCCTGCTATTTCTACTCTGACTAGCACATAGCACTGGTCGTAATCCTGAGATCACTACCTTTGAGGTCCTACTTTTCAACTTACTTCCTAACTCCCTATATTCTGCTTTTAGGATTTCATCCTTTTTTTAACCTACATCATTTGTACCAATGTGTACCACGACCACTGGCTGTTCACCCTCCCCCTTCAGAATGTCCTGTAACTGCTCTGAGACATCCTTGACCCTAGCACCAGGGAAACAACATACCATCCTGGAGTCCCTTTTGCGGCCACAGAAACGCCTATCTATTCCCCTTACAATTGAATCCCCTATAACTATTGCATTCCCACACTTTTCACTCCTCCCCTGTGCAGCAGAGCCAACCGTGGTACAACGAATTGGGTTGTTGCTGCTTTCCCCTGAGAGACCATTCCCCCCAACAGTATCCAAAGCAGTATATCTGTTTGGCAGAGGAATAGCCAAAGGAGATTCCTGCACTGCCTGCCTAGTCCTCTTGCTCTGCCTGGTGGTCACCCATTCCCTTCCTGCCTGTGGAGTCTGAGCCTGCAGTGTAACCACCTCTCTATACGTGCTATCCATGACATTCTCCACCTCGTGGATGCTCCACAGCATCCCCTGCTGCCGCTCCAGCTCCAAAACCCAGGCGTCCAGGAGCTGCAGCTGGAGACACTTCCTGCACGCATGCCGGTCCTGGGCACTGGAAATGTTCCCGGCTTCCGACATGGAGCAAGTGGAGCACTCCATGGCTTTGAGCTCTCCTGCCATGACTTAACGTTTTTAATTAACCTTTTGGAAGATCTTAATGTCAAATTATATCAGTTACTCTAGGGCCCTTCTTCCCTGGTTCTCGTTACTACAGAACTCCCTAAAAAACCACTACTTATATATGAAAATAAACTGTAAACCTTTCTTACCTTAGATACTTACCCAGCTATTTAGGGCTATTCCCTACCAGCAGTGACTCACCAACCAATCACCTTGCAGCTTTCCTGTGATGTCACTTTTTTTTTCAAAACTCTGGCGCGCTTGAAGAGGTCTGACTGCTCTCACACAGGTCCGACTGCTCTCCGCTCCTGAAGGTAAGTGAAGGCCCCAAGCCTCGTGCTGGATTTATCCACTCCATCATTTGTTAAGTCTGGAGACAATGCATTGATGTATGCTGTTGCTATGGCAATTTTTCCTTCATTGTGTATCACTGCATTGAAGAGAATGCTTAAATTGAAACTTTTTTGACCCTGTATTTCAAAATCTAGCCCATAATCATGTTGATCACTTCAGAATATGTCATGGAATTGATGTAAGTAGTTAATTCCTTTTAACAGGGGGTGAATGAAATGGCTTGAAGTTTGGAAGGATAGGTATAGATTAAGATGATTCAATATTTTAGGGAGCACTATAGGACCAATTTGTTTGGGACCAAGGGAAACTCATCTCCAGAACAATCAGGGCTGATTGATGCCTTGCATTTTACCTCATGTACTCTGGGCTTATTCACCTCCCTTATGACTACACAAGTTAAATAAGTTGGACACAAACCACAATTCTGCAAATTGTTCATGGCCTGCTAAAAGAAGCAGACCTAATAAACTGAATGACACAACTCACCCAAATGAGGTAGATGATTTCAGTGTTTCCAGGTGAAACAGTGACTTACTTGTATTTCTTTCAATTTAGTATACTGTATTCACTGCTCACGATGGGGTCTCTCTAGATTGAGGAGATCAAATGCAGATTGGGTGATTGCTTTGCAGAACACCTCCATTACAAACGCGACATCCAGCTTGTGGTCGCCTGTCATTTTAATTCTCTGTTCCACTTCCACTCTGACCTTTCTGTCCTTGGCTTCCTGGACTGTTCAATGAAGCTCAACTGTAAGGTCAGGGAACAGCACCTCACCTCACCTTACTGCCTTCTGGACTCAATATTGAGTTCAACAATTTCAGCTCATAACCACTGCCCCCATTTTTTTCTTTTGGATGGCAGCTGCTGCTGATGATTCTGCTTTTTACATTTACACCTCCTCTAGACACATCTTTTGTTTCTTTACTTGGCCCATTATCATCTATTTTTGTCTTGCACTATAATCCCTTTTGTCATTTAATCTCTCCTGCCTTCCACCCTTTCACGTACCTTCCTTTTGTTCTTTCCTCCACTCCCTGCTTTCCCTGCCTTGCTTAAAAACTGCTACACCTCTAAGTACTCCCAGTACTGACAAAGGTTCACTGACCTGAAACATTAACTCTGTTTCTCTCTCCACAGATGCTGTCAGACCTGTCGAGTATTTCCAGAATTTTCAGGGTTTTTTTCCAGATTTCTAGCATCTCCAGTACTTTGTTATTGTATAGGCGATTTCAGTGATAGACAGCCCCAAGAATCAAAATGGTGACTTGGTGGGAACTCAGTAGTAAACTGTTGGGCTGTCTACAATTAGCTCAGCATTTCAGGGTCTGCTTTAAAATCTTGTTTAAGCTGTGATAATGTCACAAACCATTACAGTCACAAGCCATAAATTGAATAAAATAGAAGCATTTTACAGACCTTTTTAAGAACTGTTTATCTAGTTGCTAATGTTCTTGTTCATTCTCATCCATTACATTTGGAGACAAAGCATTGATGTATGTTGCTATATCAGCACTAGCAATAAATATGTTACTGTGCATTTTATTCAATCAATAATCAGTGTGCAATACACATTTCCTATTTGTATTTTGTTATTTTCAGCAATGTTCCTTTCATTGTGCATTATTAAATTAAAGCTGAATGCCTCTTAAACTGACACTTGTTTTTACTATACCTTTCTTTGACTCTCACCCAAGATATAATTGGTTCGTTCTTTGAATGCCATAATATGATTGTGGATAAAAAATGGTTTGAAAATACTATCAGTTGCAATATGAATTCCCACCTAACACAGAGTGAAATAAGGTAGTATTGCCCTCAATCACATCAATATACCAGAAGATGTTGTTGTAGCTATAAGCTGTTTTCCAATTAAAATAGCTGGTGTGCATTTTCTATCAATAGCAACATAAGATACTAGCAAAAACTATCCATAATGGCAAATGACTGTTCACATCTTTTAAAGAACAAATAAAAATCAGGTGACAAACCAGGTCTTGAAAGTAAAGTTATTTTTCCAAATCAACTGCAATTGATTAGTGCTTTGATGATCTAAGTTGTGTCAGTGTCTTTCCACTGGAAAAATTCAGTAGCACAGGCAGAAACAATATTATAATAATTGTGAAAGAAAATCTATTGAAGTGGTTTTCTTTATCATTTATACAGCACTCACAGGCATCAAGTTCCTGTAGACAACCGCCATTGCTCCTGTTTAAGGCCAAAAAGACAGTAATGTCCTTAGAAGCTGATACATCCGAAATAACCTTTGATCAGGAGCCTTAAAATAAACTGGACTCACTAAAGGCAATGTTTCTGATCAAGATGATCAAAATGGCACCTAGGAAGAAAACAAAATAAGATTTTTACCTGAAATGATTACTTACACCAATTAAAGCCTGATAATCCCAATCATGTGTCCGAGATAATCACAGAAACCATGAATCATGAAGCTGAAAGAACCAAGAGGAGACTGCTGAAGCTGAATTAAGATGTGAGTAACCCTGCAACTGATAAAGGAAGGAAGTTTCCATCCTATCATTCTACCTGGGCTTGAATCCATGAAAGGAAAGTGACCCATAACATCAACCAGCTGCTCCATCCTCCATCAAACTTTGTATTGCACTTTACTGTCTGTAACTGGAATTTTGTGGAACTGCTTATAAGATGGAAGGAGAGATTAATCCAACTACAGGAAGTTGAATGTAATGTCTTCATCCTAATAGTGTAACCCATTATCATTGGCCTTAATATTTTGGCCATGCAGCTTGAAAAAAGGTCACAATACAGAAAGACTTCAGAGTGACTTTGTAGGTTTGGAATCTCTCAAGTGCACAACATCATTGCATTTTGCCATTGAAAATGCCACTTTGTCCCTTCTCCATATATTGCCATTAAATTTTCCTAATCAGCTTATCAGGTAATTAACAAATATATCACTTAATATATCGCTTAGAATTAAATGATTATCCAGTCTCTCAGTGATTAGTTTCCAATGACAACAAAACCAGGGAAGCTTTATTCCACACAAGCATTTAGGTCATTAATACTTGAAAGGATCCTCTACCACTCTGTCCCAAAACTCAGAAACAAACGTAAATATTGTAATTGTAGTTATTAATATCTACAGATTGCTTTATACTATTTTCTGCTGTGACACGCAAGTCACAGGCAACAGAAATCTGCCTCTGATTCAGTCAACTGAAGATGCAGCTTCAATTGCCATGGTCATTCATTGTATTGTCTCATTAGTAGTAGATGATGTCAGTGGGCTGAATTTTACACCACCTCAAAGAGCGGGACGGTGGCGAGAGTGTGGCGTAAAATGGTGCGGGAGGCTCTGCGAGGCCTTCCCGACCCGCTCCCACCTCTGCCACCACTTTACATAGGGCAGCGGGGGTGAAAAATGGCCTGTCCGCCCCAGGCCAACCAAGTGACCATTAAGTGGCCCTTAAGGGCTTTCGCCCACCTCCACACAGATTTTATGCGTGGCTGGTCGGGCGGCCGATGACCGATAGAAGCCACCTGACAAAACCAGGCAGCTCTTGAGCATCCCGGGGGGGCCTTCATGATCGGGCACCCTCTGCCCGATGGAAGGCTGACCCCACTACCCCAACCACCCCCAAGACCCAACACGCACCCCCATTCCCTCCAACTGACCACCCTTGCCTCGCCGGGGCCTGACCGGCGAGGCAACCAAAATTCACCTGCCTTCCCAGCTCCCAGGCATCTTCTCTTCATGCTGGTCTGCAGTCCCAGCAGTAACCACCACTCCCAGTGGCGCTGCTGGACTAAGAGCTACTGGCCCACTGATTGGTCGGCAGCTCTATTAGGCGAGACTTCCTACCTCAAGCAGGTGGAAGTCCTGCCTTACACCAATTGAAGCCCAGGGACCCGCAAAATATGGGTGGGATCCCCAGATGAGGCAGAAGCGGGTTCGCCACCGACTTTTCAGTCGGTAGCCAGCTCCCGTCCACCTACCGTAAAATCCCGGCCAATGTCTTTAGAATCAAATTTATGATTGACTCGTTTTTCCTCTAGCTGAATTTTAGGGTATTAATCAATAAATGGAGGCTGAAGCTGGATACATAGAAATTGTCACGAATTCATACAAATGTCCAACCACGTATAATGTAGGAGAAAATCCTATCAGTTTTGAATATAGACCACCAAATTCCACCACCCCCCCAACCCGAATTACTCACGTGGCTCTGAGTCTATCACTACAGAGGAGTTCTTACATCCAAAAACATTTTCAGCAGCTAATGTCATAAATGGACGGGGAACATAAGGTCCAGGTTTCTTTTCCGCTCTCTCCCATTTAATGACCCTCTTTGAATCTAAACAACTAATAATATTAAGTTACATTAGCTTGCTCGTACTTCTGATTAAAATTATTATTCTTTTCTCCCAAAATCCTGGTTCATTTTGGTCATTTATAAAACTCAGCTGCAAATTGATAGTGTTACCTCGATCGATCATTAATTGTTTCATGTACTGCTACAGCACTAAATGATTAATAAGTCATGGTTGTAATAGGATTTTGCCATGATATTTCTTGCCTAGTTTAGTATTATTTTTCTATACCTCTGGGTGTCTTATTTCAATAGCCTGTGTAGGTTTACAATGACTGTCAAGTCCTCCAGGGCTACGCAGGTGACACGCAGGCTATTTTTAGAAAAATCATGGTAATGGAAAAAAACCTCGCTCTTCCTGAAAGTGTCAGTAGCCACCCAGTATGAACAGTACTGACCATTACCTCATGATTCTCTGGCCCTGACCCGCCCCTTCTCTTTGGTGGCTATCGGCTCCCTTCCAAAGATGCTGATTATTGCTCAGTGTCCTTGTCCAAGGTGCTGATTGTAAATCAGTGCCTTTCACAGCGTGAACATCAGTAGTACTTGCTGATAATACAACCCGCCTTCCGACTTCTCCACCTGTATTAAAAGTTTATCAGTCCCTCTTTAAATGGAGCAAGCATATAAATTACCAATCGATTAAAGATTTGCGATCGACTTCGGTGCTACTTGTAATTACCGTCATTTCTCCAAAGGAATATTAAGCCGGAGGGTGGGGGAGGACGTCCTCAAAGGATTTTATTTTACAGCGCGAGGTAAAACATATAGAAATTCAAATTGATGATATGACTAATCACCTTTTGAGGAATGGAAGTATTATGCCTATCAGTTTGAAAATTGTGGGGATATTTGCAAATCGGTCAGCTGACAAGGACGAAAAGTTTCTTATGTTTTATTATAAAATATCATAGGAAGACCATTTATATTCCCCCTTCCAAAGTTACAACAAAAGAACAAAGAACACTACAGCACAGGAACAGGCCATTCGGCCCTCCAAGCTTGCGCCGATCTTGATGCCTGCCTAAACTAAAACCTTCTGCATTTCCGGGGACCGTATCCCTCTATTCCTTTCCTATTCATGTATTTGTCAAGATGTCTCTTAAACGTCGCTATCGTATCTGCTTCCACCACCTCCCCCGGCAGCAAGTTCCAGGCACTCACCACCCTATGTGTAAAAAACTTGCCTCGCACATCCCCTCTAAACTTTGCCCCTCTCACCTTAAACCTATGTCCCCTAGTAACTGACTCCTCCACCCTGGGAAAAAGCTTCTGACTATCCACTCTGTCCATGCCGCTCATAACTTTGTAAACCTCTATCATGTCGCCCCTCCACCTCCGTCGTTCCAGTGAAAACAATCCGAGCTTTTCCAACCTCTCCTCATAGCTAATGCCCTCCAGACCTGGCAACATCCTGGTAAACCTCCTCTGTACCCTCTCCAAAGCCTCCACGTCCTTCTGGTAGTGTGGCGACCAGAATTGCACGCAATATTCTAAGTGTGGCCGAACTAAGGTTCTGTACAGCTGCAACATAACTTGCCAATTTTTATACTCTATGCCCCGACCGATGAAGGCAAGCATGCCGTATGCCTTCTTGACTACTTTATTCACCTGCGTTGCCACTTTCAGTGACCTGTGGACCTGTACGCCCAGATCTCTCTGCCTGTCAATACTCCTAAGGGTTCTGCCATTTACTGTATACCTCCCACCTGCATTAGACCTTCCAAAGTGCATTACCTCACATTTGTCCAGATTAAACTCCATCTGCCATTTCTCCGCCCTAGTCTCCAACTGATCTAAATCCTGCTGTATCCTCTGACAATCCTCATCATTATCCGCAACTCCACCAAACTTTGTGTCATCCGCAAACTTACTAATCAGACCAGCTACATTTTCCTCCAAATCATTTATATATACTACAAACAGCAAAGGTCCCAGCACTGATCCCTGCGGAACACCACTAGTCACAATCTCTCCATTCAGAAAAACACCCATCCACTGATACCCTCTGTCTTCTATGACCGAGCCAGTTCTGTATCCATCTTGCCAGCTCACCTCTGATCCCATGTGACTTCACCTTTTGTACCAGTCTGCCATGCGGGACCTTGTCAAAGGCTTTACTAAAGTCCATATAGATAACATCCACTGCCCTTCCTTCATCAATCATCTTCGTCACTTCCTCAAAAAACTCAATCAAATTAGTAAGACACGACCTCCCCTTCACAAAACCATGCTGTCTCTCACTAATAAGTTTGTTTGTTTCCAAATGGGAGTAAATCCTGTCCCGAAGAATCCTCTCTAATAGTTTCCCTACCACTGACGTAAGGCTCACCGGCCTATAATTTCCTGGATTAGCCTTGCCACCCTTCTTAAACAAAGGAACAGCATTGGCTATTCTCCAGTCCTCTGGGACCTCACCTGTAGCCAATGAGGATGCAAAGATTTCTGTCAAGGCCCCAGCAATTTCTTCCCTTGCCTCCCTCAGTATTCTAGGGTAGATCCCATCAGGCCCTGGGGACTTATCTACCTTAATGCTTTGCAAGACGTCCAACACCTCCTCCTTTTTGATAATGAGATGACTGAGACTATCTGCACTCCCTTCCCTAGGCTCATCATCCACCAAGTCCTTCTCCTTGGTGAATACTGATGCAAAGTACTCATTTAGCACCTCGCCCATTTCCTCTGGCTCCACACATAGATTCCCATCTCTGTCCTTGAGTGGGCCAACCCTTTCCCTGGTTACCCTCTTGCTCTTTATATATGTATAAAAAGCCTTGGGATTTTCCTTAATCCTGTTTGCCAATGACTTTTCATGACCCCTTTTAGCCCTCCTAATTCCTTGCTTAAGTTCCTTCCTACTGTCTTTATATTCCTCAAGTGCTTCGTCTGTTCCTAGCCTTCCAGCCCTTACAAATGCTTCCTTTTTCTTATTGACTAGGCTCACAATATCCTGTGTTATCCAAGCTTCCCGAAACTTGCCAAACTTGTCTTTCTTCCTCACAGGAACATGCTGATCCTGGATTCTAATCAGCTGACGTTTGAAAGACTCCCACATGTCAGATGTTGATTTACCCTCAAACAGCCACCCCAAATCTAAATTCTTCAGTTCCTGCCTAATATTGTTATCATTAGCCTTCCCCCAATTTAGCACCTTCACCCGAGGACTACTCTTATCCTTATCCACAAGTACCTTAAAACTTATGGAATTATGGTCACTGCGCCCGAAATGATCCCCCACTGAAACTTCGACCACCTGGCCGGGCTCATTCCCCAATACCAGGTTCAGAATGGCTATAAACCAGTGAAGTTTTATTTTAAAATGTCTCTATAATCTGACGGTTCAGCAGTTGACGAGAATGTTTCTAACCTAGAGTAGGTCCCAAATTCCGCGGTCTTTCACGTGGAAAGGGAAAACAGCAGGCAAGGGCATGTTGAACCGTGTTGTACCTGGAAGCGGATATTTTTAAACTCTCTGGACTCGGAACATTGAATAAATAATTCATCGGAGCCAGGGCTGCGGTTACTGGCTGATGTCAGCGCTTTGTGTAAACGGCGGACGGTGCAGAATGTGAGAGGCGCAGGATGTCGGGGATGTTATTTTAATGGTCGTGTGTATGAGCATGTGAAAGACTAAAAATGTATAATTTGAACATGAGCTTTGCGTTTCTTTCTGTTGTAATTGGGATCAGCTTGTTATCCGGTGCTGAGATTAGAAAAATAGCGAAATGCCCATCTCGGTGCAGCTGTACAAAGGACGCTATCATGTGTGTTGGAACTTCATCTGTCCCGAGGATCCCCCCCAATGATATAACCTCCCTGTAAGTAACTAGAACCGACTACAATATATGTTTTGTTTCTCATTTGTTCCTGACTGGGAACGAAGTGACAATCCTTATTACTTCGGCTGACAATCAGCATCGCTTTCAAATAAAACCAAATGCAAGCAGGGAAATGAAGTTTAAATTGAAAGACAAGTGATGGAGATTGTTTATATTATTGTGTAACTGTATCTCACTGCACTGGGCAACATAAGAATAATACTAACGTATTCAAGAAATGAAATTTAAGCGATAGATCCATTCTGAATGTAGAAAGACCGTGAATCAGCTCCATGCAGTAATAAAAACAAGAAATGCTGGAACCACTCAGCAGGTCTGGCAGCATCTGTGGAAAGAGAAGCAGAGTTAACGTTTCGGGTCAGTGACCCTTCATCAGCTCCATGCAGTACGGTGCAGCGAGTGGTGGCAGTGCAGAATATTTTACATTCTGACAATTTGCGATTTAACAGTAGTTTTGTAATGCTGTGACACACTACTTAAGCGACTTTTTTAACTTTCATTTTTACTCTTCCAACAAAATAATTGAGCAGGAGTCTTTCAGCAGCTGCACTGGCTCCCATGGGAGCTGCTGTCACACCACACTCTGGCTCGGCCTTCTTGTTGTTTTATTTCAATCCAATCTTCAGCAGATACTTTTCTATTTCCGCGAACACTTTTTTAAAATAGGTTTGCCTTTGTGTAAGTGAATAGAATATTGCATTCGCTGGAACAGTTTTTAAAAAAACATTCTATGTAGCCATAATTTGTGTTGCAAGGGATCTATGTTCAGTGAAAAAGTGTAAAGAAAAGAACTTCGAGAGTCTGTTGAACAAAACTTGATAAAGTACACCATAGCAAATGAATCCAGCTTTCTCTGAACAAGGAAGCCACATTATAAATTGCATAGAACAGAAGAAATCAAGAGCTCCGTAATGGAGTAAATGTATTGGAAAGAAAAGCCTCACTGCCAAGATTCTCAAATCAAAGTCATATCAAAGCCAATTGTTCATTACAAACAATTGCATCATTTTAATAGTTTTCCTTTTACTCTGTTCCCAGGAGTTTGCTAAATGGAAGTTACCGCGAAATAACAGAAGGAATGTTTTCAAACTTGCCATTTTTGCAACTTCTGTGAGTATTCGACTTATTTTATTGGGATGGGTGAAGTGTAAACATCCATTTTCTCTGGATAGCCCAGTTAGATTCTAATGCAAAAATATAAGATAAATAACAAAAGATTTGTAGAATTATCAAACATGCTGAGTTTAGAGAAGTTCTGAATATGATCTATGCAATTCTCAGTGATAGATATATGCAGAGTTCAAACTTGGGATCTTTCTTTATCTGTGAAATCATTGCTTACACTGCGGTAAATAGATGTGAAATCAATTTCCATCGGCTGTGGACATATTCCCCGTTACCTGTCCTTGTATGTGGCTAATGTAGTTTCGTAAAGGATGGGGAGAACCCAAAGATAAGTGTGATTTAAATGAATAAAAGCTGATCATCCTATTTTCCTCAAATGTCTCAATGGCTGGTGCTAAGTTACACATAAAAGTCCCAACGTATCTGTGTTAAATAAACCAATCTCAACTGAAAGGGCAGTTGCCTTGGCCAGTGCTAAGAGGGCCAAGGCTCTGGATGCTTTCCAGTAATCCCTATAAATGATCCCTATAAATGTTCTGAAGAAGGGTCACTGACCTGAAACGTTAACTCTGCTTCTCTCTCCACAGAAGCTGCCAGACTTGCTGAATATTTCCAGCATTTCTTGTTTTTATTTCAGATTTCCAGCATCTGCAGTATTTTGCTTTTATTATCCCTATAAATATTTGTGTTCAGATATTTCCTGGCAACTGGTTGCTCACCCTCACAAATGAAGAATGAATGCTTGAGTAAAGTTCACTTCTCACAAAATCCAAATCCCTGCATGGGAAGATAAGTAAAGCAAATTGTGAAATAGGTAATCACTGCGGGAAGCTCAAGAATTTTACAATATGGTAAATAAATAAAACATTCATAAAGGAAATAACCAAATAAAAATAAATTCTTAGTATAAAACTTTGAGGAACAAAGTAGCATTTCTGTGTTAAAGATAAAGCTTGGGGCCAGGGCTGTTCATTTTACTGTCAGTTAACACCCTCTCTGTTCTAACGCTTTGTCTTTCACCCCACCATTAACATACGGTTTGTCTTTGCTCCATGACCTTCTGGTCAGTTATTCTCTGTGACCTTGCCCTAGCAACACCTTCTCTTTTGTTATCTCTTGCCCCACCCCCGCTTTGCTTGCTTAAAACCTTTTACATTTCTAATATTTGTCAGTTCTGATGAAGGGTCACTGACCTGAATGTAACCATGTTCCTCGCTTTAGTATATTGTAGAGAAAGACATTGCATTTAAGAGGAAAAATATAAAACCAAAGGTAAATAGTTGAAACAGGAAGGAAAACTAGAAAAAAGAGAGAAAGGGCAGGCAAGGAAAATAACCTTATAACTGCAGAATATCCCAATTGACAGGTTGACAGGTTAAAACCACACACAAGACTTAGGTACTTTAGGAAAGGAAACAACCCCATGATTTTTAAATCTTTAGTAGAAACACAACAAATCTATTTTTTTGTTCATTCTTAAGATATGAGCCTCTCTGGCAAGGCCAGCATTTATTGCCCATCCCTAATTCCTCTTGAGCTGGTAGTGGTGAGCTGCCTTTTTGGCAATATTTACAAAAGGGAAGATATAATTTGTCCACTACTGCATATCTTTGAAAGGTGAACTGTTGAAAAATTGAGAACAGAAATTTTGGAACCTCCTCTAAAATAAAATAAAACAGTTTTAAAGAAAAGGGCAAGAAAGCAGTGGATGGATAAGGGATGAATTTACCCAAAGTATGAATTATTTTCATAGGACAAACAGTGGGAAGCACTGGGAAGGATAAAGACAACCTTGAAGTTGCAAACCATTGCAAAAACAGTTTTGAAGTTCAGAATGTCAATGACATAATTAGCCAAAAAAAGGCTACTTTGCCGATGACAAAGATATTGTGTTAAGTGGAAAGCAAGAACTAAGCTGAGAAGCCCCCAATCAGTAATAAATGGAAATGATCTAGAGTCTGGCATGTACAAGAATAAGACAGAGACCAGTGAGATGAAATATCAAAGGGGATGTTGTAATAGGCAGCTCAATATCACATATCTTAAATGATCCTACACCATAGACAATTTAGGTGCAAAACTAATGGGAACATAGGAACAGAGGTAGGCCAATCAACTCCTTGAGCCTGTTACACCATTCAATCAGATGATGGCTGATCTGTTCCTATGAACATAAGAACAGGAGTAGGCCATTCAGCCCATTGAGCCTGCTCTGCCATTCAATTAGATCATGGCTGATCATCTACCCTAATGCCACTTTCCTGCGCTATCGCCATATCCCTTGATGTCATTTCTCCCCAGAAATTTATTGATTTCTGTCTTGAAGATGCTCAATGATTGAGCTTCCACAGCCATCTGGGGTAGAGAATTCCAAAGATTCACCACCCTCTGAGTGAAAAAATTCCTCCTCATCTCCGTCTTAAATGGCTTACCCCTTATTCTGAGATTATGTCCCCTGGTTCTAGACTCACCAGCCAGGGGAAACATCCTATCTACATCCACCCTGCCACGCCCTGTAAGAATTTTGTAAGTTTCAATGAGATCACCTCTCATTCTTCGAAACTTTAGAGAAAGCAGGCCCAGTTTCCTCAATCTCTCCTCATAAAACAATTCCACCATCCCAGGGATTAGTCTGCTGAACCTCTGTTGCACTCCGTCTATGGCAAGTACATCCTTCCTTAGATAAGGAGACCAAAACTGTACACAATACTCCAGGTGCAGTCTCACCAAGGCGCTATAGAATTGCAGCAAGACTTCTTTGCTCCTGTACTCAAAACCCCTTTTGCAATGAAGCCCAACATACCATTTGTCTTCCTAATTGCTTGCTGCACCTGCATGCTGGCTTTAAGTGACTCATGACAAGGACACCCAGGTCCCTTTGGACATCAACACTTCCCAACATCTCACCATTTAAGAAATATTCTGTCTTTCTGTTTTGTCTACCAAAGTGGATCACTTCACACTTATTCACATTATGTTCCATCTGCCATGGTCTTGCCCATTCACTTAGCCTGTCCAAGTCCTCTTGAAGCCTCCTTGCATCTTCCTCACAACTTAAATTCCCACCTAGTTTTGTATCATCAGCAAATTTGGAAATAATCCAATTGGTCCCCACATCCAAATCATTTATATAAATTGTGAACAGCTGTCATCCTAGCATTGATCCTTGTGGTACCCTACTAGTAACAGTCTGGCATCCTGAGAATGACCCATTTATTCCTACTCTCTGTTTTCTGTCTGTTAACCAATTCTCAATCCATACTAGTATATTGCCCCCAATCCCATGTGCTCTAATTTTGTTTACTAGTCTCCTGTGTGGGACCTTATCAAAAGCCTTCTGAAAATCCAAATACACCACATGCACTGGTTGTCCTTTATCTATGCTACAAGTAACATCCTCAAAAAACTCCATTTATCTGCCTTTACTCCATATCTCTTAATACCTAACAAAAATCTTGAAAACTTAAATTGATTTACCATCCACAGCACTCTAAGGCAGAGTTCCAGATCTCCACAATCTTAGGCTGGATTTTGTAATCCTACCACTGAGAGCGGCGGTGGGCACAGAACATGGTGCCCATGTCCCATGGGACGCGCTGCCATTACTTTACACATTGACAGCAGCCGGCACCGCCCCCCCATCCCCCACCCCAATCGTGTGGAGGGAGTGGCCTCGGCGACGCCGTTCACTGTGTCACCTGTTGAAGGAGCAGGTGCTAGCACCATTTTTAAAAGGTTGCTAGCCTGTATACAGTACACCATAATGCAGAGTTCACCCCTTCCCCACATTGGTAGCACCAGCTTTCCCTGGACAGGAAAGTGTAGGCGAGTGAATGCTGCACATCGTGCTGAAGCTCAGGAACGGAAGGTAAGAACACTGTGGTTGACATTTTAATTCATGCAAATATGTAATTTAAATATGCTAACTCGGGTGCCTTCGCAGAGTGGCGGAGGGGCCACTATGGAGCTTTCCTGCCGCCAGGAAGATCAGGCCCGGCCATCCTGGTGTTGGGTTCTGTGGCAGCCACTGCCGCTCCGATTTTCCGGCACCCCACCGCCATTGAATATTCTCTGATTGGTGGGATGTGACAGTGGTGTTGTCCAAGGATCTGTACTGGGACCTCAGCCATGGAACCTGACGTTGGGTTGGGAACAAATTCCAGCCCCTTGTGTGTGAAAAATTGCTTCTGAAATTCACCCCTAAAAGGCTGAGCTCCAATTTTGAGCTTTTGCCCTCTTGTTCTGGATTCGCCCACCAAAGAAAGTAGTTTCTCTGTATCTGCTCTATCAAATCCCTTTATGATTTTAAAGAATTCAACAAGATCGCCCCTCAACCTTCTAAACACAAGGTAATGCAAACCAAGTTTATGCAACCTGTCCTCATAATTTAACTCTTTAAGCCCTGGTATCCTTCTGGTGAATCTGCACTGCACAACCTTAACCTCCCTCTTCCCCAAACCGCCACCTCGCCACGCCCCCCCACCGCGCTCTACCCAGCCAAGGCCAATATATCTTTCTGAGGTTTGGTGCCAAAAATTGAATGCAGTATGCCAGATAGAATCTGACTAAGCATACATACAGCTGAAGCATACCTCGTCACCCTTTGAGATAAAGGCCAACACTGCATTAGCCTTTTTGATTACTTTTTGTACTTGTGCACTAGCTTTTAGTGATTTGTGTACTTGGAAACTTAAATCCCATTATTCTTCCATAGCTCCTAGTCTCTCACCATTAAGAAATTACTCTGATTTCTCTTTCTCAGATTCAGAGTTGATGACCTCACCCTTCCCCACATTACACTCCATCTGCCATAGTTTTGCTCACTCACTTAGTCTGTCAATATGCCTTTGTAACTTCCTGCTCCTTCTATACAACTTACTGTGCCTCCTAACTTAGTGTCTTTTGCTAATCTTGGATATCCAGCTATTACATTTTTAAAAAATTCATTCACGGGATGTGGGCGTCGCTGGCCAGGCCAGCATTTATTGCCCATCCCTAATTACCCTTGAGAAGATGGTGGTGAGCTGCCTTCTTGAACCGCTGCAGTCCATTTGGGGCAGGTATACCCACAGTGCTGTTAGGAAGGGAGTTCCAGGATTTTGATCCAGCGACAGGAAAGGAACGGCGATATAGTTCCAAGTTAGGATGGTGTGTGACTTGGAGGGGAACTTGCAGGTGGTGGTGTTTTCATGCATTTGCTGCCCTTGTCCTTCTAGTTGGTAGAGGTCACGGGTTTGGAAGATGCTGTCTAAGGAGCCTTGGTGCATCATACAAGTTATTAATATATTTGGTGAAAAGCTGGGTCCCAGTACAGATCCTTGGACAACACCACTATCACATCCCACCAATCAGAGAATATTCCCTTTATCCCTATGCTTTGTCTCCTACTTCCCAGCCACATGGTTACATGCAGCTTTATGTGCTTTCATTTTTGCTACTAATATTATGTGCACAGCCTTATCAAATGCCTACTGGAAGTGCATTTGGACAACATCCATAGACAGTAATACAAAAGCAAAATACTGCAAATGCTGTAAATCTGAAATAGAAGAGAAAATGCTAGAGACTCCCTTATCTATCATTAGCGGCCTCCTCAGAAATTTCAACTATATCAGTCAAACATGACTGGTCCTTCACAAGTCTATACTGACTCTCTTGAACTAAATGTGGGCTGAGAATTGAGCAAACATTTTAAGGCCCTTGGGTGCAGCAGTAAATTCAAAACCAAATTTATGGGGCATGGGAAGTTGGGAACTGAAAATTTGAATTGAATAAATTTGGAATCAAATGTTAGTCTCAGTAATGATGACCATAAAAACTACTGAATTGTTTCCTAACTCAGAGGGTTGTGAATCTTTGGAATTCCCTATCCCAGAGGGCTGTGGAAGCTAAGTCATTGAGCATGTTTAAAGTAGAGATTGACAGATTTCTAAATACCAATGACATATGGGGATAAATGTGGGAAAAGGGCATTGAAGTGGATGATCATCCTGAATCATATTTGAAACATAGAAACATTGAAAAAATAGGAGCAGGAGTAGGCCATTCAGCCCTTCGAGCCTGCACCACCATTTAATACGATCATGGCTGATCATCCAAACTCAGTACCCTGTTCCTGCTTTCTCCCCGTATCCCTTTAGCCCTAAGAACTATATCTAACTCTTTCTTGAATATATTTAATGATTTGGCCTCAACTGCTTTCTGTGGTAGAGAATTCCACAGTGTCACCACTCTCTGGGTGAAGAAATCCATCCTCATCTCAGTCCTAAATGGCTTACCCCTTATACTTAGACTGTGACTCCTGGTCCTGGACTCCCCTGCCATCGGGAACATCCTTCCTGCATCTAGTCTGTCCAGTCCTGTTAGAATTTTATAGGTTTCCATGAGATCCCCTCATTCTTCTAAACTCTAGTGAATACAAGCCTAATCGACCCAATCTCTCTTCATACGTCAGTTCTGCCATCCCAGGAATCAGTCTGATGAACCTTTGCTGCACTCCCTCCATAGTAAGAACATCCTTGCTCAGATAAGGAGACCAAAACTGCACACAGTACTCCAGATATGGTTTCACCAAGGCCCTGTATAACTGCAGTAAGACATCCTTGCTCCTGTACTCAAATCCTCTTGCAATGAAGGCCAACATACCATTCGCCTTCCTAACTACTTGCTGCACCTGAATGCTTGTTTTCAGCAACTGGTGTACAAGGACAGCCAGGTCTCATTGCACCTCCCCCTTTCCCAATCTATTGCCGTTCAGATAATAATCTGCCTTTCTGTTTTTGTCACCAAAGCGGATAACCTCACATTTATCCACATTATACTGCATCTGCCATGTATTTTGCCCACTCACTCAACCTGTCCAAATCACACTGGAGCTTCTCTGCATCCCCCTCACAGCTCACACTCCCACCCAGCTTTGTGTCGTCTGCAAATTTGGATATTTTACATTTAATTCCCTCATCTATATCATTAAGATATATTGTGAATAGCTGGGGTCCTAGCACTGATCCCTGCAATACCCCACTAGTCACTGCTTGCCACTCGGAAAAAGGCCTGTTTATTCCTACTCTCGGTTTCCTGTCTGCCAACCAGTTCTCTATCCATGTCAGTACCTTACCCCCAATTCCATGTGCTTTAATTTTGCATGTTAATCTCTTATGTGGGACCTTATCGAAAGCCTTCTGAAAGTCCAAATACACCACATCCACAGGTTCTCCCTTATCTATTCTACTAGTTACATCCTCAAAAAATTCCAGTACATTTGTCAAACATGATTTCTCTTTTGTAAATCCATGTTGACTTTGTCCGATCCTGTCATTGTTTTCCAAGTGCTCTGCTATTACATCTTTTATGATGGACTCTAGCATTTTCCCACTACTGATGTCAGGCTAACCGGTCTATAATTCCCTGTTTTCTCTCTACCTCCTTTTTTAAATAGTGGGGTTACATTAGCTACCCTCCAATCTGTTGGAACTGTTCCAGAGTCTATAGAATTTTGAAAAATGACCAGCAATTCATCTACTATTTCTAGGGTCATTTCCTTAAGTACTCTGGGATGTAGATTATCAGGCCCTGGGGATTTATCGGCCTTCAATCCCATCAATTTCCCTAACACCATTTCCCTACTAATACTGATTTCATACAGTTCCTCCTTCTCACCAGACTGTATGTTCCCCAACATTTCTGGGATGTAATTTGTGTCCTCCTTTGTGAAGACAGAACCAAGTATGTATTTAATTGTTCTGCCATTTCTTTGTTCCCATTATAAATTCCCCCGTTTCTGACTGTAAGGGACCAACATTTGTCTTCACTAATCTTTTTCTCTTCACATATCTGTATAAGCTTTTACATTATTGAATGGCCTACTCCTGCTCCTATGTTCCCTAATTTTGGTATTCAAAGAATACATATTCTTTACGACTGAAGCCTTGCCTTTTAAAAATTGTGCTAAATTAAAGAATGTTAGTGCTTGGGAATGAAACTCGCCCATCTCAAGTGTCAGCATCCATCACCCCGAGATCAGATGGACTGCAGCAGAGTAAGGCAGCCTGTACTCTTGGCCAGCATATTGCGTCAGCCTCAGAAGAGCACCCTCTACTGCACCAGTGTGAATTTTTTTTCCATTTTCCACACCAATTATCCTGTGAGTTCTTTGAGTGAAATTGCTAAGTTAGGGACAGGTCCATGCCCACTAGGGAATGGAGTAGGCGGCTTGAACTTATTTCATACAAAATCCTTGAAGCCAGAAGCAATTTTCATTCCATCGATGGAATGACAGGTCCCTGAAGGTGGCAGGACAGGTAGCTAGAGTGGTGAAGAAGGCATATGGAATCCTTTCCTTTATTGGCCGAGGTATAGAGTACAAAAGCAGGGATGTGATGCTGGAACTGTATCAAACGCTGGTTAGGCCACAGTTGAAGTATTGCGTGCCGTTCTGGTCACCACATTACAGAAAGACGTGATTGCTTTGGAGCGAGTACAGAGGAGATTTACAAGAACGTAGCCAGCACTTGAAGGTTGCAGCTATGAGGAAAGATTGGATAGGCTAGGGTTGTTTTCCCTGGAACTAAGGAGGCTGAGAGGTGACTTGATTGAGGCGTACAAAATTATGAAGGGCCTAGATAGAGTGGACAGGAAGGGCCTGCTTTCCCTGGCGGGGTGGTCAGTTACCAGGGGACACAGATGGAAGGTGATTAGTAGAAGGATTAGAGGGGACAAGAGGGGAAACTTTTTCACCCAGACGGTGGTGGGTGTCTGGAATTCGCTGCCAGGAACAGTGGTGGAGGCAGAGAACCTCAATTCTTTTAAAATGTACCTGGACATGTACCTGAAGTGCTGTAACCTGCAGGGCTATGGTCCAGGTGCTGGAAGATGGGATTAGTTTGGGCGGCGAGTTTTTTGGCTGGCGCGGACATGATGGGCTGAATGGCCTCCTTCTGTGCTGTAATTTTTCTATGGTTCTACTGTAACTAATACTCATTTGGGGAAAAAAAAAATCAGTGATATTTATTTATTATTTTAAATAGATTCTATTTATTTGCAAGCAGCCAAATCTTGGGCAGCTAAATCACATTATCCTTATATAAATGTACTAAACAGGAAGAACTGTCACATGGGAAAATAACTTTCATCATTGCTTACTGATGGATATTGTAGCAACAATGATTTTACTGAATAATAGAACATGGATTATATAACCATTCAAATCAGAAACATAGACTATAATTTAAAAGAAAACAAATTTTGCTCATAGATGTAATAAACTAAATGTTTATTGCCATCTCAACAAATGGTACATCATTCCTTGGCAGTTTATACAAGTAATTTTGGGAATGAAAACATGCACTGAAACAAGTTTATGACTACAGCTCGTCAATGCAATCAATACTAGTAAAAGCTTAGAGAGGAGTCACCAGTAGAAACTTTGATGTATGCAGGTCAGTGCTCAATCTTTCTCAAAGATAATTAATTGTAAAGCTCTGCATTCTCTAACTAATTGCAATAAACTGTTGGCACAAACAAGTATGTTGATGACCTGCACTGAACATCGGATTGGAGTGTTTGGTACGGTGCATTTTTAATTCAAACTTTTATTCTCTATTGGAAGAAGTAAATCAAATAGGAGCAAAATGAACACATCATTTATAAATAATATACAAACCATTGAAATGAAGAAATAAACAAAAATAATTGCAAAACAAGCAACTGGCATAAAAACTGAATTTGTAAATACTTGTGAATTGTAAATTAACTTCATAGAGAGTAAACGGTCCTCTCATGCTTTAGAATTCTAACCAAAGCCCAGTAAAAGTTAAAATTGTCCCAAGTCTAGCCACATTTCCTACTCATGAAAATTATTTCTAGGTTTGTTTTGTATAGTATAACTCCAAATCAATATGATAAAATGGGAGGGTGCATAAAGAACAATTGGTGAATAATTAATCTTTAGCAAATGAATAACATAATATGTATATAGTTAATTCATTTACCTGCTCCTTCCTGTGAAAGATCTGCAGTACATAGGTACAAATGCCTTAAAATGATATTGTCCAATATTAACATAAGGATATTTGATACATTCATATGAATATCTGAAACATTTAAATACTAATAGTGCATGGCATAATTTCATGGCCCTGAAAGATAATTATCCCACACTGTAGCTGAATTACCTTGAACAATCCCACACAAAAGTTGTCTTTTCCCTTACCTTTTTGACATTAATTAATTACAATATCCAATGCAGTTCAAGGTGCTGTACTTACGAAGGTCACATCTATACATGCTTACACCCAGGGCTAAATTTTACTGGCCGCTCAACGCCATGGGGTGCGGCACAGGGGCCGATAAAATTCTGAGGGGAGAGGCCTGCCTCGACGCGCGTCGTCAAGAAGGGCCCGCCGCATATTACCCCGGTGCGGTCCCCTGCCGCCTCACGGCGGGCCCTTCATCAGCATATGCAAATTAACATTAATAATATTTCAATGAACTTAACTGCAGGCGGCAGCCATCCCACACTGATGTTACGGCCACCATTCGTGCTCTGCGTGCCTTCGGAAAACAATCTTATTGGATGTGGGGATGGTGGGAAGGGGTTAAAGGACAAATGTTTGACGGTTGTGGGGTAAAGTTCGGGGAGGGAAAATGGCATGTGTTGTTATCCTGGGCAATTAAATGACCATTGTGGGGTTTGGGGAAGGGCCTCCATCACAAAAGTTTTTATTTAATAAAAATTTATAATGATACACCTTGAAGAATTAAAATTAATTGTAAGGGCTTAAAGCCCTTTAAAAATGGCACCGGTGCCCGCGTGGAGGCGCTGGACGCCGTTGACATGGATGCAGCAGCTGCCCCCTCTATGTCATCAGGTGTGGCTGCTCCGTTCCCTCTATTTAAATGAGCCCCCACATGTAATATCGCGGGGGCTCAGGGAACCCGCATCCGCACAGAATGCACGCTGCCATCAGAATGCGCAGCGTGAACAGCGGCACCCAAGAGAAAACAAAAATATAAGAAAACTAAATAAAAAAAGACTTCAGCATTTCTATTATATGGCCAGGTGAGGGGGGGGGGGGGGGGGGTGGGGAGTCCCAGGCTCCCCTCTTGCCCTTCCTTTTATTTGACTGCAACAAGGTTTATTCCTTTTTTAAATGGTGGTTGTGCTTACCTCAGTAATGTGATCATGAAAGAACTAATTGCACAGGTTTTCTTGAGTTTAAACAAGAAAGAGGTGAGTTTATTATACTGAACAATCTAAAACCGAACTAGAAAAAAATAATAAATTTATGCGAGATATTCACGCATACATTCACATGAGACTTACACACACACAAACAGCTTACAGAAGGAAAAGTAGATTTTGTGGTTGGATTAATGTCCAGAATAAATGGAAATTAAATGCAGCCTGGATGGTTCAGTGGTCTTCCGGATGAAGTTGTACTCTTGAAGGCCTTGGCTGGTCAAAGTGCACTTTGTGGCTGGCCCGCTTGGCTCAAGGCTTTCTTGGAGTAAGACTTGTAGGTGGCTCTCTCTCCCTGGTCTCTGTCTGTAGAAATCTGTAGGTTTGGAGGGTCCACAGTCGCAGACAGTTTTCAAACTTGTGTTATCTAGAGAGAGAGAAAGAAAGAGGGAAAGGCACACAGCCTTTCTGCTGCTGCACAATCTGATTTCTGCCTGTCTTTGTTCAAGGAAACTTTTTGGCTTTCATAGAGATGGACAGTCAGTCACATGATAACGTTTTGGATACTGTTGAGGGAGATGGCTCACCAGGGGAAGGCAGTAGTAGCCAGGTTCATGGCACCGTGGCTGGCTCTGCTTTTCAGAAGGGCGGGAAAAAGAGTGGAAGGGCTATAGTCATAGGGGATTCGATTGTAAGGGGAGTAGATAGGCGGTTCTGTGGTCAAAAACGAGACTCCTGAATGGTATGTTGCCTCCCAGGTGCACGGGTCAGGGATGTCTCAGATCGGCTGCAGAACATTCTGAAGGGGGACGGTGAACAGCCAGTTGTCGTTGTGCACATAGGCACCAATGATATAGGTAAAAAACGGGATGAGGTCCTACAAGCAGAATTTAGGGAGTTAGGAGCCAAGTTAAAAAGTAGGACCTCAGAGGTAGTAATCTCAGGATTGCTACCAGTGCCACGTGATAGTCAGAGTAGAAATGAAAGAATAGTCAGGATGAATGCGTGGCTTGAGAGATGGTGCAGGAGGGAGGGGTTCAAATTTTTGGAACATTGGGACCGGTTCTGGGGGAGGTGGGACTATTACAAATTGGACGGTCTGCACCTGGGCCGGACTGGAACCAATGTCCTTGGGGGTGCTTTTGCTAACGCTGTTGGGGAGGGTTTAAACTAATGTGGCAGGGGGATGGGAACCAAATGAGGTCAGTGGAGAGTAAGGAGGTAGTAACTAAAGCCTGTAAGGAACTAGATAATGAAGTCAGCGTGACTAAGGGAAAGAGTAGGCAGGGAGCAGATGATGAAAGCAAAGGGACTGGTGGTCTGAGGTGTATTTGTTTTAATGCAAGAAGTGTAGTAGGTAAGGCAGATGAACTTAGGGCTTGGATTAGTACCTGGGAGTATGATGCTATTGCTATTACTGAAACTTGGTTAAGGGAAGGGCATGATTGGCAGCTAAATATCCCAGGATACCGATGCTTCAGGCGGGATAGAGAGGGAGGTAAAAGGGGTGGAGGAGTTGCATTACTGGTCAAAGAGGATATCACAGCTGTGCTGAAGGAAGGCACTATGGAAGACTCGAGCTGTGAGGCAATATGGGCAGAACTCAGAAATAGGAAGGGTGCGGTAACAATGTTGGGGCTGTACTACAGGCCTCCCAACAGCGAGCGTGAGATAGAGGTACAAATATGTAAACAGATTATGGAAAGCTGTAGGAGCAACAGGGTGGTGGTGATAGGAGATTTTAATTTTCCCAACATTGACTGGGATTCACTTAGTGTTAGAGGTCTAGATGGAGCTGAATTTGTAAGGAGCATCCAGGAGGGTTTTCTAGAGCAGTATGTAAATAGTCCAACTCGGGAAGGGGCCATACTGGATCTGGTGTTGGGGAAGGAGCCGGGCCAGGTGGTTGACGTTTCAGTAGGGGACTACTTTGGGAATAGTGATCACAATTCCGTAAGTTTTAGAATACTCATGGACAAAGACGAGAGTGGTCCTAAAGGAAGAGTGCTAAATTGGGGGAAGGCCAACTATACCAAAATTCAGCAGGAGCTGGGGAATGTAGATTGGGAGCAACTGTTTGAAGGTAAATCCACATTTGATATGTGGGAGGCTTTTAAAGAGAGGTTGATTAGCGTGCAGGAGAGACATGTTCCTGTGAAAATGAGGGGTAGAAATGGCAAGATTAGGGAACCATGGATGACAGGTGAAATTGTGAGACTAGCTAAGAGGAAAAAGGAAGCATACATAAGGTCGAGGCGGCTGAAGAAAGACGAAGCTTTGAAAGAATATCGGGATTGTAGGCGCAATCTGAAACGAGGAATTAAGAGGGCTAAAAGGGGTCATGAAATATCTTTAGCAAACAGGGTTAAGGAAAATCCCAAAGCCTTTTATTCATATATAAGGAGAAAGAGGGTAACTAGAGAAAGGATTGGCCCACTCAAGGACAAAGGAGGAAAGTTATGCGTGGAGTCAGAGAAAATGGGTGAGATTCTAAACGAGTACTTTGCATCGGTATTCACCGAGGAGAGGGACATGACGGATGTTGAGGTTAGGAACAGATGTTTGATTACTCTAGGTCAAGTCGGCATAAGGAGGGAGGAAGTGTTGGGTATTCTAAAATGCATTAAGGTGGACAAGTCCCCAGGTCCGGATGGGATCTATCCCAGGTTACTGTGGGAAGCGAGAGAGGAAATAGTTGGGTCCTTAACAGATATCTTTGCAACATCCTTAAACACGGGTGAGGTCCCAGAGGACTGGAGAATTGCTAATGTTGTCCCCTTGTTTAAGAAGGGTAGCATGGATAATCCAGGTAATTATAGACCGGTGAGCCTGACGTCAGTGGTAGGGAAGCTGCTGGAGAAGATACTGAGGGATAGGATCTATTCCCATCTGGAAGAAAATGGGCTTATCAGTGATAGGCAACTTGGTTTGGTGCAGGGAAGGTCATGTCTTACCAACTTAATAGAATTCTTTGAGGACGTGACAAAGTTGATTGATAAGGGAAGGGCTGTAGATGTCGTATACATGGACTTCAGTAAGGCGTTTGATAAGGTTCCCCATGGTAGGCTGATGGAGAAAGTGAAGGCGCATGGGGTCCAAGGTGTACTAGCTAGATGGATAAAGAACTGGCTGGGCAACAGGAGACAGAGAGTAGCAGTGGAAGGGAGTTTCTCAAAATGGAGACGTGTGACCAGTGGTGTTCCACAGGGATCCGTGCTGGGACCACTGTTGTTTGTGATATACATAAATGATTTGGAGGAAAGTATAGGAGGTCTGATTAGCAAGTTTGCAGATGACACTAAGATTGGTGGAGTAGCAGATAGTGAAGGGGACTGTCAGAGAATACAGCAGAATATAGATAGACTGGAGAGTTGGGCAGAGAAATGGCAGATGGAGTTCAATCAGGGCAAATGCGAGGTGATGCATTTTGGAAGATCCAATTCAAGAATGAACTATACAGTAAATGGAAAAGTCCTGGGGAAAATTGATGTGCAGAGAGATTTGGGTGTTCAGGTCCATTGTTCCCTGAAGGTGGCAACGCAGGTCAATAGAGTGGTCAAGAAGGCATACGGCATGCTTTCCTTCATCGGACGGGGTATTGAGTACAAAAGTTGGCAGGTCATGTTACAGTTGTATAGGACTTTGGTTCGGCCACATTTGGAATACTGCGTGCAGTTCTGGTCGCCACATTACCAAAAGGATGTGGATGCTTTGGAGAGGGTGCAGAGGAGGTTCACCAGGATGTTGCCTGGTATGGAGGGCGCTAGCTATGAAGAGAGGTTGAGTAGATTAGGATTATTTTCATTAGAAAGACGGAGGTTGAGGGGGGACCTGATTGAGGTGTACAAAATCATGAGAGGTATAGACAGGGTGGATAGCAAGAAGCTTTTTCCCAGAGTGGGGGTTTCAATTACAAGGGGACATGAGTTCAAAGTGAAAGGGGAAAAGTTTAGGGGGGATATGCGTGGAAAGTTCTTTACGCAGAGGGTGGTGGGTGCATGGAACGCATTGCCAGCGGAGGTGGTAGACGTGGGCGCGATAGCGTGTTTTAAGATGTATCTAGACAGATACATGAATGGGCAGGAAGTAAAGAGATACAGACCCTTAGGTAATAGGCGACAGGTTTAGATAGAGGATTTGGATCGGCGTAGGCTTGGAGGGCCGAAGGGCCTGTTCCTGTGCTGTAATTTTCTTTGTTCTTTGTTCTTTGTATGATGGCCTTTGTGTAATCACTGGATTACTATCACAGTGATATCACTAATGATATTCAGGGTTCGGAATTGACTCCCCATTCCCCAGGATACCAATATGTACACTTGGAGGGGGTTAGCTCTGTCAAAGGCAAGGTGTTAAGATTGCCTTGAATGCCGTGCTAATGAAGCAATCTTAGGTAATTCAATCACTTAGAGCAAGCCATTGTTCTAGGTCCATACTGCCCAGACCTCTGTCTCTGGGTGGGTCTTTGGAATGTAAAGAGGTGTTTCAGATGCAAATTGCGGTGGCCATCTTGGCTGCTAGTTTTTAAAAGTTAACTGCAGGATTTTTTCCATTACAAGTTTTAATGTAAGTTTCCAACCGATAATTAAAAATCCCTCATTTGGCATATTATGTTTTCTTGGCACTTCCATATCATGCAGAATGAAATGTGACAATAGGAACATTTCATTAAAGGTGTGGAAAAGAAAAAGAAAGAAAACACACATTCATTCTCAAGACTCACTCCTCAAATTCACTCATAAATCTTAGAACCTCTGTAGCTGGCTTTGTCTGCAACAGCTATGCTGATTTAATTTTATTTTTTTGGATTTTGTCTGGGATGGTTATGTGTTGGGTTAGACCCTGGACAATATGACAACGATGACATTGTTTTTTTCCTGCAATGCAGCTTTAACCATCCAGGTTCCAGCAACTTGATAATTTTTCTCCCTATAGTGGCAGTGTGTAATAAATTGCTTTTTGTAGCCCCTATGAGGTATCTGAGATTTCCTCTGGGCCCTTGTTCTTGCTGAATTCTGACTTGAAATTGCTGGGTTTAATTAGCTTGGGGTTTAGGACCTGATCATTGGGTTCTCTAGTGGGTAGATACACACTGACCTCACTTTTAGTTTTCTGGTGAGTCACACAAGTGCTGTTTAATTTAGGGCATTTTTTATTCCTGTGTCCCTTTTCTGTGGGGAAGGTCTCTTTGCGAATCTGCCCCATGTCCTTTGGGACATTACCACTCGCAGGTGTCTGCCCAGCTTCCACTGCACTCCCATGCATCTCCCTCACTGCTGGTTTGCCTTTTTGGGAACTTTCCTCGTCCCTGCCAGTTTCAGATGCAAATTGTGGTGGCCATCTTGGCTGCTAGTTTTTAAAAGTTAACTGCAGGATATTTTCCATTAAAAGTTTAATGTAAGTTTCCAACTGATAAATTAAAAATCGCTCGTTTGGCATATCATGTTTTCTTGACAGTATCCAATTATTTTCATCTTCTTCTTTCTTTACTGAAGATGTTAAGAAAGTTAAAATAAAAACAGAAAGTGCTGTAAAAACTCAGCAGGTCTGGCAGCATCTGTGGCGAGAGAAACAGAGTTAACGTTTCAGGTCTGTGATCCCTCATCAGAACTGGCAAAGGTTAGAAATGTAATAGGCTTTGAGCAAGTAGAAAGGGGGAAGGGGAAGAAGAACAAAAGGGAAGGTGTGTGATAGGGCAGAGGGCAGGAGAGATTAAATGACAAAGATGTCACAGATCAATGGCAAAGGGAGTGCTAATAGTTGTATCAAAAGACAAAGCATTAGTCTAGTCTCTCTCCACAGATGCTGCAGACCTGCTGAGTATTTCCAGTACTTTCTGCTTTTATTTCAGATTCCAGCATCTGCAGTATTTTGCTTTTATGTTAAGAAAGCTACTTCTGTTCATGGGTATCATGGTCAAACACTGTTTCTTGGCTCAGTCACTTGGTTGTTAGCTGCTTGAACTAATGGATAGTGCTTTGGGAAGCTGCCTTCATCAGTGGGTGCAATTCCCAGCATAATTGCATATATTGGTGACTTTACTTTACAACTATGACCAGAGAACATATTTTCAAAATAAGGGGGAAGCTACTTAGGACTGAGATGAGGAGAAATTTCTTCACTCAGGGGGTTGTGAATCTTTGGAATTCTTTATCCCAGAGGGCTGCGGAAGCTCAGTCATTGAGTATGTTTGAAGCAGAGATTGACATATTTCTAAATACCTATGACATAAAAGGATATGAGGATAGTGTGGGGAAAAGGCATTGACGTGGATGATCAGCCATGATCTTATTGAATGGTGGAGCAGACTTGTTGCGCTGAATGGCCTATGCCTGCTCCAATGTTCCTAATGCTATTCCTTTCATATGACAGGAGAAGCTTATAATGGGATGTCTAGTTTGGCTATACATTCGATGGCCTCCTGAGATGCCAAGTGGAGAAATGCTTAGTGGGCAGGTTGATGTGATGTGTTCCGTCATTTGAGCCTCACTGAGAAATAACAGAGAACACAATGAAGCCACCAAAAGATTACAATGCTGTTCCATGTGGGACTGTTCACACCCCTTTCATGTTGCCACAGCCACCATGGTTTATGCTTTTCTTCTCTCCATCAACAATATGAATTATTATAAAAATATCATTGGAAGATTCACAGCATATTCCAACCTCTGTGTCAGCCAGCACCATACTCACACAGCTACTGTTTCCTCTTCTTGCTTTTGTTTACAATTTTGGAATATTTCTAGCTTCTTCTCAAATCTTGATTCTGCCTATTTCCAGCTCAAACCATACTGTCCTCAGCTATCATTTCCAACTGAAACTCAAATTTTCACTTCTTTCTTTCCAATTCCTCTTTTATTTTCCACTCCAACTTTCAATTCAATGAAAATGTACCTGATTATGTTCATTCTGCCATCTTGTAGCTCAAATACTTTTGTTTAAATCACCTGACTTCAATTTTCTGTGGCTCAAAATATCTGTCCTTAGAACTTTTAAAATTTTTATCAAACAAAGTCAAATCTATCAAATCATCTTGTCTACTGCTGACTCCAAATGCTCTGGAAGGGTTAGAGGTAGAAGTTCCCAGTGGGCAGTTCTGAGCACTTACACTGGGATCAACAGACTGCTTGGGGGGCCAGTGCCTTGACTGATCTGAGATATCTTGAGCTAACCTTATTTCTACTTGTAACTTCTGTAAATCCATTCTGGAAAATACATCATAATATTTACTAGAATACTGATGTTAACAGACTCAGCTTGAAAGGGGTCACTGCTGCATTAAACTGTATAAAATGACATCCATACTTGTAATTTGAAAGTCTGCAAACATCATTATTTTGGAAGAAATGTACTGCATTTTATTTCTCACTTCATTATTTGTTTTCAGAAAAGAAGTGTTGTGGATAAGACTGCAGAGTTCTTCTTTTGTACTTTGTTAGAAATCTAAGCTTTTAAGAAGTGAATTTCTGTGAAATATCACACTCGTTACTGGTTCTGTGTTTTACACCATTGTTAAACAGTTAACTTTATTTGCTGAATCTTTTTATAGAAGCATTTTTAAAAATTTGCTAAACACAACTGTATTGAAGGGAAGCAACAACTTTTGGCCTTCTTCATCTCTCCCACTCAAGTCTTATGAAATCTGATTCTGTATTTCTGTGAACTTACCTCCCTACTTCTCTTCCAGCTTGATTGTATAATTGCTAACTCCCCTAAAAGAAAGCTGACCTCTTTGGGTCACTTTTTCCTTCTGCCGTTAAAGTTAATGGTCTGAGTAAAGAAACTCTCTCTGTAGCTCCTTTCTGTTCTTCTATGCTAACCAACATCAAGTTCCAGTAAATGTTATGGATCCTCTGCTCTGGACTTCAATTAGACTTTGGTCCTGATGGTATCCCTCCCGCTAAAATGTTTGTCTTTGTATTAACCGCTGTTCCATAAAGTATTAACTCTCTCTGATGTCCAATCTACCTTTCTTCTGCTTGGGCATTTGTTTGTGATTACTCTACTTCGAAGAAAGGTAATCAATCTGACCCTTTAATTACGACCATTCTAACAACACTTTCTAAAGTTATGGAAGCTGTCATTAACTCTGAAATTATCCATCACCTTAAAGTTCTAGCTTACTCATGATTTTCTCTATAGGTTTTGGTATGGTGCTTCCATTGATGATCTTCTTGCCTATTTAGAGATATCCTTTTCTCTAGTGCTGACCTTCTCCTTAAACGCCTCTCTCTCGTTCACTCCACCCTCACCTCTAACACCAAACGTGAGGAATTCATGGATTTCTTCATCATCATGATGGAGACTATCTGTCCAGCTGCCTCTGCTTCTGTTCCTGTTCTCCTCTCCCCAAATCAAAACCTTTCACTGTCGCCTTCACACCCTAGCTCAGACATTGCTTTTCTCCCAAAACTATACAACTTTGGAAGAAAATTCTCACAAATTTGTCAAGATTTATTGCTTATATCAAGTTTAAGTTAAATCTATTCTCAATAATTCTAGTTTGGATGTTGCTTCTTAGTAAAAATGTATAACATAAATTTAAAGCTCTAAGGTCCTCAAAAGAGTTGATTTTCTTTCAGACTCCTGAATTCAAATTCAGTTACGTCAATAAAAGATGATGCTTTTGCTGGGCTTCCACATCTGGAGTATTTGTGAGTTCTTTTCTTTTTGCATTTTAAATTTGCTTCATCATATTAATGATCAAATTACTCAATCATTTGAACTAACTAGGCTGTCTTAACTTCTACAGATTCATCGAAGACAACAAAATAGAGTCTATATCAAAACATGCTTTTCGAGGGCTCAGAGATTTGATCCATCTGTAAGTCTTCATGTTATTGTCACTTGTCAAATTATTTTAACATAATCTAAGTTTTAAATTCTTCTTTCTATAGAAATAAACCAACTATAACAACAAGTAATTTCTCAGAAGGTATTTAAACTAATGAGGTGGCTCCTTAATGTTAATTATTTTGTTTTCAGTTCTTTGGCTAACAGTGGCATCAGATCCTTACCAAGAGATGCCTTCATTGACTTGGATTCCATCATTGAAATGTAAGATTCTCACTGTTTTCAGCAATAAATCAATTAGTCTATTAATACTATTCGTTAGCACTTGTTTTATACATGTTGTCAACATAAGGCCTTTATTCTTCATTTCTTGTTTTTGGTTGCTCACTTTCAGGTAGGAAGTGAGGAGGTCAGAACTGTAGGCAGTGGCACTCCATTAACTGCCAGCTGGAGGCACTCCTTGTTTATTTTTGTTTTATCTTCCTCCATGCCTAGTAACCTGGCCAAGAACCAGAAACATTTACTCAATGTGTTGAACTAGCCGAGTTCCAATACGCCATCTTACAAAAGACTCCAGTGCAATAGTTAGTTAAATATGAACCATGTATTTCATAATGCTAGGCAAACGCACCCAGAGCCAGAACATTCCATTACTCTACCCCACAGAAATATATGTGTGCACTGGGATGAATGGGCTTGAGGTCAATGCTCTACTGATATGGCTGTTTTTCTTGTGACCTCTTGCTGTTATTATAATATACAAAAGGACATTTACAACAAATCAAATATCATACAGGTTGAACTTATATGTGAGCTTATTTAAAATCAAATATGATTGAGCGAGATCAGAAAATTTGTAAAAAATATGGTGCAGGGTTACTTACAACTGGAACATGAAATCAGGGCTTTATGACCTCATGACGTGTGATAAAAAAATCATCTGAACTTTACTAGAAAACATATAATAGAAATAACAAACATGATTTGAATCTTGAAGATTCCAGGAAGATTTTTTGAGCAAAAATTTTTTTGAAAAAGTAGGAAGAAATTTCACTATTATGCTACCCTGAAATAGTGTCCAGTAACAGACTGTAATCTTGGCTATGTCAGTGAAGTTCAGTGATGTGTTAGAGTAATCTGAGCTCCTGCATTTTGATCTCTGCTGCAGACTAAAGGTTAATAGGAAAAATTGAAGTGTGAATAGCAGAAGATTATGATTTCAGGAATAGTCCAAATTTATTAAAGTTCACTCATTTTTGTTTGTACCACCTGTCAATCAAACTGGCAGCTGCACCTTGGCTTCTTCTGGTTCGATTTGTGCCTCACAAGTTCATTCATCTCAGAAAGCAGAATTTGGTCACTCAGCACATGTTTTCACCAAAGCTAATATTTCATATTTCTGAAGCAGTTAATAAGCTGATTAATTACCACTATTTGAGAACAAGAGGGTGGCCCCATAATGCTGCAGCCTTTACTATGCTTTACATATAGAGATTTCAGTCTGATGGTATGAGGTATTGCACACGGTGTACCAGAGTCTTACTGAATGCACTCTGCCAATGAAGTCTAGTTATGTCACTTTTACTGAAAAAGATGGTGTGCACAAGATGGTCTACAGTGGTACCAGTAATGGCAGCAACACAATGAAGCCTGACAACCTTTGAACAAGGGATCCTGCCCTGCATTGGCATGGACACAGTTGAAGGAGAAGCAGGAGCTATGTTTCAATTTCATTCTGCCTCCTGATTTTTGGCATACAGTTTTCACATGGTGAGAAACAGTTTTCCACATCATTACTATCAAAGTCCGCAAAGTGTGTCAATAGACTCAGAAACCTACCCTCTATTTTCTTCCCAGATGATGGTGCCGCAACCAGTGGTGTGCAGAGAAATTCAAAGCAGTACAGTACACCCAACGTCACCACTTTCACTTTCCAAAACACATACCAGCATTTTGAGAATTATGGATGTTGAGGAGCCACAGGAAACACTAGATATTGCCCAGTGTGATGGTGTTGGAAGAGTAGAAGAGACGGGATGGTTATAGGCAACAGTGTAGATTAGGAAGATGTTACTCTGACTATCTTTGCTCATGTTCCTTGCACTGGAATGCTTCTTGCATCCCAAAGAATATGTGGGAAGTGTGGAGCATTCCTCTGAGTCTGCCCAGTTAATGGGAAGGATGAGTTGACAGTTGTCTGGTTCGGAGTCTGCTGTTGGCAAGGAACCATCACCATTCATGACAGTACTGTCAACTACCGTTGTGTGAAGTCCATCAAAAAAGGGCTACTGCTATCCATTGAGGAGGGATACAAGCCCTTTCAAAATACCTGTTACTCTGTCTTTGGCAAATGAGTGTGTCTCCTGAGGAGAACCACATTGAAGCAGCTTCATGAAAAACTGGCAAAAGAGCAGCTCAGTGACCATGATCTCAGTGTGGGCTCTTTGCCAGACCAAACTTTGCACAAATATTTTCCAGGGGAATCTTCAAAAGCAGGTACACCACAGTGACTCAAACACAGAGCCCCCCTGGTTCTGCTGAAGGGACATCAGAAATAGCTCCCCTAAAGTTAGAGAACCTAGAATCTCAGGTCCAACAGTGGTTTTTTGCTGGGCGGCAAGCATAAGTGACAATGTTCTCACCAGTATAAAGAACACAGGAATACTAAAAAGAACACAGGTGCTGTTTAAGCACAATCGGAGAACATTTTATTAGGGAATACATAGATACTTGGGGTGGGGGGGGTCATGTGTAGATTGACAGATGCAGAAAATGCACCCTAGACACTACCATACACAGAAAAGATTCATAAAAGTACATCCTTTCTTCAAAAACTGCATTTCATGGCTTTATTATAAAGGAACTGGAGTCAAACTTGACAATTTCAGAAGGGAAAAATATGGTTCAGCTCTTAAAACACAAAAGAAAGATATTTGGTCTGATTCAAATGAGAAAAAGGAACAGTAATTTTTGGACTTTGATGGAACTCCTCTAAATCAAATGAGTGATGAGATTGTCCTGAACCTCACTGCTAGCAGGCAATGCAGAGTCTCCTTCCGTTGTTTCATCCTGTTTCCTCTTAGCTTCCTGCTATTTCTCATGCACCTCTATTATCAAGCCCTGTAAATGTTAATATTGTGCAACTGTAGCAATTTTTGCAGCTTTCACAGTTGAATATGGCAAGAACACACCTGAGCGATCGAAGCTTCATATATACTGATTAATGGCATTGCAAACATTCCCAACAAGCAGACCAGTTCCGGTGACAGCATCATAGCTTTACAGTGATTGTGCATGAGATTTCACCAGAGGGGTCATCAGTCATGTGTGCAACGTGAGTTCTTTAGCTTTCAGGAAACCTTCCCCTTCAATTTGGTGATAGTAGCTGCCTTAAAATGAATGGGTCATTGGGTCAGAATCTACAGCCAAAATAATGGCATAATTGCTATTATCAATGTGTAAATTGTATATCAACTTATGGCGAATAAGAGATACCCAGTGAATTGAGATGCTGAATGATTTGCACTGCAATGCCTTTAGCCTCATGAAAATGGCAGCTCGGCCTCAACCTCAAGAAATTGCTGCATTTGTACAGTAATTGCCAATTAAACTTGCCACATGAAGTTAGGGCTGGAACATAAAAGTGTAAGTACCTTTTTAATGATAATATTTATGTTTCTGCAATGCCACTTAACCTCTCCAGCCCAGTAAGGGAATAATTGAAACTGGCATTTCATTCCTATAGGTAGTAAGCAGTTGGAGATTTAAATTGTTTTCTAAATTTAAAATGTTTTACATTTTATTTTCTTTGTCATTTTTCTCTCTCAATTCAATCTCCCTTTCCCTCGCTTTATTTCTCGTTCTGCACCCGATTTGGCTCTAATCCACCCTAATTCCTTTTCAATTGTTCCTCTATTTCTTTCTCAATCCTGCTGGCCCCATCATTCTTCTGGTCCCAGATGCCTCGTTGTCTTTGCCATGCCAATATCAGCTCGCACCTCCAACAACTTGCAGCGCAAAGGCTTTTTGAGCTGAAGGATGAGGGAGAAAGTCCAACTATTGGGGCATACCATGAGATGCTCTCCTCCAACATTTTATGGGCCATTTTTATTGAAGCAGATTTTCTTGTATTGGTGAGATTGGTGATGTAGATTTCACTATCTAGATCTCATCATTAAAACTTCCTCCAAACTAAGTGTAAGAGTGGTTAAATTTTGCAAGGCTCAGCGCTGAGATCAGATCAACAGGCCTGCAGTGTGGAGAATTGAACATGGAGGTCAGTGCGCCCAATCTGTGGTGCCCTGATTTAGCAGTGATTAAAATTAATCATCAGAAAAACTGGAGCATTGTGAATCAGGTACACTGACCTCTGGGCAAGGTTCTCCAATCCACACTATTACTGATCTAGGTTTAAAGTCAGACCCTTGTCTCAGAAAAAAATATGCATTAAAATAATAACTTTGGCTGTGTTCTGCATTAAAATCCCTTGATAAGAAATACTTCAAAAGTTCGTCGTTTTGTATTTCAAGTAGCATTTTAATAACTAAAGATCTTTAAAGTCAATCTTTTATTGCCAGTTTAAAATCTCAGTTTTTTCCAGGTGTTTTTCAGTTTTTATTTTTTGGAATCAAATCTTGAAAGAAAATCCGGGGAAACAAACAGAACCTCAGGGAAGCATTGCCAAATCTTAAGCAATTAAATGAGACTGACAAGAGACAATTAAGCTAAGTGAGAACCATGCAATACTTTACACAGTTAGAGACACCAATCCTACCTCAATGGCAGTTCCAAAAGTGAAAAAAAATGAGAGGAAGGATCATTGCATCAGTGGCTAATGATACTAGATGTAATGCTGTACAATATTGATGAGAATGTATTGGATGATTGGATCCCTGCATTAATTGATTTGAATGTGCATCTCCCCTTTTAAGCATTAGGCACTCAGGTTACAGGTTATGTACAATTTGAAGCTGCAGCCAACTCCATTATATAAAGTAACAGCTGCCATTTATTAGATATTCCATCCATCCTCATATGAGTCAGCATTTCATTCAGCTCATAAAGGACTGAGCACAACTGACAGTCCCCAGTTTGATTCAGAAAATGTTACCTGTTCCATAAACTATGCTCCTTGATGTTTAAAAGTCTCTCACAACATTTGCAAAAGAACAGTTCTGCCCTTTTTGAGTGCTTGCGGGAAAATAAATACATGCACATGTATTCCATCAAGGAATATAGACATTAATGCACGATGAACAGTACAGAATTGAATATGGATAGAAAGAAGGGGTATGTTTTTCTTCTGTGCCGTTTCTGCCTGGTCGCCCAGCTAATAATGCCAGCAGGAAATGATGTGCATAAGGAGCAGTTTCCAGCAAAATCACTGCCCTGGAAGGGAGTTGCATTGGCAGAAGAAGCACATGTGAAGCTGAGTCACTTTCATTCTGTGTGGGTTTTTGGAATGATATGGAATGGTAATGTGCAGCTGGAACAGTTCATAAACATGAAGGTCTGACTTTTTTAATTCATTCATTTATGGGATGTGGGTGTTGCTGGCAAGGTCAGCATTTATTGCTCTTGAGAAGGTGGTGAGCTGCCTTTTTAAACCCCTGCAGTTTGTGTAGTGAAGATACACCCACAGTGCTGTTAGGTAGGAAGTTCCAGGTTTTGAGCCAGTGACAGTGAAGGGACCGCAATATATTTCCAAATCAGGATGGTATGTGGCCTGGATGGAAACTTGCAGCTGGTGATGTTCCATGTGCCTGCTGCTCTTGTTCTTCTAGGTGGTAACAATCATGGATTTGAGATGTGCTGTTGAAGAAGCCTTGGTGAGTTGCTGCAGTGCATCTTGTAGATGGTTCACAATGCAGGCACTGTGCATCAGTGGTGGAGGGAATGAATTGTTAAGGTGGTGGATGGGGTGCTGATCAATTGGATGGTGTCGAGCTTCTTGAGTGTTGTTGGAGCTGCACTCATCCAGGTATTCCATCACATTCCTGACTTGTGCCTTATAGATGATGGACAGGCTTTGGTGAGTTACTCACCACAGAATTCCCAGCCTCTGATCTGCTCCTGTAGCCATATTATTTATATGACTGGACCCCAGGATGTTGATGGTGGGGGATTTAGTGATAGTAATGCCATTGAATATCAAGGGGAGGTGGTTAGACTCTCTCTTGTTGAAGATAGTCATTGCCTGGTACTTGTGTGGCACAAATGTTACTTGCCACTTATCAACCCAAGCCTGGAACTTGCAAGCGAACATGGATGCTTCATTATCTGAGGAATTGCAAGTGGAACTAAACACTTTGCGATCATTAGCTAACATACTCACTTCTTACCTTAGAATGGAGGGAATGTCATTGAAGCAGCTGAAGATGTTTGGGCCTAGGACACTCTCTGAGGAACTCCTGCAGCGATGTCCTGGAGTTGAGATGATGGACCTCCAGCAACCACAACTATTTCCCTTTGTAATAGGTAGAGTTTCAGCCAATGGAGTGTTTTCCCTCTGATTCCCATTGACTTCAATTTTGCTAGGATTTTTTTGGTGCCACACTTGGTCAAATGCTACCTTGATGTCAAGGGCAGTCACTCTCACCTCACTTCTGGAACTCGGCTCTTTTGTCCATGTTTGAACCAATGCTGTAATGAAGTCTGGAATCAAATGGTCCTGATAGAACCCAAACTGAGCATTGGTGAACAGGTTATTGGGAGTGCTGTATGATAGCTCTGTTGACGACATCTTCCCTCACTTTGCTGATGGTGCAGATTGACTGGATTGGATTTTTAATGATTTTCGTGGGCAAGTTATATTTGGACTGATTCTATCCCATGATTGTAGTGCCACACAACACAATGGAGGGTGTCCTTAGTGTGAAGAAGGTATGTCATCTCCACAAGGACTCTGCGGTAGTCACTCCTAACAATACCATCATGGACAGATGCATCTGCGACAGGTAGATTGGTGAGGATGAGGTCAAGCAGGTTTTCCCTCATGTTGGTTCTCTCACCACCTGCCACAGGCCCAGTCTGGCAGATATGTCCTTAAGATTGGACAGTAGTGGTGCTTCTGAGCAACTCTTAGTGATGGACATTGAAGTCCACCACACCAAGTACTTTCTGTGCTCTTGCTACCCTCAGTGCTTCTTCCAAGTGGTGTTTAAAATGGAGGAATACTGATTCATCAGTTATGGGAAAGCAGTAGGTGGTAATTAGCAGGATGTTTCATCAGGTTTGACCTGATGCTATGAGACATCATGGGGTCCAGAGTCAATGTTGCAGCCTCGCAGGGCCATTACAACCAGACTATATACCACTGTACTGCTGTCTCTAGTGGGTCAATCCTGCTGGTGGGACAGGACATCCCCAGGGATGGTGATGGAGAAGGCTCGGACATTGTCTGATAGGTGTGGTCCTGTCAGTATGACTATGTTAGGCTATTACTTGACTAGTCTTTACAACCTCCCAGTTGTTAGTGGGGAGGACATTGCAGGACAAACTGAGCTGGGTGTGTTTTTGTTTTTGCTGAATCCAATGCCTAGGCTAATGCGAGATACATTTCAATTTTATTCTTTATTGTAATTTGTTGTAGTAGTTTGATACACCTGAGTGGCTTTGCTAGGCCATTTCAGAGGGCAGTTAGTAATCAACTACATTTCTCTGGGTCTGGAGTCACATACAGGCCAGACCAGGTAATTATTTTCCTTCCCTAAAGGACATTAGTGAACCAGTGGGTTTTTATGACAAACTGTTTGCTTCATGGATATCATTACAACAGCGCCAACAACTAATTGCATTTATACAGCAACTTTAATGTTGTAAAGCATCCCCAGGCACTTTGCAGGAGCAATTATCAAACAAAATTTGGCACTGAGCCACATAAGGAA
This sequence comes from Heterodontus francisci, assembly GCF_036365525.1. NCBI lineage: Eukaryota > Metazoa > Chordata > Chondrichthyes > Heterodontiformes > Heterodontidae > Heterodontus > Heterodontus francisci. The sequence continues at coordinate 152,298,970 of NC_090371.1, forward strand.
ATAGTAGGGCTACTTGGTCAAAGAGGTAGATTTTAACAAGTGTCTTAAAAGAGGAAGAGAGTCATAGATGTTTAGAGAGGGAATTCCAGTCCTTAGGGCCTAGGCAGCTAAAGGGACAACCACCAATGATTGTGCAATTAATATTTGAGATGTTCAAGGGACCAGAATTGGAAGAGTGCAGATACCTGAGAGATTTGTGGGGATGGAGGGGATTACAGACATAGGGAGGGATGATGCCATGGAGAGAATTGAAAACAAGGATGAGAATTTTAAAATTCTAACCGGGAGCCTATGTAGGTTAGCAAGTGTAAGAGAGATGGGTGAATGGGACTTGGTGCGAGTTAGGGCACTGTTAGGATATGGTCAGCAGAGTTTTGGATAACTTCAAGTTTATGGATGGTAGAATGTCAGAGACCAGCCAGCAGTGCATTGGAATAGTCAAGTCGAGAGGTAACAAAGGCATGGATGAGACTTTCAGCAGCAGATGAGCTGCTGAAATGAAGCAGGGCCAGAGTCAGGCAATGTTACGGAGGTGGAACTGGGCAGTCTTAGTGATAATGCGAAAATGTGATCAGAAGCCTATCCGGGCTAAACATGACACCAAAGTTGTGCAGTCTGGTTTAGTCTCAGACAGTTGCCAGGGAGAGGCATGGTGTTCATGACTAGGCAATGGAGTTTGTGGCAGGGACCAAAGACAATGGCTTCAGTCTTCCTAATATTTAGTTGGAGAAAATTTCTGCTCACCCAATACTGGATGTCAGACAAGCAGTCTAACAATTAAGAGACAGTGGAGAGATTGAGAGAGGTGGTGGTGAGGGAGAGTTGGGTGTCATCAGTGTACATGTGGAAACTGACATATTTTCAGATGATGTCATGGTGGGACACCATGTGGATGAGAAATAGGAGGGAGCCAGGGATAGATCCTTGGGGGACACCAACATTACAGGAGCAGGAAGAGAAGCCATTGCAGGTGATTCTCTGGCTACAACTGGATAGATAAGCATAGAACCAGGTGAGTGCAGTCCCACTCAGCTGGACGACAGTGGAGAGGAGTTTAAGGAACACGCTTAAGGACTTTGGGGAGGAAAGGGAAGGTTGGAGATGGGATGGTAGTTGCAAGGACAGAGGGGTTGAAGGTAATTTTTTTGAGGAGAGAGGTGATAAAAGCAAATTTGAAGGAGAGGACAGTTCCTCAGGAGACAGAAACTTTAACAATATCAGCTAACATGGGAGCCAGGAGGGGAAGTTGGCTGGTCAGCAATTTAGTGGGAATAGAATTGAGGGAGTAGGAGGTGGGTCTCATGGACAAGATGAGCTCAGAGAGAGCCTGAGGGGAGATAGGAGAACAATTAGAGAAAGATGTGAGTTCAGGGATAGGGCAGAGGGAAGCTTTAGAGGAAGTGTGGCCAGGTGGGCTAGTGGAAAGAAGGGAAGTGGCAGAGGCAGCTGAACAGCTGATCTCAAGCTTAGCGATAAAGAAGTCCATGAGCTCCTCACACTTGTTGGAGGAGAAGGGTTTAGAAGATGCCTTGCAGTAGAGAAAAGAAGCTGGGGGTTATCTTTGTGAACATGAGCAATTTTAACAGATGAGAGCAGGGCCTGATCGTGCTTTATGTGGTCCAGCCAGATGTGGCAATGAATGGCTAAACCAGTTGTCCATATTCATTCAGGTCTGCCTTCTTTGGTTTTAAGGGTGCAGAAATGAGGGCCATATCAGGGATAATGGCCAGGGTGAGACAGAAGAATAGTTTTATTGGGGACTAGGGCATCAAAGGTGGAGGGGATAGTACAGCTGAGTAGACCAGTAGCTGCACAAATGTCATGGTGAAAGGAGAGCCAAAGGCTATAGAGTTGGAATTTTGAAAGTGTAGTAGTAAGTGAATTGGGGGAGAGTTTTTTTTCCAGGAGTGGCCGCAGAAGGAAGTCGTGTTGGGAGGCAGAAGGGGGATGCGGGTGTAGAGTAACATAAGGAAGTAATCAGAGATGGCTTTATTTGTGATTGACATGATGGGAATAGCGATGCCATGTGAGATGGCAAGGTCAAGGGGTTAGCTGTGAATATGTGTTGGGGAGTTTACATTGAGGGAGAAATTTAGGGAGGATAAGAAGACAGTGAACTCAGAGGAGAGCAAGCGTGATGAATTGAGATGGAGGTTTAAATCACTGAAGAAAAGTCGCTTGGTGCAATGGCTGAGCGAGGAAAGCAGTGAAGATATCTTGGTGAGAAAATTTTTGTCGTGCTAGGGTAGGCGGTAGAAAATGAGGATTTTAAATGGGAGGTGAGAGGGGTGAAACAGGGTGAGATGCTGAAAGGCGAAGCATGTGCCTAGGAGTAAGGAGACAGACCAAGGTGTGATTTGGTGATAAGCGCCACATTGTCACTGTGATAGTCTGGATGGGGAAAGTGGTGAAAGGTATTGCAAGGTGGGGAGGCTTCAATAAGGAGGAAGGTGTCGACAGCCCTCAGCCAGGTTTCTGTTAAGGCCACAATGTTGATGCAATCATCTACAACAAGTTGATGGATGGCAAGGGTCTTGTTCACAAGTGAACAAACATCCTGGAGAAAGATATGGGGAGGGACAGTGAGAGCTAATCCACTGGCGGAGGCCATAGTCAGCATTGGGAGGAGTGAATTGGACGGGGAGGAGATTGGCAATATTGGAACACCACGACATGCAAGTTCCCCTCCAAGCCATACCCCAGCCTGACTTGGAACTACATTGTTGTTCCTTCACTGTTGCTGGGTCAAAAACCTAGAACTCCCTCCCTAACAACACTTTGGGTCTACCCACAGAAGATCAACTGCGGTGATTCAAGAAGGCAGCTCACCACCACCTTCTCAAGGGCAATTAGGGATGGGCAACAAATGCTGGTCTTGCCAGCAACACCCACATCCCATGAAACAAATAGTTAAAAAAAATTAGCTCCCAGTGGTAGTGTTGGGCTGGAAGGTTGGCGAGTGAGGAGGATACAGCAGTTGGGGTTGTGCTCGTAAGGAGGCAGGGGTGAATGCCATGATGGGCTCTTCAAAGGGTAGCAAAAGAGGCACAGAGAGAAGCTGTAGGCTCAGCTAAGAGGGAATCAAGCCTGAAACGGTGGTATGAAAATAGGAAGGTTAAGGAGTGTTGAAATTTTGGGGTAGGGATTTAGGAGGGCAGAGTACCTCAAAGGGGAGAAATGCAAAGACGTATGATGACAGGAGTGAGGGGTCTAGAAGAGGTAAAGAGAAAAGAAGTTGTAAAAAAGTGTTGGAAAGATGATAGAAATAGAAGGGATGGAATGGCAGCCGAAATGTGCACGCAAATGGATACGAGGAAAGCTCAAGTTACAGACTCCTGATTTCTTTACTGCTTGCTGATTACACGCCTGATACTAGCTTTTTATTCCAGATTGATTTATTTAATTACTTGAGTATTGTGACTATTGCCACACATAATATATGGTTTTTCTCTTTGTTGCAATCTTTGAATGCTCAGTTTTCAGGCTCAATGAATAGGAAATGGGGGAGGACACCCATTGTTTCAGTCTCCAACTCAACAAATCTGCCTGAGATATCCAAGACCTCCCCAAAATAATGTAACTAGGTCTACATCAGGCATACAGCTACTGCCTACAACGCAAAGCGACTTGGAGGAGGAGCTTTTATAGGGGTCTGACCACATCGCCCCCACCAATCAGTCTGTGAGGAGGAGTCTGGGGAAATTCTGAGGAGACTAGTACAGAAGCTGTCAGAGATGGAGACACGGGAGGGTCTGTATCAGCTAAAGGTTAGCCTCCCTTCAGCAATCCATTTGGACCAGGACTTACCCTTGCTCCAAAGCAGTTCCATCAACAGACCCGAGATCAAACCTTTTCTGCAAGTGAGTACAAAAACATTTCAGACTGCAGCACCATTCGAATCTCTCCTCTCCTGTTATCCTTCTCTAGATGCTCCAGAATCCTAGGAGACTTTAGAAGATGAGAAGGAGGAGGAGCAACCAAGGCCATCTTCAACCACTGATTCACTACCACCATCACTTCCCTTTCAATTCTAAACAATAGCCACAGTGAAGTATTTTGTGAGTTTTTGTCAGTTCTAATTCAGGAACAGTATGAGGTGATGCACAGAGTCAGGAGGAGGAAGGGATTGTGATTGTCAGTTGGAGGGTCAGATAACATGAGCCGTTGGCTGAAGAGCTGGTGTATCCTGGCCTCATGTTCCCTGCATCCAAAAGAAAAATACTCACTAAGAATGACACCTATTTGAAAATTCTACATTCAATTTCAACCATGTCCAGCATCTGTCAGTCCAGTTGGCCTTTTCCTCATCCCATTTGCCTCCTTCCCCATTTCCACCTAGGTTCAATTATCGTCCATTCTATAATCTTGCTTGGCAAGATTACTGCAATTTGCTTTGACTTCCTAGGCAATGCCTTGCCAGGTTAACTAGTATATAAAATCCTGTATGTTGCACATATTTCCTAACACACGTCAGATGCTAGAGTTTAAGGCATCCTCTGACTCACCATCAGAAGTTTGAAATATATAATTGGTTTAAAAAGTAATCTTTTCCTTTCGTGGGCTTGCAAAAAACTCCAGCTGGTTGCTTGCCCGCTTGTGCCCGCCAAGGCCTGATTTTCTAGCTGGCACAGCATAGGTGCTAGCTGATTTCCCACCCTCCCAGAACCAGTGAGCTGCAGTTGGACTTCTGCAGGTCACCAGCATCATGCTACTGAGGCCTGGGCTTGTCCTCATGACAGCACAAACTGACTTTGGACACTAATTGAAAATTGCCGCTTGGCTTCCATTCATTGACTACTGTGAAGTAGAAATATTCTGTGATTCCATATATTTAGTTTTATTTGTGTTTTAATATTATAACGCATTACATAAAATCATTTTTGACACACCACATGACAGAAATTGTGATTATTTTGACAACTAACCTGGCAGACATGGATCTAGTGGGACTGAAAGTCCTTGGCTTTTCCAGCACAGACCCATTGTAACCTGGCGGGAATGTGGTGAAAGGGCTGGAACATAGGCTGGAACCTCAGATACACCATTACATTGCAAATCCACATGACTACCTCCTCTCAGAGGCCTGGCAGAGCTGTGGGGACCAGTATGCCCCGTGAGATGAAGTGTACCAGCAATATCCTTTAAAAAATCTCCAACATTGACAGGTCAGGAGCAAAATTATATTTTTCTTCAAAACTATTGTCTCCCTTACAAAGAGTATCATGAGGAGCAAAAAAATCAGAGGGCAGAGTAGTTTGCAGATGACACCAAAATTGGTGGTATAGTGGACAGTGAAGAAGGTTGTTTAAGGTTACAACAGGATATAGATCAACTGGGAACGTGGGCAAGGGATTGGCAAATGGAATTTAACGCCGACAAGTTTGAGGTGATGCATTTTGGGAAGTTAAACCAGGGCAGGACATATACAGTGAACGACAGGGCCCTGGGGAGTGTTGTTGAGCAGAAAGACCTCGGGGTGCAAGTACATAGTTCCCTGAAAGTGGCAACACAGGTAGACAGGGTGGTGAAGAAGGCATATGGCATGCTTGCCTTCATCGGCCGAGGCATTGAGTACAAGAGTTGGGACATCATGTTACAGTTGTACATAACATTGGTTAGGCCGCATTTGGAGTACTGTGTGCAGTTCTGATCGCCGCACTACAGGAAAGATGTGATTAAGCTAGAGAGGGTGCAGAAATGATTCACAAGGATGTTGCCTGGTTTGGAGTGCTTGAGTTATAAAGAGAGATTAGATAGGCTGGATCTGTTTTCCCTGGAGTGTAGGAGGCTGAGAGGGGACATGATAGAGGTATATAAAATTATGAGAGGCATAGATAGGGTAGATAGCCAGAGTCTGTTTCCCATGGTAGGGGTGACTAAAACTAGAGGGCATAGATTTAAGCTGAGAGGGAGGAGGTTTAAAAGGGATCATCGGGGTAAATTTTTCACACAAAGAATAGTGGGTATCTGGAATGAGCTGCCAGAGGAGGTGGTGGAGGCAGGAACAGTAGCAACATTTAAGAGGCATCTGGACAGGTACTTGAATGAGCAAGGCATAAAGGGATATGGAATTAATGCAGGCAGGTTGGATTAGTATAGATAGGCATTATGGTCGCATGGATGCGGTGGGCCAAACGGCCTGTTTCTATGCTGTACGACTCTATGACTCAGGGTGGGGGAGTAATATAGCTTCCCCTTCTCTCCCCTGACCTCAACATGGCATCAGTCCCAGGGCTTTCTGTCCTATGGAGATAGGTGGGTTTCTCAGGTGCAACCCTACTGGTGTGTCAACCCTCCAAGGTCAATCAAATGTGGGGACCTCGCATTGCAAATATTCATTCAGTATTTTCTTTGACCGCTTAGAGATTTACGTGGAAATGAGCTCCAATGTGACTGCAATGCAAAATGGATGACCACTTGGCTGAAGACCATAAATGCTACTGTGACTAACGTTTTCTGTGCTGGCCCACCAGATCATGAGGGAAAGAAATTAGTAGATATGACAACTTCTGACTTTGATTGCATGTCAACAGGTACGTAGGCTCCCATATTATGTGCAAACAAATTGAAAGTAGAAATGTATTATTTTAAGTTATTTTCATCACTGATCTATCAATGGTCTTAGCAAATATTTGTGAAAACTATGTAATAATAACAATAATAATAATAAGCACAAAACTTGGCCCATCAAATTCATAGCTTTACCCATTGTTTTCCACTGCTCCAGTCCCTCCAAATCTCAACCCACCAAACTTAAATATGTAAATAAAGCAATCAACGTAGAGAATAAGAATACTGTTCATTTTCTGGATCTGTTATGTTGAATACACCTTGATTCTGAAGCCTGTCTCTGGTTAAACATAACTTTTGGACCACAAATAAATTGCTCAGTGGGTAAAATGCACCATTAACTTTGAGCTCTGAGTTAGCCGATCTGAACTGGTCTGCAGTTGAAGAGCTATAATTGGCTTCAATGCTCCTCAACGAGTGAGGGGAGAAATAGTAACCAAAGTCCTAGCTCCTCATCACTACCCAGTGATTCCTGCTAGCAAGTACATGTGAATAGATGTTCGGAAAGTACTGGTTACCTTCATGCTTTGCCTTAAAGTCAATTAGCCTGACAACATCACTGTACATGAATAAGTATCACTCAGATGAGGGATTGTATCACTGCATTCTTCAGTCACTTCAGTGACTTCAGGGAAAAACAGGGAATACTGGAAATGCAGGTCAGCTAACATCTGAAAGAAAAGGATACGTTCTATAGGCATATTAACAATAAAAGAATAGTCAGAGAAACAGTGGGGCCAATTAGGGACCAAAATGGAGATTTATTGGCCAAGGCAGAGGATTTTGCCAAAGCTATGATAAATGAGGAGTTGCCGGGATACTGGATGAGATAAAAAGAGATAAAGAGGAGGTACTAGAAAGGCTGACAATACTTATAGTGGATAAGTCATCTGGCCCAGATGGGATGAGGGAAGAAAGGGCAGAAGTTGCAGAGTTGCTGGTCCAAATCTTCCAAGCCTCCTTAGATACAGGGGTGGCTGCAAAAGACTGGAGGATTGCAAAAGTTCAAAAAGGGGGAGAAGGATAAATCTGGTAATTATAGACAAGTCAGTTTAATGTCAGTGGTGGGGAAGCTTTTACAAACGATAATCTGGGAGATTATTAACAGCCAGTTGGACATGCATGGATTAATAAAGCAGAGCATTAGATTTGTTAAGGTCAAATCGTATTTGACTAACTTGATTGAGTTTTTTAATGAGGTAGCAGAGAGCATGAATAAGGGCCTTGCAGTTGATGCTCTGTATGTAGACTTTCAAAAGGTGTTTGATAAAGTATTATTACTATTAGGCTTGTTAGCAAAATTGCAGACCATGGGATAAAAGGGGCAGTAGCAGCATGGATACAAAATTGGCTAAGGGATAGAAAACAGAGAGTTGTGGTGAATGCTTGTTTTCAGACTGGAGGGAGGTATAAAGTGAGATCCCCAAGGTTCAAAATGAGGATCACTGCTGCTTTTGGTAATATACTAATGACATGGATTTGCGGATGCAAGGCACAATTTAAAAATTTGCAGACAACACGAAACTTGGAAGTGTAGTAAACACTGAGGAAGATAGTAATAGACTGCAAAAGGACATAGACAGGTTGGTGGGATGGGGGACACCTGACAGATAAATAAAATGCAGAAAAGTGTGAGGTGATTCAGTCTGGTTGGAAGAATGAGGAGACACAACACATACTAAATGTAAAAAACAAAATATTGCTGAAGTTAGAAATCTGAAATAAAAACAGAAAATGCTGGAAATACTCAGCAGATGTTCTGATGACAGGTCATCGATTTGAAACATTGGGCTGGATTTTACCGTAGGCTCCGGGACTGCAATGTTGGGCCCAAATGGGGGTCACAAGCCTGTGCTTGCTGGCAGGGGGATTGGCACAGCAATATTCCCAGAGGCAGCCTCCTAATTGGCTGCCTCTGAGCTCGCCATCCTATTAAGGACGACAGGGTTGGATGTAGATGTTGCTGACCCAATTAGAGGCCTGACAGCTCTGAAGCTTCGGCAGCCCCAACGAGAGAGGTGGGTGCTGCTGAGAGAACACAAGGGTACCTCCATTGTGATGCGCTCTTGGAGGGGAAATTTTAATTTAATATTCTGGATGTCCGAGGGCCAAGACCCCGTTGAAAGGAGGGGAGGCCTCTCCAGATGGAGCATTGAGGCCATGGGGCCTGCTTGTCCTCCCCGCAACCCTCTCTTTGGGGCATGGAGCCCTGGTTCCAACGGCCCCCTGGGCTGGTATTGAGAGGCTGCATCCATAAAGCTGGCAGTCTCCACATGCGGTGGGGGAGGGTAGGATACTCCACTGCTGGCAAAATGCCAGTGGCCCCAAAAAATTGCCTCTATTAGCGGACATAATTATTTAAATTGGCTGCTCGCCTCCGTGCGGTGGGCAGTCGATCTGGCTCCCAGCTGGCCACTGGGAAACCTCTCTGGCAGCAAGAATGCGTCAGGAAGCTGTCGCGTTGCAGCTTCCACTATTTTACCAGTCCTCCCATCTCCCAGCCTGCCACCCTGCGGCCAGTAAAATTCTGCCCCTTAGTTCGGTCCCAGCTGGCGTATTGTCCTCAATTTTTGGCACTGCACTTCTTAAGATGTGAAGGCTTTGGAGAGGATACAGAAGAGATTTACTAGAATGGTTACAAGAATGAGGATTACTGTTATGTGGATAGACATTAGAAGCTAGGGTTGATCTCCCAATAGCAAAGAAGACTAAGGGAAGAGCAGGAAATTGGGACTAACCGGATAGCTCTTCGAAAGAGTCGGCACAGACTCAATGGACCGAATGGCCTCGTCTGTACTGTTCTAGTCTACAATTTTATGAAGTTAACAAGAGGAAGGTGAGTGAGACATTGGCCTACATTAATCTGAAGATGGTTTCTGAGCCAGAGGGGTGGGGGTGGGTTGTTGGAATTAGGTGGGGAAATCCCATAAGCCAGTTAAGCAGCTCGGAATCTGTGATCGCAATTCAATTGGAGTAATTAATTTTGACTTCTGTGTTTTACATCACCAAGATATGCAGCAGGCATGATCTGCATCTGCATGACATGATCTCAGCTGTGTTTAAAGGGACAATGCGCAGCTGGAAATTGGAGCTGTTTACAATGGAACACGAATAGGCTATTTAGCCCCTCAAGCCTGTTCCTGCCATTCATGCTGATCTGTGACCCATTTCCATATATCCTCCTTTACCCCATATCTTTTAATACCTTTGGTCAAGAAAATTCTATCAATTTTAGATTTAAAATTAACCAATAATCTAGCATCAATTGCTGTTTGCAGAAGAGAGTTCCAAACTTCTACTATCCATTGCAGAGAACTTTCCTAATTTCACTCCTGAAAGCTCTGGCTCTAAATTTTAGACTATGTCCCCTTATTCCAAGACTCCCCAACCAATGGAAATAGTTTCTCTCTATCTCCTCTATCTGTTCCCCTTAATGTCTTGAAAACTGAGATCAAATCACCTCTTAACCTTCTAAATTCCAGGGATACGAGGAGAGATTCATCTGGACCTCTGGATTACTAGTTCAGTGACATTATCACTATGCCACCATCTCCCTAATTCTGTCCAAGCTCTACTTAGCTGGACACAGATGCTGAAGCTCAGGGACTGTCACTGAGTAGGAGAAGGATAGAGATGCATCAGCAGCTTAGCCAGGTAATGACACGCACACGCTTCACAACAGCAGGGAGGATGGAGGAGTTCCACCCGATGGCTAGTGGATTGGTGGTGCAGCGAATTGCAAGAATGTCTGCCATGGAGAGACTGGCTGCCTCCTTGGAGCTTCAAGCATGGCTCTGAAATGAGTCCTTCTCCACCTTCAGTCCTCTCTGCTGTGCAATGTTGTGCAGGACGCTGGCGAGCACAGAAGGATGCCTCCTGAACAATCTAGGCAACTGAAGAGTATCTTCAACATTCCAATGGTTTGCTGTATGACACAGTTGGTGGTCATGTGGCTCTCATTTTGTGCTCTTGCGCTTCCTTGGTAGGGTTTCTCATAGGTGGCCTGAGCCAAGTTTGAAGGGGGTTTCCCTTGTCTCCTAAGAGTTGGCTTTCTGGTGGTGTACGGATTGCCACATGTGTGCAGTTGATGGTATCCTGGACCTGTGGGAATCCAGTCAGTGAGGTGAATGCGAGTACCTGCTCATTCTGGCTATTGTCATCACAGGTAGAGTTTACATAATCGTCGGCCCTGGCAAATGTTACCTATCTTATACATTTATGAGCAGCGGGCTGTAAGATCCTCGAGATGTCTCTGATAGAGCCCTGGAAGGAACCAAAAGCAAAAGGAATTGATGGCAGTGGGACCTTCACAACCACTGGTAATGTGTGTCTGCTAGATCCAGCAGGTAGTAGGACTTCTTCTAGGAAGCTACAGACATCTGCAACCATCTGACATGACAACTTCAGTCTGCAGAAGTACTGCTCTTCTGAAAGGTCAAGGAAGCTGAGCCTCTGTTGGTAAACCTTGTGACATGGACAGTGCTTCCTGCGACCTTAGCCCCTTTCCTGTGCACCTCCCTGCTGTGTACCTGCTGATCTCACCACAGCATGATGCCATTGCCATGGATGGCGATGATTTTCCTCTTCTGATGTGCTGTCAAACACATCCTACGCGCCTTCCATCTTGATCTTGCCAATTTGAAAGCTGCCAAAGTGGAAAAGAGCTGTATCCACTTAAGAACTCTCTGCTAAATGTTTGCCAGTGGGAACTGAGACACCAGCTGGAATAAATAATCTTTTATTCAGATGGGGCCATGACAAGTTTAAGTTCCCACCTGAATTGCGGTTCAATCCCACCTCTGTTTCACTGTTCAGTTTCCCAAGTCCCAGGAAGCCTGCACTGGAGACATTGGGCTGCATTTCAAGAGTCCGCCGTCGAAGTAGGCGCAGACGTAAGAAAATGCGTCCTGTGTGCATGGGTGCCACGTCACAAAGCCGCCGCAATTTCAAACATGGCAGCTCATTTGCTCGGCCATGGCGCCTGCCCCCCACGATGACGTGGTGGGGCGGGTGAGTCGTCGCTGGCAATGGCGTCCGGCGCCAATGTGCAGGCGCCGGCACCATTTTTAAAACACTTAGAGCCCTCAATGGAGATTTTAATATTAAAAGCCAGGTCAGTTCAATGACCAAATAGAAGACTGAAATTACAGTTAAATTCATTTTCCCACCCCTCCAAATGGCATTTTAAAACATTCCTGCCCTTTTCCCCCAATAGAATTTGTTTATTAAGAATTTGACCTTTCCCCCAACCGGAGTTCGGCACCTTTGGCCTTTATCCCTTCCCATCAACCCCCCTGACCAATCCGCATTGTTGTCACCCCCCTCCCCCCCCCCCCTCCCCCTCTCCTGCACAGAGAAATAATCCTCCTCCCCCCTTCCCACAGGTGTCGCGCCACATTTCCCCAAACGGGGATTCGAAGGCTCGGCATTGTCGGCTGCCCAAATGAAGATCAGTGCGGCGATTAAGGAGGCGATGGGATCCTCATTAAATCAGGTATGTAAATTAGTTTACAAAATGAAATGGGGATCCCGTCGCTGAGTGGCGGGGCGGCCACTACGAAGCCTTGCCGCCGCCACTAAGATCAGCACGAGGCCTGTCGCCGTCGGGGTCGGTAATGGGCCTCTGCTGCACTGATCTTCGTTGCCCCCATGCCAACGTTCCCGATGGTGGAGGGGCTTTAAAATCCAGCCCATTGAATTTAAACCTAAGTAAAGTTCAATCTAAAAACACATCGTTAACGTCTGTCACGTGGGTGGCATTCAAAAGCGAGATACTACAGGCACAGTGTAGGCATGTCTCCACTAAGATAAAAGGGTCGTACTGCCACTAAGATAAAAGGGTCGTACTGCCAAATCTAGAGCCCCCTGGTTATCTAGAAGCTTACAAGGTAAGTTAAAGCAGAAAAAAAAAGCTTATGATGATCACAAAAAACGTAATACTTTAAAAAGCCGAGAGGGGTATAGAAAGTGCAGGGGTGAAGTAAAAAAGGAAATTAGAAAAGCCAAGACAGGGCATGAAAAATGTGTTTTATCAGTACATTAAGAACAAGAGGATAACTAAGGAAAGGGTAGGACCTATCAGAGATGTACAAGGTAACTTATGCATGGATGCAGAAGATGTGGGAAGGGTTCTTAATGAGTTTTTTGTCTCTGTCTTCACAAAGGAGAGGGTTGATGCAGACATTGTAGTTAAAGAGGAGGAATGTGAAATATTAGATATGATAAGCATAATGAGAGGAAGTATTAGAGGGTCTGACATCCTTGAAAGTGGATAAATAACCAGGGATGGATGGATTGCATCCCAGATTGTTAAAGGAAGCCAGGGAAGAAATAGTGGATGCTCTGAGGATCATCTTCAAATCTTCACTTGAAAGAGGTGAGGTATCAGATGACTGGAGATCTGAGAACGTTGTACCATTGTTTAAAAAGGGTGCAAGGGATAGGCCAAATAATTATAGGCCGGTCAGTCTGACCTCGGAGGTGGGTAAATTATGTCACAACCTGGCAATTAGCAATTTGCGTATCAATTAAAATACCACAATGATTTTTAGATTATTTATTTTGGTTTTTACCAAATAATCCCAGTTTAGCATTATACATTTATTGAAAATTAAAGGCAGTAGTTATTGTAACCTAACCCATTGACTTCAATGCAAAGTAAAATCAAGCAGAGTGTAACACAGGTGGTCTATCCAATCCTATCAGATTTCCAACAGGTAGTTCAGTTTAAATTACGCCCATAGATTTGAAAGATGAAAAAGCCAATGGCCAAATTTATGGTACAGCAAAGTTGCATGTAAAATTCTAATGGGTGCATCACATGTAATAACATTTTATTCTAATTCTAGAAAAGTAAATCTTGGGGATATATTTTTCATTGTTCACTTTTATGCTCAAAGAATTGTTGGTGAATGTAAAGGTGTCTTCATGTTCACATCAACATTTTTGCTAATATTAACAAATAAAGGAAAAATTAACAATTTACATTGATACAGGATTGTTCACAGTTGTCATGGACAGGTGGTAGGGGTATGGATGGTTCCAACTGTTCACCCCCCAACTGACCACAATCGAAGTTTGCTTAAAATGATGAGTTAGCTCCTGAGTGTTTTACTTGCCAAATAAACAAATAGTGACAGGTTTTCTTGTCGGGTTAAAACAGAAGATTAACTATTTATTGAACAGTATTCATTCCCCAAAATGTTTGCAACACGACTCATGCATGTATTCACTCTCACATGCACTCTCAAGAGACGATAAATAGAAGGTAAAGGGTAAGAGTTCAAGGTGTGGTAGGTGTTCATGGTTTATGATAAACCTGTTGAATTTTCTAATTAGGACAGTTTCTGTTAAAGATGCAGGACCGGATGTTTGTAGTCTTGAATCTGTTGAGGTGTTGTAGATTTCTGGTGGTTAAGATTTCAGACTGGAGGCAGCAGTCATTTTCAGTTCTCTGCTGCACCAAGTTGAAGTGCAGAATTAGAAGCAGGGCTTCTTCTTGTTTCGGCTGGGTCTTTCCTCAGCCTCTCACTGGACTGTCACTCTCTGATGTTGCTGTGACCTCTCTATCCAGGGGGTTACCTTGTAAGGTCACAATTCCTCATATTAGCATTTCTGGTACATGACACATGTTCCTCTCCCTGGTGTGACCAAACAATGGACCAGGATGTGGAATCCATGGCCATCTATTAATGTCTGGATGAGTATCATTCTGTTATGAGGTGTCAACTTCACACCTTCTTTGTCTCAGAAGAAAACAATTCAATTCTGGAATGTCTCTTGATGGTTCTAGGATGGGTGTCTTTTCGAGACAGTGAGGCAATTTTTGAATACACTTGCCATTTTGAAGCACATTGTCCACTTTTTTAAAGGATATGTCAATTTCAAAGATTCCACATCGAATAAAATTCATATCTTAAAAGTAGGAATCTGATACGTCTTTACTGGGTCATGACACAAAGCTTTAAAGAGAGACAGAACAGAAAATGGCTGCATTTTACAGACCCCCCGATGTCGGGGGTTGTGGCGGGTGGGGGGCCGGAAAATACCTTTGGGAGAGGTCGGCCACGGACCTCGACGCTGGGAAGGCCTGGCCCCATATTGCCAGCAGCAGCAAGGCTTCGTGACAGCCCCCCACCCCTGGTGCACCTGACCTTGGTGGCTCCCTGCTTGGTGGCGGGAGCCCAATTTAAATATGTAAATTAATTTTAATTAATTAATTAATTACCGTCACACTCCCACTGTCCATCCCCAAGCGATATTGGTACCAGTGGCCGGCACTCCTGTGCCTTCGGATCCCCATCTGGGGATCTAAGGTGGAACACTGGTGGGGAGGTGGGAGCAGGTAAGATTTTCAGTGCAGGAGTTGGGGGGAACAGGTAGAGGCCTGCTACCCGACCCGAACGCGACAGGACCTGACAACTCCGGCTTTCGGGCTCGGGTCAGGTCGGGCCGAGTCCAAGTCGAGTTGGGTTGAGTCAGGCCGGACACATAGGGTCAGTGCTGTGTCGGTAAGTATTAAAAATAAAAAATTACCTGAGCTGGGAGTCCGGCACGTAACTGAGTCTGCGCAGTGAGCGAGTGACGTCACTATGACATCATCACACAAGCGCAGCAGCTTCTTGCAGGTTCCGAGTCAGGAGGTAAGTAAACGGATGGCCGGGCCGGGTCGGGCTCGGCCAAGGTCGAGTCGGGTCGGGTCGGGCTTGGGGCAAAAGTGGAGGGACTCAGGCTGGGTCGGGCTCGGGTCCACGGTGGTTCGGTCGGGTTCGGGCGGGTTCATTTTCCCGACCTAAAGTAGGCCTTTAGGAACAGGGTCAAACTCATCTCATTGGTGTAAGGGATGGTGGGAAGGGTTACAGTGCACAGTTTATGAACTTTGGCAGGGTGGGGGTAAGGTCAGGTGCACAAGGTAAGTATTTTGGTTGGGGAGAGGGCACGGAATTAATTCTATGATTATTGGTGGGTGGGACAGGGTCAAGATCAATTTATTTAATTTTTTTAAATGAATCTTGCTTTAAAAATTTTAATTGAAATGTAGGGCTCGAATCCCTTTAAAAATGGCATCAGCACCTGCGCAAAGGTGGCTGACGCCATTGCTGGGGACGGACAGCCCATCCCCTCCACATCATCGGGTGGGCAGTCCGCCCCGGCTATTTAAATGAGCCGCTGCACTTAATATTGTTACAGCTGTGCGATGTGCGGCTCGTGTGGGCAGACCACCTTGAATCGGTGGAGGACACATAAATTTCAGCCCAATGATTGGGAGGAGAGGAATAGGTAAAGAGGCAGAACCTAAAGAATTGGTGAAGAGAAAGCCTTTTATTAGGTTTTTAAAAGCAGAAAGGGAGAAGATAACGGGGGAGGGATTTGGACAGAATTACAAAGGGTATGGGCGTGGTGGTGAAAGAGAGGTAGCCATTGGTTGAGTGAAGTGGATGAGGAACAAGGGACAGACCAGGATCTGAGGCATGAAGATTGTAAGCAGGAACATAGAGCTGAAGGACCTCACAGAGTAGGATGGGCTAAGACCGAAGGTCAAGGTAAGGGTCTTGAAGTTGCTTCCTAAGGACACAGTGAGCCAGTGAGGCCTGGAAAGGATTGAAGTGAAGAAAGCATGTGTCTTTGTGTGGACAGTAACATTCTGAATGAGCTAGAGTTTGTGGAATGTGGAAACAAGCAAGCCTTGAGGTGATAATGGCTTGGTTTAGAGTCTAGGCAGCAGTGGGTAGAGGTAGGAGCAGAGCCATGTGTATTGCAATGGATGGAAGAAACTAATTTGTGAATATAGGATCTATGTATGGAACCTGAACCCATGCTTCCAAGGTTATGTCACCTAACTGCTGTATCTCTAAACTAAACTAAACTAAAGGAATATTGATGAAGAGGAAGAGAGCAAGAACGGAGCCTTAGAGTACTATATCCCTTACTTAGTTTTTGTTCTCGTTATTAATCCTACTATCTGACTTCTTGAGTAAGACTAAAATTCTAGTTTTTTTAGAAAAAACTTTGGACAAGAAAATGGGAGCTCTGCAAAACAGTGCCTAACACAATACATACTGCCACACAACTGCATTCTAACTTTTCAACGATCCAGTCAGTTTTCTAATAAATAGTGAAATTAAGGAAATGAAAACAATGGCATAAAAAATGCCCATACTGTAGATCAGATATCTTCAGGCACTGTAAAAATAATCATCACTCCACAAATATTTTCACTGTGCTTCACTGCTGTTAGCATTGATTTGTATACTGTTCACTTTCATGTAGTCCTCAACAATCAATGCCTTGAAGTTATGTTACTAAAAACAAATTTAAAAAACATATTGTTACGAAGAAAAGTTTAACCTTAAATCTAAAGGGAATCTTTTTATTATCTTGATTCGCATGTCTGAGTGCATAAATGAACTTTGTTACTCAGAATACTGGAAGGGCAAAATACAAGTGGGAATCTCACTTTTTGTGTACCAGAAGAGAATGATGGCAATAACATTCCTGAGCCATAACTGAGGAGATGATAGACAAAATGTTAGCAGCCTGAATTCAGAAAACCAGCATGAGATAACTGCAGTTTATAAAACACCCAGAACTTCCAGAAAGCAAAACTTGTATTTTATGATCTTGTCACAAGAATTGTAAGAAAGGTAGCGTTAACATTAAAATGGTGAAGACAATTATTTGGTAACCATAGGCAGCTCTTAGTGATTCAGAGGATAAAAGTTAAATTGTTTATGGTGATATTTATGCATTAATGACCATTAAAAAAAATGCTGTTTTTATTGGCAGAGTTTGTGCTGCACCAGAGTTTACCATACGAGTCTATATCTGTGAATACATTCTCTTTTAAGAATGATGTATATGTAGCAATTGCCCAACCTAATGTGGGAAACTGCAGAGTGCTTGAATGGGACCATATTGAGATGAATTTTAGAAGTTATGACAATATAACTGGTATGTATGAATCTAACTAATGATTACTAAACATATTTGTGCATTTTTCTCAACATTTTTGAAAGATGAATGCCTGTTAATATTGTAACATCCTGCATGCACCACATGCTGTTGTCTCGTACTCAGCCATACAGACTGGGCAGACAGGAAGGGAAGGAGGAAGGAGCATTTATATATTGCCTTGTCACATCTCTCATAAGTATATTAAAACAGTTCACATGCAATGAAATACTTTGTAGTCTTGATACTTGGTCTTAGAGTTGATTGCTGCAGTATGCTGAGTTGTTGATCTTAGCTGTGACACCAATGAGAGCCACCGAACTGGTGCTAGTTGCCACAGCTAGGAAAAGTAAAAAACAGCCCGGGTCTCAGGTCCTGATCTCCATCCATCCCTGTTGGAAAGTCCACATACATGAAAATCAGGCAAGGATTGGGTTTGGCCATGATGCCAAGCATTCTGACATTCACAGTCTGGAGCCACACATGAAGAATGGCCACATGGGTGAGGTTAAAAAGGGGCTTCTGGTGCCCACTGCACTGTAATTCAGAATGGATTGCCATCTTTAGGAGAGGAGGGGGTGAGGAAAAGTAATGTCAATGATGTCTTCAGTTTATTTAAGCATTTAAATACAATGTGCTAGTTCTGTGTGTTAGGTCTGGCCATAGCTCATGTTTCCGTGCAGATTTATACAAATGATAAAGCAGTGATGTGACTTTCTGCACCAGTATAATCAATCTTTTCCCGGCTAGCTACCTACTATAAAAGTCGAGGATGTGCCTCTTATACCAGTACAGCCAATACACTGGATTTATTCTGTCATCTTTGCATTACTTATCTGTGACTCAGCCAGCAAAATTATGGTCATGAAGTAGGAATGGCTTAAGAACTATTTCAATATGTTTAAATTTTTAATAATAAATTGGCAATGCAATAAAAATCTTTTAAATAATTAAACAAATGAAGATTATGAACCAAAAATCTATATCAGTAGCGATCCAAACATAAGGAGGAATTTTAACCCCAAAAACGGGTGGGTTTGGGTCAGGTGGGAAGTTAAAATTAAAAAATATTGAACCCCAAGCCCAACCTGTCTGAAACCCACTCACTTCTGGTTTTAACAGAGGTGGGATGCGGGACTGGGCAACTAACCTTCTCCCAGCAGGCGGGTCCCTCATTTAAGTATTGTAATGAGGCTGCGTGCCTAACTCTGGCTGGTTAGCAGATGAAGGAAGGTGAAAACTGTTGGGTCGAACAGGTAAGTGCCTTTCCAGCAATGCTGGTGGGCCAGGAGGAGCAGGAGTGTATTCCCCCAGCCCTCCAAGCTACCTCGTTAAATTCCCCAGTGATTGAATGCCCCCACCCCCAGCGCCTGCAATCCCATGCAACCTGTGATCTTCTACCCTGATCTCTCGTGCCACCCCATCAATGTCCCTCCCGACCCCCCCAATGTTCCCCTCCCCCCTATCCCCATAGTCCCCTTCTCCGCTTCCCGGCTGTGGCCTGGTGCCGCAAGTCCTGCCTGTCTGATAGCTGGTAAGCCTCTCAATCTGGCTGTCTGCAGCCAGGAAATGAATCCCAGAAGTGATAATCAGGTTCTGCCGTTAAATTCAACAGGGCCTGAGGGAAACTGGTTCTCCCGGGTTTCCTGACTGATAAACTGGCCGCACGCTCCTTTCTTGCCTCTGAGTTAATACCACAGCCATACTTTCAGATAAATGGAAGCTTAAACAAGTCACAACAAACAAACAAGAAATGAATGATTTTATTAATTATTAATGAATAGCTTTCCAAGTCTCTAAATGTGCAAGAAAATAAACTAGTGGCAGATCAATTCTTTTCCTGACCTGATCAGTGAAGTTTCAATGTTTCTAATTGACGCATTTCACAAAGTGAATTAAACTAGTGTCAGGGAAGAATGGTAAAGGACTGTGATTAATAGAACTAGATTGTTTAGTGCTGTAATCAATAGTTCTATGGAACTTGCAGACAGCAGGATGGGATTTGATTCCAGGTTTTATCCCCAACTGCAGAGAGCTAGTCAGACGAGTGCAGTGATGTCCATCATTGATGTTTGTAGTGCACTGAAATGTGAACCTGAAGTGCTTTGAATACAGAGAGTGTGCACAAAGTTCATGAAAGTCTACAATTTTATGTTCATGGAGGCCACTTCCCATGATGCAAACAGGATCCAAGAGCATACATGTCAATCTAGGAAATCAGCCAAAGTAGACCAATAGCTTCAAAAGATTTGACACAGCTTCAAAATAACACATGAACAG
Organism: Heterodontus francisci; assembly: GCF_036365525.1. Lineage (NCBI taxonomy): Eukaryota > Metazoa > Chordata > Chondrichthyes > Heterodontiformes > Heterodontidae > Heterodontus > Heterodontus francisci. The sequence continues at coordinate 152,318,770 of NC_090371.1, forward strand.
ACCTAACATGTGAAAAACAAGTACACAGACTTTGTAACATAACCAGTAGAGAGACCCAAGGGTTCAAATCCATAATTCCTTGTAAGTGCAAATGCAGGTCAATAAAGCCAGAAAAAAAAACAATTTTCAGTTTCATAATTGGGGCATACAACACTAAAGCAAAGAAGTCATTATAAATTTGTACTAAACGTTGGTGAGACCACTGTTAGAATACTGCAAAGTTTTGGGCATCTCATTATAGAAAGGACCTGAAAGTTATAAATTCACCAGGCTGATACCATGGATGAGAAACTATAGTTATGAAGACAGACGAGAAACTGGGATTTTCACTGTAGCAGAGAATAGTAAGAGATTTTATAGAGATTTTAGAATAGAGATTTTTCAAATAGTGAAATTTCACTATAGAGTGAACAGGGAAAGAATACTTCTGTTTGGGAGTCCATGACAACAACAACAACTTGCATTTATATAGCACCTTTTAACGTAGTAAAATGTCCCAAGGCACTTCACAGAGCTTTATCAAATAAAACTTGACACGAACCACATAAGGAGATATTAGGACAGATGACCAAAAGCTTGGTCAAAGAGGTAAGTTTTTAGGAGCATCTTAAAGGAGGACAGAGAGAGGTAGAGAGGCAAAGAAGTTTGGGGAGGAAATTCCAGAGCTTAGGGCCTCAACAGATGAAGGCACAGTTGCCAATGGAGGAGTGAAGAAAATCAGGGATGCACAAGAGGCCAGAATTGGAGCAGTGCCAAGAGTTCAGAGGGTTGTGTGGCTGGAGGGGGAACATAGGAACATATGAAATAGGACCAGGAGCAGGCCATTCAGCCCCTTGAGTCTGTTCCGACATTCAACTAGATCATAGCTGATGTTCTACCTCAATGCCATTTTCCCGCACTATCCCCATATCCTTGATATCTTTAGTATAGAGAAATCTATTGATCTCTGTCTTGAATATACTTGATGGCCGGAATTTTATGCTCCCCAAATGAGTGGGCTGGGGTCAGAGGGGGTGGGTGGAAGTGGGGGGGGGGGGGCGTTCCTGACCCCCTCCCACCCCCATTCTAAATTTAAGTGGGGCGGCAGCGGCGAGAAACGGCCCACCCACCCCAGGCCAATCAAGACCCTTAAGTGGCCAATTAACTGCCACTTAAGAGTCTCCGCCCACTTTACCCATGGCTGGCAGGCGGCTGAGGCCTCAAAAAGCCCAACTGATAAAAGAAGGCTGCCTTCTTGCAGGCTGGTGGGGGGCCCTCCTGATCGGGCACCCTGTGCCCCATGGAGGGCCGCCCCCAAAGCCCCAACTGCCCCCAACGCACACTTCCCCCACCCCTCCTAACTGACCCCCCCTTGCTTCGCCGGGACCCAATCGATTGTTCCCAGCGAGGCCCTAAAAAGTTACCTTTTTTCCGCGGCTGTCTTTCATCTTCTTGCGATGGCTGGGTGTAGTCCTAGCGGTGGCCACCGCTCCCGGTGGTGCTGCTGGGACTATGAGCTGCTGGCCTGCTGATTGGCCGACATCTCCATTCAGCGAGACTTCCTGCCTCAAGGAGGTGAAAGTCCCACCCAAGACCAATTAAAGGCCCGGGCAGTGGACAATCCCGGTCTGGCTCCCCAGGCTCTGCGGAGGCAGGCTTGCCACTGACTTTTCGGCCAGTGGACGGGACCTCCCGTCCGATGTAAAATTCCGGCCAATGATTGAGCCTCCACAGCCCTCTGGGGTTGAGAATTCCAAAGATTCACAATCATCTGAGTAAAGAAATTCCTCCTCATCTCATTCCAAAATGGCCTACCACTTATTCTGAGAATGTGTCCCCTGGTTCTAGACCCCCCAGCTAGGGGAAACATCCTTCCTGCATCTACCCTGTCGAGTCCTGTAAGAATTTTGTATGCCTCAATGCAATCACCTTTCATTCTTCTAAACTCTGGAGAATATAGGCCCAGTCTCCTCAATTTCTCCTCATAGGACAATCCCGCCATCCCAGGGATCAGTCTATGAACCTTTGTTGCATTCCCTCCATGGCAATTATATCCTTCCTTAGGTAAGGAAACCAAAACTGTACACAATGCTCTAGGTGCGGTCTCACCAAAGCTCTATACAATTGCAGCAAGACTTCTTTACTCCTGTACTAGTGACAATGGGGCAACCCAGTGTCTCATTGTGGGTTATCTTAGAAAAGGACAAAGATCAGGAAGCCCGTTCAGCTCATATTTCCAGAAAGGCACTCTAGCTCCCCCGCACAACCACCACCCCCACCTACACCATAACAACTAAATGATTCCAGGGTTTTCACCTCGACTGCCCTATCCAAAAGTCCTTTCAGTGTATTCGTCACCCTCTGTGGGAAGAACTTCCTGACATCAATGCTAAAGTTTGGCCCTCATTTGTTTGATCCTGTGTCACCGTATCCTGCAGTCATAGTTTAGTTTGAACTCATTTTTTATGATTGGAATTATCCATGTGATTTACTAGATAAAACAAAGATGTAAAATGGGCATCCAATATGGTAGGCACTGTGCACACATCCATTCTGCTCTGGAAATGCACCACCTGTGCAGGGCCTGCACCTGAAACTGGCATTAGGCTCTTTGCATGTACTATTAGGAGGCCTAATGCCTTTTTAAGACCCCCTTTCCAATGCATGCACATGTTTGGCAGCCAAACTAGATGTTCTTAAAGGGACCATTAAAAATTTTCTAAGGGATCCCTTCAAACAATGAATTTGGTATTTTGTGATTGATTTGTGGATGTGTATCTCTGGGCTTCTCTCTGTCTCTCTTTCTGTTGTCAGAAATGTAAACATTCCAATCACAAAACACAGGTAGTAATCAGAGATATAAAATTTCAACGTTCTTATTTTTTTTCTATGACCTATATTTCCCTTCCTGGCATCCACTCAGATTACCATTATCTCCCGGATCACCAGTAAGGTCAGGAGTGGCCTTTGGTGCCCAATGCAGAAACAAGACCTTCCCTCCTTCCAATCCAACAATCACCTGCCTTCCTTTGTAGGGATCAGTCTCTGCTGATTTGCCGATCCTTTGGACTCTTCTGCCCCTTTAAATGCCAACCACCTCTTCTGGTGCTGCAGCAATGGTCCTTCAGCAGCACAGCTCCAACCTTCCAGCCTAGCAGGATCCATCTTGGTAGCATGACACTTACCTGGAGATCACCATGCATCAGTAATGACAGCTGACCCAGGGAAATGGGTTTGGGTTGGGACAGCTTTGGAGAAGAAGGGGAAAGGCTCATGCTGCTAGAATACCTAAAAGGAGGGAAACCTGCCCTATGTGTGTGTCTTTTTTCTACCTGTGTCTCACTATGTCTGATAGCTGTTACTAATTAGATTGTCAACATAACAGGTGATAATCAGGTAAGATAATTAGAGGCTATTTGTTTCAAAATTCAACTAACTATTTTGAAAAATGAACTAAAATACGATGAGAAAGCACTGTTTCTCTCTGAGCTATAACCATGTTCTCGCCCCTCCCTATCTCTGTAACCTCCTCCAGCCCTACAACCATCCAAGAATCTCCATGTTGCTCCAAATCTGGCCTTTTGCACATTCCTGATTCTCATCACTCCCCCATTGGCGGTTGCACCTTCAGCTGGTCTCTAAGTTACTAAGCTCTGGAATTTGCTTCCTAAACTTCTTTGTCCCAATACCTTTCCTTCCTCCTTTAAATTGCCCCTTAAAACCTACCTCTTTGACTAAGCTTTTGGTCACCTGTCCTAATATCTCTTTATGTGACTCAGTGTCAAATTTGTCTTGTGAAACACCTTGGGATATTTTACTATATTAAAGGCACTATATAAATGCAATTTGTCGTTGTACTGAGTAGTCTCTTCTATGTCTTTCTTTCTCTCTCTGTTGTATGCATACCTGACCATACAGCCTCTTTATTTAAAAATATCCTTTTCATTAGGAGCATTCAATTATAAATGACTTTCACAGTTATTGAAGTGTTTAGATTTGTGAGTGTAAGGCTTTAATCAAATGCATATAATGCAAAATAACAACATTGTGCTATTTTTACAGGTCAGTCGATAATTGGATGTAAAGCAATAACAATTGAAGAGCAAGTTTTTGTTGTAATTGCACAACTAGTTGGTGATTCTGCCATTTACAAATATGATGAGAGCTGGACCAAATTTGTAAAATTTCAAGACATCAAAGTTTCTAAAATTTCAAAGCCAAATGACATTGAGGCATTTCAGATTGATAGCGAGTGGTTCTTTATTATAGTAGACAGTTCAAAAGCTGGGTTATCAACAATATACAAATGGAGTGGCAAAGGATTCTATTCCTATCAGACTCTGCATGAATGGTTCAGAGATACAGATTCAGAGTATGTCACTATTGATGGCAAATCATGTTTAATATTAACAAGTCGATCACAAGATCCAGTCATCTTTGAATGGAACCAAAAAACAAAGCAGTTTGTTCAACAAAGTGTAATGCAACATATGGAGGATGTTATAGCTGTGAAAAGTTTTAGAATTGAAAATGACCTGTTTATTTGCCTGACAAGATTTATTGGAGATTCTAAAATAATGAAATGGAATACAACACAGTTTGTTGAAATGCAAGATCTTCCTTCACGAGGATCAATGATACTGCAGCCATTTTCATTCAAGAACCGACACTATTTGGTTGTAGGAAGTGACTACATGTTCTCTCAGATTTATATTTGGGATAGTCAAAAGAAAGCCTTTAAAAAATTTGAAGAAATCTATGTGCAGGCCCCTCGGTCTTTTACTGCTGTATCTACAGATCGAATGGATTTTTTATTTGCTACAAGTTTTAAAGGTAGCACTCAAATTTTTGAGCATGTAATTGTTGATTTGAGTCTGTAACTTGATGAAAAGGTACTGAATCAAAAATAAAGGGTGAGTTAGATTGCTAATGGACCTTTGAAACTGAAAGCAGAGGTAGCTGGAGCAAATATGAAATATTAAATTACAGATGTACAATTAGAGGAAAAACTGGGCAACAAAAACTTAACAATCAATAGTCTCTTTCTTTCTGTGTCTGATGGTCTTCTCTCTAGGAGAAGTTGAAGCACTAGATTGATCATTACTTTCCCTGTTATTTGGCAAGGATGCAGTTGCATTGACTGTCTTCCTCTAAATTGCCAAACTCAGAACCAAGAAGATATTCATTGATTATAACAGAGTCATTTTAAAAATGGGAGTTCCTTTTACTGTCAGTACACTACTTGAAGTAGCAAAAGTATTTACTAAATGAGCTCTTGTTCATTATTAACATATATTCTATATTTTGGATATGCATATTAGAATTCTAACATGTAATGTTAGTTAAGCAATAAATACATATGTCCATGTTTTATGTAATCTTATAGTGTACAGCAGAATAAAATACTGTTCCTGAATTAACACTGCTATACTGTGGTTCCTAACCTCGTAAGGGAAAATTGATGTAAATGAACAAGTCCTGGAACAAGTGAAAAGGTTTACATACCATGGGTAGCTTATCACAGATGATGGGAGATCTGAGTGTGAGATCCAAAGGAGAATTGAGATAGCCAAGACCAGCTTTGCCAGAATGAAGGACTTGTTAACATCAAAGAAACTGACCCTGAATCCTAGGAAAATAATGCTGAGGTGCTACATTTTGTCATCTATGTTATATGCCTTGGAGACGTGGACAACAAATAAAGAAACTAATGATAAGCTGAATGCATTCGCGATGTGGACATATTGGAGGATGTTCCGCATATCTTACACAGACAGAAAGAGTAATGAGGAAGTGCTGGAAATGGCTGGAGAAAAGAGGAAATTAGTGCATAACATCAAAGAGAGTAAGATACAATACTTCAGTCACATCATTAGACCAGAAGGTAGACAGAGACAATTATTGGAAGGAAAGATTGATGGAAAACGTAGGAGAGGGAAGCAGAGAAGAAAATAGATGACAGATATAAAAGACTGGATGCAGCTGACCTATTCAGAATGTGTAAGGATAGCACAGGGCAGACAGAGGTGGGGATCCATGACAGTGGGAAGAAGATGACATTAACGAACCAACTAATACTGTGGTTACAAATTGGTAGCACAATCATGCACCATTCACTCAACTCATTTAGGTAGGCAGGTTTGGTTGGTTGCATTGGTTATATTTTTTTAATTTGAGTAATTTCCACTACTGAAATATATTTAGCATAACATATGTATGATACATTTTACCTTCTAATTTAGTTTGGCAGAAGAAACTGGACAATAAGGGGGAAATCTACTAAGCAGCAGAATGGCAGTGGTGAGGATTCCAAAGGAGTGTCTACCATTGCTTCCATTGTCAGAATTCTTAGCCTGATATCATTTTAGAAATAAAACAGCTAGTAGCAGCAGTCCATCTGTTGCTACTATGAGGGCATGACAAAGGAGCTTGGTATTTTTGTCAAGCAGTTCCTATGTTACCATAAATGAGATATATGAAACCTTGGCCACAACGAATGAGGCATCAAATTCAGAAAACTAAAGAAATATTTATAAATGCTTGGATTACTGTATATCATAGCTGTCTTGTGACTGAAACTGACAATTTCACCAACTGTTGAACTGGTATGTGTGATTATCAATTCACCTCAGTAGCCTTTTATATATAATACAACTACAGTATTCCACAAAAAAGTAACATGCTAAAATTATATTTAATAACCATTAACCCAAGTCATATCAAAAATATCAATGCCTATCACTCCACAATATTCTGCATTCTTTTGATTTATTGTTTAAATGTTAAAAATGGATTCATCAACGTACATAAATGGTGTAAACCACCAATGCATGGTGTCTACTGAACCTCAGGGGGGAATTTTAACAGTGAGGGAGCATGGGTTTGGGTTCAGCAGGGCCGTTAAAATCATTGAAAATGTCAACACGTTTGGAAATGGCTCCAATGTATCAATTCCAAGCTTTAATTTGGACAAGTTTCAGAGCATGTGTGTAACTCTCCGAAGAGGTAGGTTACTGCTCATAATATTTAAATCAGGCAATTTGAATCAGAATTTCAACAGGATTTAAATTTAAAATGACATGCATGGGTTTCGCAGGCTTCCTGGAACTTGCCATTGAAACAAAAGTGAGAAAACTGGAAGACAATTCATTGGGCTCATTTAAAGTCAAGCATTCCACATTAATAAATACTCAGTATCACAGTTGCTTTCTTACCTCCCATTGGGAAAAGATTTGTTGTGAGTCTTTATGGTGAGAGGCTAACTTCTGCCCTTTGGAGGTATTGAAACTCACGATAAGATGAATAGCAAAATAACCATTGGCAGCAGCAACAGCTTGCTATGGAGAAATCTGAAGGTCGTCAGCAGAGAAGGGAATAGCAGAGCGAGGAGCAACAGAGGGATTGAGGTTGCAGGAGCAACTACCAGTATATCAAAGTAGGCAGAAGCTCTTGACATCTTGGACGAGCAGTGCATCTGGAAGCTGTGATTGTCAAACCAGGTGGTGGGAGATATCGCCAGCCTCCTGGAAGAAGACCTGTGCCCTTCTGGAGCTGGTGACCATGTATTATAACAGTGGCTTTGAAAGTACCCTCAACTTATTAGCTTACTGATCCTTCTAGGGCAAGTTCTCCCTGTGTCTGCGTGGGTTTCCTCCGGGTGCTCCGGTTTCCTTCCACATGCCAAAGACTTGCAGGTTGGTAGGTAAATTGGCCATTAGCAATTGCCCCTAGTATAGGTAGGTGGTAGGGAAATATAGGGACAGATGGGGATGCGGTAGGAACATGGAATTAGTGTAGGATTAGTATAAATGGGTGGTTGATGGTCAGCACAGACTCGGTGGGCCGAAGGGCCTGTTTCAGTGCTGTATCTCTAAAACTAAACTAAAACTATAACAAAGAACAAAGAACAGTTCAGCACAGGAACAGGCCATTCGGCCCTCCAAGCCTGCGCCGATCTTGATGCCTGCCGAAATTAACACCTTCTGCACTTCCGGGGCCCATATCCCTCTATTCCCTTCCTATTCATATATTTGTCAAGATGTCTCTTAAACGTTGCTATCGTATCTGCTTCCACCACCTCCCCTGGCAGCAAGTTCCAGGCACTCACCACCCTCTGTGTAAAACACTTGCCTCGCACATCCCCTCTAAACTTTGCTCCTCTCACATTAAACCTATGTCCCCTAGTAACTGACTCTTACACCCTGGGAAAAAGCTTCTGACTATCCACTCTGTCCATGCCGCTCATAACTTTGTAAACCTCTATCATGTCGCCCCTCCACCTCCGTCGTTCCAGTGAAAACAATCCGAGTTTTTCCAACCTCTCCTCATAGCTAATGCCCTCCAGACCAGGCAACATCCTGGTAAACCTCCTCTGTACCCTCTCCAAAGCCTCCCGTCCTTCTGGTAGTGTGGCGACCAGAATTGCACGCAATATTCTAAGTGTGGCCTAACTAAGGTTCTGTACAGCTGCAACATGACTTGCCAATTTTTATACTCTATGCCCCGACTGATGAAGGCAAGCATGCCGAATGCCTTCTTGACTACCTTATCCATCTGCGTTGCCACTTTCAGTGACCTGTGGACTTGTACGCCCAGATCTCTCTGCCTGTCAATACTCCTAAGGGTTCTGCCATTTACTGTATACCTCCCACCTGCATTAGACCTTCCAAAATGCATTACCTCACATTTGTCCGGATTAAACTCCATCTGCCATTTCTCCGCCCAAGTCTCCAACCGATCTAGATCCTGCTGTATCCTCTGACAATCCTCATCACTATCCGCAACTCCACCAACCTTTGTGTCGTCCGCAAACTTACTAATCAGACCAGCTACATTTTCCTCCAAATCATTTATATATACCACAAACAGCAAAGGTCCCAGCACTGATCCCTGCGGAACACCACTAGTCACATCACTCCATTTAGAAAAACACCCATCCACTGTTACCCTCTGTCTTCTGTGACCGAGCCAGTTCTGTATCCATCTTGCCAGCTCACCTCTGATCCCGTGTGACTTCACCTTTTGCACCAGTCTGCCATGCGGGACCTTGTCAAAGGCTTTACTAAAGTCCATATAGACAACATCCACTGCCCTTCCCTCATCAATCATCTTCGTCACTTCCTCAAAAAACTCAATCAAATTAGTAAGACACGACCTCCCCTTCACAAAACCATGCTGTCTCTCGCTAATAAGTTCATTTGATATGGAGACATATCCAGGATCGCGCATTTGGCTGCAGAAGATCATGAAATAAAATCAGTATGGGTGGAGATTGGGAATAACAGAGTCAGAAAATGCTGATGGGAGTAGTTTATAGGCTACCTACCAGTGGTTAAACCATTGGATAGTGCATTAAGCAAGAAATAATTGTAGCTTGTAACAAAGGCAATGTAATAATCATGGAGGACTTTAATCTTCACATAGATTGCACAAATCGAATTGGCAAAGATAATCCGGAAGATGAGTTTGTAGAATGCTTTTGTAACAGTTTCCTGGAACAATAGATGCTGGATCCAACGAGGGAAAAAGCTATTTTAGATCGTGTATTGTGCAGTGAGGCAGGTATTATTAGTAATCTCATAGTAAAAGATTCTCTGAGCCCTCTACATTGCTTTCATTGATCTCACCAAAGCCTTTGACCTCGTCAGCAGACGTGGTCTCTTCAGACTACTAGAAAAGATTGGATGCCCACCAAAGCTACTAAGTATCATCACCTCATTCCATGACAATATGAAAGGCACAATTCAACATGGTGGCTCCTCCTCAGAGCCCTTTCCTATCCTGAGTGGCGTGAAACAGGGCTGTGTTCTCGCACCCACACTTTTTGGGATTTTCTTCTCCCTGCTGCTTTCATATGCGTTCAAGTCCTCTGAAGAAGGAATTTTCCTCCACACAAGATCAGGGGGCAGGTTGTTCAACCTTGCCCGTCTAAGAGCGAAGTCCAAAGTACGGAAAGTCCTCATCAGGGAACTCCTCTTTGCTGACGATGCTGCTTTAACATCTCACACTGAAGAGTGCCTGCAGAGTCTCATCGACAGGTTTGCGGCTGCCTGCAATGAATTTGGCCTAACCATCAGCCTCAAGAAAACAAACATCATGGGGCAGGATGTCAGAAATGCTCCATCCATCAATATTGGCGACCACGCTCTGGAAGTGGTTCAAGAGTTCACCTACCTAGGCTCAACTATCACCAGTAACCTGTCTCTAGATGCAGAAATCAACAAGCGCATGGGAAAGGCTTCCACTGCTATGTCCAGACTGGCCAAGAGAGTGTGGGAAAATGGCGCACTGACACGGAACACAAAAGTCCGAGTGTATCAGGCCTGTGTCCTCAGTATCTTGCTCTATGGCAGCGAGGCCTGGACAACGTATGTCAGCCAAGAGCGACGTCTCAATTCATTCCATCTTCGCTGCATCCGGAGAATACTTGGCATCAGGTGGCAGGACCGTATCTCCAACACAGAAGTCCTCGAGGCGGCCAACATCCCCAGCTTGTACACACTACTGAGTCAGCGGCGCTTGAGATGGCTTGGCCATGTGAGCCGCATGGAAGATGGCAGGATCCCCAAAGACACATTGTACAGCGAGCTCGCCACTGGTATCAGACCCACCGGCCGTCCATGTCTCCGCTATAAAGACGTCTGCAAACGCGAAATGAAATCCTGTGACATTGATCACAAGTCGTGGGAGTCAGTTGCCAGCGTTCGCCAGAGCTGGCGGGCAGCCATAAAGACGGGGCTAAAATGTGGCGAGTCGAAGAGACTTAGTAGTTGGCAGGAAAAAAGACAGAGGCGCAAGGGGAGAGCCAACTGTGCAACAGCCCCGACAAACAAATTTCTCTGCAGCACCTGTGGAAAAGCCTGTCACTCTAGAATTGGCCTTTATATTCTCTCCAGGCGCTGCTTCACAAACCACTGACCACCTCCAGGCGCGTATCCATTGTCTCTCGAGATAAGGAGGCCCAAAGAAGAAGAAGAAAGGCTGAATGTGATCATAATACAATTGAATTCCATATTAAGTTTGAAAGTGACATACTCCAGTGCAAAAGCGAATCTATAACTTAAAGAAAGACAATTACATAGGTCTGGGGGAAAGCTATCTTATGTTGATTGGGTAAATAGACTAAACAGGGCCTCCCACCAATCCCTTGCAGCCTGGAGGAAAATCTCCAGGGAGGCATCAGTAAACTGTGGGGCCACCTGTTGTTTTACCTCTGCCATAGTCCAGTTTCCTCTTTGGAGGGGTGCGGATGGTCCAAGAGTCAATACCACACCAGTTCAGCAGTGATCAGCAAATAATAAATGACTCAAAGGCAGCAATGCAAGCAGGGCTGGCAGGCCTTTAAATATGGTGCCAGCACCTGCTCTGGAGTCATCTGATGCCGTAATCAGTTCCTTGGAGCCCGCCCATGAGCCCTACGCCTCCATTGTGGTAATTGACTGCCCACTGCGTGATCATCGTCTGCCGCCAGAACCTTTAATAGGTTGACTAAATTCAACCCACTGTGTGTGATGGCCTAGCATGTTTATGCAGGGTGCTGGATATATTATGTATATCTGATTTATCTCAAAACAATGCAGATATCACATTTGTATTAAATCACCAACTAATTTATTTACAGCACTTTAAAATACCTCAGCTCCTACAAGATCTTAGTACAATGTCTTCTTCAGAACAGTCTGTGTTTTTCTGTAGGGCATTCTAGTCTTGCTCTTTTGGTTTCAGTTTCAACGCTTCAGCTCGACCAATAAGCTTAAGCAATCAAACTCAAACCCAAATCAATCAAGCACTACATTTTCCCCCCTTTTAACTAAAGACATTATTTTTGAATTAAAGTATACTAAACATCAAACATATACACAGCAAGTTATTTCTTAATGTTCAATGTATCTGTTTTCACTAAGTACAGAAATAGTCTCTGAGATAGGAAGGTCTCTCAGGTCTGTGATTAGATTTATGAATTTGGGGTTGTGGATCTGTTTGATCAGCTTGATGAGGCAGATTATCAATATCACTCATAGGAAAAGGAAATGTATCCTCATAACCACTAACCTCAAAATATCCTGATCTTCTCCCTATCAAACATCTTGCATTCCACTTGGTGTTGTCATCCAACAGATAGGCATTGGTAACTAGCAAATGTTTAATCTGCTTCGGACCTGATACTGATGAAGCAGGTTTGTGATGGCAATTTGGCCGTTAGATTTAAACCCAATCTCAACTTTAAATTGTGGTTCCCTTATGTATGTACATTTGTCAAAGTATGCTTTTGCTTTACCTTGTCGCTTTGCGATTTCATCTGCTTCCACTCTGACATTCTTGTCAATTGGTAGTGATGGCTTATGAGTGGTCAGTGGCATGCAAAAGTTATGACCTATCATAAGTTCGGCTGGTGTCCTTCCAGTCAGAGAGTATGTAAGCTTTACTCCAGCTGCTGTCACTCTGTAACCTAGAAAGTCAATCTTGGGTGCTGCAAATGTGCATTTGTCCTTGCTTAGTGTCAAATCATGTTTTGCAAGTCGAGTGAACACTACTGATAAGCAGTGTTCATGTACAACTTTGTCCCTTCCGTGGACAACAACGTCATCAAGTAGGTTGAGTGTTCCATCCACATCTGACAAGACTGAAGAAATGATCTTAGTGATATGGTGCTCTGACTTATCCACCAACTAAGCAAGAACAGGGCTTTTCAAACCTCCAAGAAACACAAAATTTGAACAGGACAAACATCCAATCATACAAAACTGATGGACTGTTAAATACCTATTGGTCCATCCAGCCTTTCTCACAGTCCTGACATGTTATACACCAAAAAGCACACACTGTCCACATACTTGGGGTGGGGGGGGGTGCAATTTGATGCTCTCCCCCATGGCAGGTTTGGAGGCAGGGAGAGCATAAAATCAGGTGGGATGGTGGCGGGGAGGTGGGTGGGGGAGGACTTTCCTGCCACCGTCCCATCTCTGCTAAAATTTAGTTTAAGGCGGGAAGGCTTGTGAACGACCTTCCTACCCCACCAACATTTGAGGCCCTTCACTAGATAATTAACCCCCAATTAAGAGCCTCATCCCACTGCCATTTCAATTACCCATTCAGCGGGCGGCCCTGTCGTTGAATGGGAAGCACGCCACAGAAATCTGTGCAGGCTGCTTCCCGGCTCCAGGGGTGGGGTGGGGGGGCAGGTCTCTCATTCAAAGGCACTTAGTGCTTGAATGAGGGACCCAGCATCGGGAAGGAGGGGATCCACTGAGGCCACCCCCTACCCTTGCTGCCGGCCTGCTCCCCCCCCGCGACCCCCTCCCCACAGGACCCCTCCTGCCCTGACCTACCTGTGGCCTGGCTCCAGTGACACTCCTCGACCTCCAGGACAGTCACCTCCAGCAGCAGCCACCGCCTCGCAGTGACACTGCAGCTGCTGGCCTCTGATTGTCTGACAGCTCTCCAAGGGTGGGACTTCCGGCGACGGGGTCCTAGATCCTATGGAAGGCCCGCTGCAGTCCACTGAAGTGCTTGATTGGCGGTAAATTCAGCAGGCCTCTGAAAAATGGCAACACGGGGATCTGGGGGTCGGTTTCTTCTGACATTGAGTCCCCCGCTGTGAGGATAAAATTCCCCACTGGATTCATATAATTTCCTGGAGAGATCAAAAATCAGATGAAAACCCAGGCTAATGAAGGAAAAGAAAACTGGAAAATTCTTCCTGGCCTCCATAGGTGGTCAAAATTAATCCAGGAGCTCACATTGGCAAAGCAGCAAATAGAAAGGACTGTCTTGGGATGTTTTACTACGTTAAGGATGTGCTGTAAATGCAAGTTGTTGTTATTGAGCAAATAAGACTGAGTTGCCTGAACATTGAAGACTGGTTTGTCATAGCTCACAAGTCCATGTGGCCCAAGTTCTGGATTCCCCTGGAATAACTGAAGCCTCATCAAAGGAGAGAAATGGATACTAATTCATGTAAGGAAGAGAGACAGAGAGAAAAAAAACAAGTGAAGGAAAATAAAGTAGAGAAAGCAAAAGACTCAAAGGTGGGAATTTTCTCAGGCCCTTGGAGGGGGCTTGGAGCCAGAAGTGGGGAGGGTACAGGAAAATTGGAACAAAATGCCATCAGACATGTATCCCAATGTGTTCCCACCTACCCCTACTTTTCCCAGGGCTCAGTTGTGTGCACTGCTGACAACCTGCCAGGCAGTGGCGGAAAGCCTTTTGAATCTGTTAAAGGTCAATTAAGAGGCATTTTCCCAGTAGAATCCCTCTTTCCCACAGGAAAGCAGTCTCAGGCTGTGTCTCCAACTGGGCAGTGAGGAGAAAGTGAGAGCACAGTGGGGTGGACTCCCTCAGTGAAACTGACAAGCTGTGAAGGCTTTGATCAGTTGCATTGAAAAGCTGCAAAAATGGACAGGCTGAGAGTTGGCTTTGCAAGCACTCCTGTCAGACAACTGACAACTGCCACTTCACCCTGGCCAGCACGTCATCCACCCGCAGCTGCACTTCCCTGCTGCCAGCCTTCAGAGCGGCACGGGAGTAGCTTATGCAGCTCCACCGTGCACCTCTGCTGAGGGTCTAGGGATGGGGCTTCCCACTGCTAAATGCTCCAGCAGCAGCAGGAGCAACACTAACAGCAGCACCAACACCAACAGCAGCACCAGCTACCTTCCCCTCAGCCACATGTCCCTCCACAGGGCAGAGGGGAGTGGCCATCGGGATGAGGGTAGAAGGAGGCCAGACCCCCAGCAGTGGATCTATAGACAATGGACCAGCTATCCTGACATGTGCGAGCACCAGTGCCTCATGAGGTGCAGCCTGTCAAGGCAGGTTGCAGCTGACATCTTCCTCATGATGGAAGATTGCCTTCCCAGTGAAACACACACTACTGATGCCTGGAAAGGTGTCTGTCACTGAAGGCCCACCCCTCCGCTTCCTACAACCCCATGTCTCTGACTCTCACCAAATTGTGTCATCTATTCTGCTAGGAGGGAAAGTAAGGAGGAGGGTGTGTTAGAAATGGCTTGTGTTCGGTGGAGTGAAGGACAAAATTTTTACCTGCAGCATCCACAGCAATGGTGAGGAGACCTGGGAAGGCTGGCCCCTGGGAGGGAACTGAAGGACTGCAGTGAGATGAGCTCTCCTAAGTGCATGCTGCCATGAGATATGGGTGCAAGAGGACAATAGGCTGAGGGTGTGTGTGAGTGCAGACTGTTCTAATGGGAATGTGGGTGCCTGCAGAGAGAGGAATGAATGAAGCTGCAAGGTGTGTAGCTCTGAGGAGTGGTGTGCAGGAGAATGCTGGGCAAGTCAAAGTGTGGAACTTGACACCTAACAGTGTTATGCCACTCACCTGTCATACCCTCCAGAAGTCCTGGATCCTACTGGTCCTCCATCTCCAGGTTAGATGGGCCATATTGTTGCTGCTGACTTCCTCGGCCACTTCCATGTCTGCTTGGTTGAAGAAGCTGTCCTCTTCCTTCTGCTCTGAGGAGAGCTTGTCTCACTGCAGCCCTCAACTAGATCTCCAGGTAAGGGTGGGAGAGCCCGGGTCCAGCTTTCCCAGGTCTCGTCACCATTCCTCTGAGTGTTGCAGCCTAAAATATTCAAGTGCTGGTGAGCTTCACTGAAACATGCTGTGGTCCCTTTAATTAGACATCTCTCCTCTGACTGCATCATCCTGTCCAGCTTCTCTAATTGGTCGGGAAGACCAGAGGCAGGCTTTTTATTGGTTTACTCTGGCAAAGAGCGACTGGGAGGCCCGCTATTCCAGTGATCAGGTTCACAACTTGAGAATGGTCGCCACATCCAAAAAAACGAAGATGAGAAGATTCCACCCAAAGAGTTAACAAGAAATAAAAATCTTAGTATGCCAAGGAAGAAAATATGTTCAGCAAACATAGGTTTTTATCTGGTGCTAGTTAATGTCATGTTTAGCTGTAAATTTCCATTTACTGTCATTTTTACATGTAATTGTTTTGTCGTACCAGCTAAATCAAGCCCAGCCCAGCCCAATGCTCACAGTTCCCTCTAAATAGCCAGTTTAACAAAACCTCCACGGAACTGGCAAAATAATCACTCACTGCCTTTTGTTTTATATTGATTTAAATGCAAAATGATTCATCCTGAAATTGCCTTCTGTTGGAGTGAAATCTTATTATTTTCACTTTATGCTTTGTGTCATTTTTGGGAGGGAGTTGCCAAATTGAAAGTAACCATGACAAGAACCACTTCTATCCGCTTTGAGTTCCAAAAGAAACAGCTAAGACTGGAGCTTACATTTACTGTCAGGTTTCTTTTCTTTTCTTTTCTTTTTTCTTTTGGGCCTCCTTATCTCGAGAGACAATGGATACGCGCCTGTCAGGTTTCACCTATGGACTATCTGCCCTTTTATCTTAATGTTTGAAAATGACACATTGATATTGCACACATCTGTTAAGCACCATTTAAACATATTAAACCAGGACCTAATTACTAATTGCTTTCTACCGTAACAAAGAATGTACTTGTATCAGATTTCATGAGGGAAACAGATTTCTTTATCCTGGCAAAAATTTACCAGGTGTACTGAGAAACAGGAAGCAAAAATAAAATTAACGTGTAGCCCTTTTGTAAAATAACTCTACATATTGTTAATAATATATCTAAAGGAAATTCTCCTGTGGGGCATGAAACACTTTTAACAGTAAATGTATACAAATTGTGGATATTTACTTATGATTCATAAATAAATTATTGTTGGCATTTCCACATGATAATTTGCTACTGGTGTTAACTTAAGTGGCTAAGTAGTAAGTAAGTTGGATAAAATTATGCTAATTAACCACAAGTGAAAATCTTTACAGATCAAAATGGAAAGGATGCTCCTTTCATGTGGTGAAATCCCCAATGGAAGTGTGGATGTTCCATTAGATTTGTGGATTTGAGAGGTGTGTTCACACCTTCTTCATACATTCCACCTTCTCAAAAGTACTGTGACCAACATACTGTGGCTAAAGCCAAAAGATTCCACTTCTTCAGATAAAGGTACAATACTTAACCTTCTCCAATTAGAATGCAATCTTTTAGTTCACACATTGGGGTGAATTTTATGCTCTCCCCCGCGGCGTCTTTGGAGGCGGGGAGAGCATATATTCGGATGGGATGGTGGCGGGGCGTGATCCCACCTTCCTGCCTCCACCTAAATTAAGTCCGGGGTGGGAAGGCCTGTGAATGGCCAAACCACCTTGCTGCTAAGAGGGCAATCCATGACAATTAAGGGCCTCATCCCGCCTCTGTCCGTATTAGCCACACTGGGAGCAAGCCAAGTAAACCCATGCGAGTTGCTTGCTGGCTCCGGGGGGTGGTGGGGGGTGGGGGGAGTGTCCCTCGTTAAAAGGCACAGTGTCTGATCGAGGGACCTGGCATCAAAGGGGGGGGACACGGTGAGATCCACCCCTGTCCTTGATGACGCACCCACTACATTCATCTCTCCCTCAACCCTCACCCCGCGAAACCCCTCCTGCCCGACTTACCTGTGGCTTGGGTACACACACAGTGCTGTTAGGAAGGGCGTTCCAGGATTTTGATCCAGCGACAGTGAAGGAACGGCGATAAAGTTCTAAGTCAGAATGGTATGTGGCTTGGAAGGGAACTTGCAGGTGGTGGTGTTTCCACACATCTGCTGCCCTTGTCCTTCTAGGTGGTAGAGGGCATGGGTTTGGAAGGTGCTGCCTGAATAGCTTTGATGCATTGCTGCAGTGCATCTTGTAGAAGGTACATACTGCTGCCACTGTGCATCGGTGGTGGAGGGAGTGAATGTTTGTGGATGGTGTGCCAATCAAGCGGGTTGCTTTGTCCTAGATGGTGAGGAGCTGCACCCATCCAGCCAAGTGGACAGTATTCCATCACACTCCTGACTTGTGCCTTGTAGATGGTGGACAGGCTTTGGGGAGTCAGGAGGTGAGTTACTTGCTGCAGGATTCCTAGCTTCTGACCTGCTCTGGTAGCCACGGTATTTATATGTCTACTCCAGCTCAGTTTCATTGGTAACCCCCAGGATGTTGATGGTGGGGGTTTCAGCGATGGTAATGCCGTTGAATGTCAAGGGCATGGTCTACAGCTACTCCTATTTCTTGTGTTCACCGTGGTGGCGCTGCTCATTTAAAGAGCTGCCGGCCTCTGATTGGCCAACAGCTCTCATAGGGCGGGACTTCTGTCACCGGGGTCCTTGATCCTGGGGAAGGCCCGTTGCTGTCCACTTAAGTACCTAACTGGCACTTGATCCGACAGGCCCTCCCCAGAGGAGATGAGGCAGGGCTCTTGCCAGCACTTTAGCTAGTAGTCGAGACCCCCGTGGCCCAGACAAAATACTGGCAATTATATGTTCGTGTTTACTATGTACAACAACAAAGAAGGTCAGAAGACTCGCCTTTTATCTCCAGAGCATGGATTGAGAATTTTACTGATAACCCATTTGGTAAAACAAGTGTATAACTGAGCAATATCGATCAAAAGATTTCTCTAGTCATCCAAAAGCAGCATAAACAGATCTGTTTTCAGACGAGGGAGCCAATTGCACAGTTCTATTGCAGTGACGGCAAGACTGCTGCTTCTCAAGGAGAACATACAACACTAGCGCACTCATTTGAGGTCATGAGTTCAAGTTTAGTTTAGTTTAGAGATACAGCACTGAAACAGGCCCTTCAGCCCACCGAGTCTGTGCCGACCATCAACCACCCATTTATACTAATGCTACACTAATCCCATATTCCTACCACATCCCCGCCTGTCCCTATATTTCCCTACCACCTACCTACACTAGGGGCAATTGCTAATGGCCAACTTACCTATCAACCTATCTTTGGCATGTGGGAGGAAACCGGAGCACCCGGAGGAAACCCACGTAAACACAGGGAGAACTTGCAAACTCCACACAGGCAGTACCCAGAATTGAACCCGGGTCACTAGAGCTGTGAGGCTGCGGTGTTAACCACTGCGCCACTGTGCCGCCCATAAGTCAGTTACTTAATTAAAAAGTGTTCCCTGTGCACATTTATGCAGGTGATGAGGAACCCAGAACGACACTAGCAGCACTTATGAGCTTCAACCTCCTGGGATAATTCAACTGGATGCCATCAATCTTGCACATCTTCCAACAGCTCCTAATTAAACTACTGTAACACAAACATGGTCACTTATTGACACCCAAATGGACTTCAGGTGAAACACGTGATGGCTGTCAGCACTTCTTTGACCTCTTGTATCTTGGGAAATACACCAGTATGGTGAAATTGAGATGCTGTGCTAACTTATACCTGCATCTTATACCTGTTTGATACATGTCAGCTGCATGTTAGCTGGCATTTCAATTGTAGTTCAGAATGAACTATAGCATAACAGTTGAGGGCAGAGATGACCTTGCCAACCAATGGCAGTGACAGTCCCTGTTCTGCAACTTGGCTGCAACTGTCCTTGCTGTAGATGAAAAAAAGTTCTGCAGCTGGTTCCTTGCTACCCTGAGAAACTGAGGCAGATGTCCTTGGTCATTGATACATAGGTGTGCAAAACCTACAGGTTTGGCCTAATTCAAGTTGATATCCCTGGCATACTTGTAATACCTCAACTGTGAAATACTGCATCTGAGCTGCTTTAAAAACACACAGCTTAAGAAGTTAAAAAAAAATTGCCCAGTCAAAATTTCTCTTATGTGACTAAAATGGAATATTTACCCATTATATATGATTTTTCATTCTTTAGTTTATAGTATTTCTGGAGTTAAGATAGATCCCATTAAAAATAGTTCAGCTTGAGGTTCAAGCATATCAGCCAATGTATTTACCACTAGAATCCAATAGGGTGAGATGTAAAAAAGTGTTTTTAGTATATAGATGGATCACTGAAAACAAATTCAACTGTTTTTTTTTGTACTAAAGTAATTTAGCCATGTGAGGGAACTTGGGATCAGGCATGAATGGAGTTGCATCTATTGTGTGGCACAGATCAGGTGCTATTAGGTTTAGAGTATATATGGAAAAGGAAAAATCAAATGTGAAAACATCCAACTGGAGGAGCACTAATTTTAGTGAGCTGAAAAGGGATCTGGCCCAGGTGAATCAGAATCAAAGACAGTAAGTGAGTAATGGGAGGCCTTCCAGGAGGAGATATTTCAGTTACAGACCAGACACATTCCCATGAAGGGGAAAGGAAGAACATTCAAAGTTAGAGCTCCCTGGATGACTAAAGATAAAGAAATTAAGAAGAAACAGAAAAAAAGACATATGATCAATGTCAACCTCATAATACAGTAGGTAACCAAACTGAATACAGAAAGTACATGAGAACTGAAAAGGGAAACAAAAGGGATAAGGAGAGAGAATAGAGAGATTGTATGAGGATAAATTAGTGGGTAACTTAAAAAGGAACCCAAAAGTCTTTGAAAACTTATAAATAGTAAAAGGGTACTCAAAGGAACTGATTAGGGACCAAAAAGATCTTCTTGTGGAGGCAGAGGGCATTTCTGAGGTATTAAATGAGTACTTTGCATCTGTCTTCAATAAAAAAGGAAGAAAAACAAAGACTTGTATTTATATAGCGCCTTTCACAACCACAGGACACCCCAAGCGCTTCATAGCCAGTGAAGTACTTTTGAAGTGTAGTCACTGTTGTAATGTAGGAATGAAATATGAAGATGCTGCCAATGTTACAGTAAAGGAGGAGGTAGTAGAGAAATCGTATAAGGTAAAAATAAAGAGGAGCTACTTAAAAGGCTGGCAATGCTATAAGTAGAAAAGACACTCAGTACAGGGGGGATGCTTTGTAGGTTGCTGAGGGATGTTAAAGGTGGAGATAGCAGTGGCTCGGGCCACATCTTCCAATCCTCCTTGGATGTGGGAGCGGTGTCAGAGGACTGGAAGATTGCAAATGTTACACCTCTGCTCAAAAAAGGGGAGAGGGATAAATCCAGCAACTACAGGCCAATTAACCTAACATCTATGGTAGGAAAACTTTTAGAGACACTAAGCTGAGCCAAAGTGAATTGTCACTTGGAAAAATATGTGTTAATAAATGGCGGCTAACATGGATTTGTTAAAAGCAATACATGTTTCACTAATTTGATTGAGTTCTTTGATGAAGTAACAGAGAGGGTTGATAATGGTAGTGTGGTTGATCTTGTGTATGTGGACTTTCTAAAGGTATTTGATAAAGTTCCACATAACAGACTTGTTAGTAAAATTGAAGCGTGGCATTAAATGGACAATGGCACTGTGGATATGAAATTGGCTAAGGGTATGAAAGCAGAGTGTAGTGGTGAATGGTTGTTTAGTAATGACGTGAACTTGGATATGCAGGGCATAATTTCCAAGTTTCGAGATTACATGAAACTCAGAAATGTAGTAAACAGAGAAGATAATAGTCACAGACTTCAAAAGGATATAGACAGACTATTGAAATGGGCAGACATATGGCAGATGAAAGTCAATGCAGAGGAGTATGAAGTGATGCATTTCAGAAGGAAGATTGAGGAGAGGCAATATAAACTAAAATGTACAATCTTAAAGTGGGTGCAGGAAGAGAGAGACCCGGGGGTGAATGTGAGTACAAAAACAAGGAAGTTATGCTAAAACTTTACAATTCACTAGTTCAGCCCCAGCTGGAGCATTGTGTCCCATTCTGGGCATCACAGAAAGAATGTCAATGCACAGAAGTGCAGAGGAGATTTTCTAGAATGGTACCATGGAAGAGTTGGAGGGTGGGGGCACTTCAGTTATGCAGAGAGATTAGAAAAACTGCAGTTGTTTCTTTTGAGTAGAGAAGGTTAAAGGGAGATTTAATAGAGCTGCTCAAAGTCATGAAGGGTTTTGATCGAGTAAATGAGGAGAAAATGTTTGCAGTGACAAAATGGTCAGTAACCAGAGGACATAGATTTAAGGTAATTGGCAAAAGAACCAGACGAGACATAAGGAGATATGTTTTTATACAGTGAGTTGTTATGATCTGAAATGCACTGCCTGAAAGGGTTGTGGAAGCAGATTCAATAACGACTTTCAAAAGGAAATTAGATAAAATGCTTGATGGGGAAAAATATGCATATTTATGGAGAAAGAGTGTTGGAGTGGGTCTTGTTGGATGGATCGTTCAAAGAGCTGGCACAGGCACAATGGGGAAAATAGCCTCCTTCTGTGCTGTATCATTCTATGATTTTCCGATGCGGATTGACAGTCCAGATATCCGTTAGAACTGACCTGGAATAGCAGTCTCTCACAGCAGAGAGTGCTCCACAAAGGGTCTCTGTGGGAGAGGTTGATGGAAGCTCTAGGTTGGTATATTTCAGCAGTTGACTACAGCTCTTCAATTCATCTGAGTTGATCACAATAGAATGCTGCACACGCCAGTAGCTAAAGGAAACCATGTACATTATCTAGTGTTAGACACTGGTCTGATCGTCTTATGAGACTTACTGAAGCTGTTGATAATTTTATTCCTGAGGAAGTACATAAGATAAAAGTTCTGTAATCAGGTGAAATATGCTGTGTTGACTTTCCACCATTATTTAACTTTTACTTTTAATCAACTTGATTTGTAATTATAGCTTAATTCAGATCACCCAACAAAGCATTTATTCTTTATTCAAAGACTAAGAAAATGTGAAAGATCTCCTATCAATTCAATATGCAAAACACAGCAAAAAGAGTTTCTCTTCAATCACTTAGAAATACTTCATAGATACTTTGGGGTAGAACTTTGTATATGTTGTGCCAATAGATTGCATTATAAATAGTTCAGTTTGAAGTCTGAGCATTTCAAATCAGCCAGTGTATTTATCCCTAGAGTCAAATAGGTTGTATGTTGCTGAATTAATTAGAACCTTATTTACCTACTTGCTTTGTTCTGAAATTAGTCATGGAACTTACTTGGAATAGCAGAGTCTCTCATAGCAATAGATGGCCCACAAGAGGTCATAAGAGGGGTTGACAGAAGCTCCAATTTCTTGCAGGGTGATATATTTCAACAGCTTACTATAACTATACAATTCTTCACAGTTCACAATAGATGTTTGACACGTCATGGCAGCTAGAGGAAACAATATGCATACACTGGCATTAGGATCAGAAATAGACCATTTGATCTATAAAGTTAGTGCAGGGGTTTGGCTCAGAGTGCCACCTAGTCTAATCCCACTCTGCTATTTACTCCATATTAACCGTTACTATTCCTTTTCAAGCAACTAATTCCATTTTAAAAGAATTAGTCAACTTTTCTTCAACAGTTTGCAACAAAGAATTCCAATGACACTCTGTGTAAACAAAAAAATCTGATATCCTCTTTAACTTTTTTTTTATTCATTCATGGGATGTGGGCATCACTGGCTATGCCAGCATTTATTGCCCATCCCTAATTGCCCTTGAAAAGGTGGTGGTGAGCTGCCTTCTTGAACTGCTGCAGTCCATGTGAGGTAGGTACACCCACAGTGCTGTAAGGAAGGGAGTTCCAGGATTTTGACCCAGCGACAGTAAAGGAACGGTGATATAATTCCAAGTCAGGATGGTGTGTGACTTGGATGGGAACTTGCAGGTGGTGATGTTCCTATGCATCTGCTGCTCTTGTCCTTTGAGGTGGTAGAGGTCGCAGGTTTGAAAGGTGCTGTCTAAGGAGCCTTGGTGCGTTTAACTTTCTTTGTATTATCATAAATTTGTGCCATTTCATTACCATCTCACCAACCAGTGGAAACAATTCATCACTACTTACTTAATCGTAATCTCCAAACCTCAATTAGGTCATCCATTAACCTTCCAGCTCATTCCTTTTATGTCCTTCCTAAAACTGTACACAATACTACAACGGGTATTTATTATATGTTACAACCGAGGTGGGAGGAGTGCACTGTCTTTTCTAGTCCCACTTACCGATTTACCCAGTTACCAATTCGGTCAATCATATACTCTACTCTTTATCCCAGAATAAAATACATCAACCAGTTTTCTTTAATAAACAATCAAATTATCAGTTTATTATCTAACAAGATTTATTCAGTAATGAAGCAAAGCATTAAGACGCAGATTGAAATATGAAAGCTCCCCTTTTTAAATTACACACACACACACATTGAAAAAATCAGAAATTCTCTCTGCAGAGGTCTGTTACAAAAAAAGACAAAAAAAGAACACTTTGTCCAAATACTTGATAATTCTTGAAGAAAAAAAGAAAAGATATGGAAGGACATCAGTTATTCCTTTTGGTTTGGCGTCCGGGTATACGGAGATAGGTCACTGAGATCTTTTCCAAAGCAGTTCTTTTCAGGTGGTGTTGAGAATTAATTTGGAAGGTTTTTTCAGCTTCTCAAGAGAGATGCAGCACCAGGGATTTTAGCTATCCCACAATGGATCTTTGCAGGGTTTCTTCAAAGCTGTAGAGAAAGAGGTGAGCTGGGTGGTTTATTTTTCCTTGGCAGGCAAAACACACCAACTGCCTTCAAAACAGTTCACACCCCAACTGACTTGAATACAACATCCAAACCCCAAACAGAAAGTCAACCTCCTAACCTCCATAAACCTTGACATGTGGCTTCTCTGTAAATATCTTCCCCAGGTCACCAAGGTTTCTGTTGTTTACTGAGCTTAAAGTACATGATTTACAGTAAACGTTGTTTTCAAACAACATCTCAGTGTTCTTTCAGTGAACTGTCAACAATAAAACAAAGTCCAGCATTTATAAAATCTGTTTGTTGTTGGAGGTTAATGCGAACCTTGCATCTGTGAACCTGAAAAAGCCTGCAGCTGTGCTCTTGGTTCTGTCCCATTTCTCAGTGTAAGGGCCTGCCAGGCCTGTCTAGCACAAAGACAATGGGGTATAGGGCAGTAAAATTACCCCATTATCTTTGTCACAAGTCTCTAATGGCACCTTATCAAATGCTTTTTGAAAATTCATACAAACCACATCCTTTTCCTTTACCAGTCTTCTGTTACTTTCTCAAGGATTACTGTAAGATTGGGGAAGCATAAGCCTTTATGAAATTCATGCTGACTGCTGCTGCTCAGTCTACGTTTCCTACATGCTTTGTAATTTTATTCTGTATTATACACTTTAGTATTTTACCAACCACTGAAGTAAGACTAATTGGTTTATAATTTCCGACTTACCATGCCTAGTTGTTTGAAAAGGAATGTCATGCCTGCCACTCATCCCATCCGCTTTCCACAGAATTCTGCAGAGTTATTGCCAGAGCTTCCAATATTTCTTCCCCAGATTGCTACAGAATCCTTGAGCATAAATTTGTAGGTCCTTGTGGTTTATCTACTTTTTTTTGAGCACCATCTCTTTAGTATCATATCTCTTTGAATAATAACCTCCACTTAAATTTCTACACTATGTCTAGTGGACCTATAATCCCAAAATCTACCTTCTCTGTGACTTGAATACAATATCCAAACCCCAAATAGAAAGTCAACCTCCTAACCTCCATAAACCTTGACATGTGGCTTCTCTGTAAATATCTTCCCCAGGTCACCAAGGTTTCTGTTGTTTACTGAGCTTAAAGTACATGATTTCCAGTAAACTGGGGCAAAGTACACATCTCTACCAATTTTCATTACATGTTTGTTTTCATCACCTCTTATTATCTTTACTCTTACTTTGACTAAACTCAGGCTGCATTTTTAGCCCCCAACTGAGGTAGGAACGGAGGCAGGCAGGGTCAGGGGGGGGGGGGAGTTTTGTGCCACCAGCCGGCATGCCTGTACCCTGGCTCCATCCTGCCCCTTGGCCATTTTCCCTGATGGTTGAGGGTAGGGTGTGTTGCAGGGATACCCCTCCAGCAAGCTGTGGGTAGTCAATTGGCCCACTTAAGTGCCTGCTAAGGCCCGTTATCAGAGGCCAACTGGGATTTTCCAGTCTGCCTCCAGATCCCTGCAGGCAGTGGGAGACAATGTAGCTGTCTGGAGGCAGCCTCCTGGTGGCAGATGGGGGACCAGTGCTCCAGGCAGGCTTAGAGGCCTGCCATGCCTGTGTGGATTCAACTGTAGCCGCAGGCGCCGTGTGGAGGGGTTCCCCCCAACAATTATGGCCTGGCTGCTAAGACTATTTTTTATTTTAATTTTTAAAAAGTTGGAGAAGGAGCCTCCATTTTGGGGGTGCCTCTCCCTCACTTAATTGCCATGGCAACCTGCTGCTGCTGCTTCCAAGGTGGAGGGCCTTCTATTGGCCCTCCAGCTTTGAGAGCCCACCTGCTGTCCTTAATTGGATGGCAAGACCACCCTCTGGCCCTCAATTGGCCAATTCAGGGAAAAATCACAGGTGAATGACTGTTCCTCTCACAGTGCAGGCTTCTGTCTTCCATTTGAGCCTGAGGGCAGGGTCCTGAAGCCTGCAAGTAACATCCTGCTCTAAGTCCTACTTATATGCGTCCAGAAAGGCTTTCTTTCTCCCTTTATGTTTTATTGCTAATTTTCTCCCATACTCCCTCTTCGCCTTTCTGTTCTCCTACATTCTTTACATTTTTCCTGGCTTTTTCTTAATTATTTGTTCTGAGGATACTTTTTTTCTATTTGTTTCAATTTTAATCGAATCTTCCTATCCATCCATAAAAAACAGCCACCAATACACTCCTTTTCTCATTATTAAGATTGGTATTCTTTCTGCCTCCTACATAAATATTTCCCATTAGTAATCTACACTTTTATTTGTTAGCTTTTCCTTCCATTTAATCTGGGCAAAATCCCTTTATAATCTCCCTACAATTTCCTTTCCTTCCAACAAGTACTCTTGAAATTGACTGTTTTTCTTTTCTATTCTTACACTATACTAATTTATATTGTGGCCACTTCTTCCCAAATATTCTCCTATTTGGTCCACATCAGCACTCAGAACCAGGTCAGGCAGTACTTCCTTGCTTGTTGGGGCAGGAAGGTATTGACGGAGAAAATAGTCCTGCAGATGGTACTGTAAAAAAATCCTCCCCTTTCTCATTGCAACCGCTTTCTCTATTCCAGTCTAATATTAGGTAACTAAAACCAAAGCTTTGCAACATTAGATCCCAAAGCAGACAGCTTTGCTGCTCTAAAATAACCCATCTGAAAGCCTGACTGAGAACTTGTGGAACTTGCTCAAAGAAGCTGTGCAGGTTCAAATGTTTTGATTTCTGACCTTTAGGTTAACAGACCAGTGTTTCACTTTCAAAGTTACTGGGCTAACAAATTACCAACCTTTTACCTGACACACCATTCTAATTAGAATACAATATTAAACTAACATTGTTCTTTGAAGGAAGAAAACCTTTAGGTATTGCATATGAGCTAGAAACCTTAGCTTCAGAAATATTTTGTTATATTACTGTGATGAAAAGGAGATTTTTGCACATTGTTTGTCCTTTGATGCCAGATTGAGCAAAACAGTTAGGGATCCCTGGCCAAAAGCCTGCGGTAATTGGATTACAGTAGGGAAGTATCACACACACACATATATCTATATAATATCACAAATATACCAATCAGAGGATAGGTCACAGGAACATGGTCATCTCTAAGTTCTCCTTAGAGCTCCAACAGAAAGGATAAATTTGGAAAAGATCAGTAAAATAAGTTTTTATTTTGAATACCATTAACCCTCACGAAAATAAGCAAAAAACAAGCAAGATTAGCTTGTAGTGTGAATGAGAGCAGAGAGAAAGTGGTTGTGAAAGCACCTGCAGCTTGTTACACATGTGCGGGGTGAGGGAGAAATCAGAAGAGACAAAGAGGAAAATGTATAAAGAAACCCTGTGCAGCACCTGCTGTAGTGTCACCAGTGGCTACAGCCTCCATAATGCCCTTTCCCATTATTGGCAGGACGCTCTCTTCAAGATAGAGAGGGTGTTAGATGGCCCCTCATCCTACAGTGGCGGCCTGTTGCCTGGTGTATTAAAGCGAGTCTTGTAAGGAGTTTGGAGAATGTGGCTGTTATCATGAAATAGCTGCCAAAGTGTGTGTGAGTTGTGGGTAAGCATGGGATGTAATATTGATGAGTGTGTGCGTATGAGGAGAAAGATGTTTAATGTGTGCTGCAGTGATTGTGGGACAGACAGAATACTGGGGTAAGGCAGTGTTGATAGTGCTGTTAGTGTTGTAATTAATGAAGCTTTGAGCTGTGATGAGAAAGTATTTTAGCAATTCTCTTAACAACACCAGTTGATTTTTATCCTTTTGCAGCCATGTTCCTGGGACAATGCTCCTGGATTTGACGCCCTCAGTGATCTCTTCCCACTGCATCCTGAGTAGATGCCAGGATGGCACCCTGCCCCCTAATGGCAAAAGAATGTCCTTCTCCTCCCCAGGGCCTCCACCAAGGCCTCCAGCACAACATTGGAGATTCTTGGTGCTTACTTACTCTCTTTCAGCCATTTCATTCAGAAATTATAGTTTTTTAAGACAGAATGCACCTCTCCTTTAAGAGCTGCTGGCTGCATTAGAGTAGCATCCTGGCCTCCCAATATTGGCTTCCCAAATATACATACAGTCAATAAATAGCATGGATGGTGCCAGCTTTATGCATGAATTATTCTAATCAACAAGTCACATGGATTTTGCATGCTGCCTGCATTGGTACTCACTGGCGCTGATTGTCCGTGCCAAAACCACCCCACCTGCACCCTCCCAACCACCACCCCCTTGCTCTAGTTTCCGAGTGCAATCCGATTTCTAAGCCTTTGACTTTCATTGAAGACAGCCTAATGAGGAATAGCAAGATGTTATTATTTAATCATAGTCTGTTTCCTTATACATGCTACAGGAGATTTCCACAGGCACAAATGATTGCCTGGACACAAACCAGGAAAATCTCCCCTATAAATTTTAATTTCTGTTACTAAAGTAACAAATTGACTGCTGTTGTGGTCTTTCACATATGGTTCTGCTGACTGAATGTGCCATCTGCCAGAAACAGCAAGAAAGAATTTGGCAGATGTTACAATTATATAACATACAAGCATCATTCACTGCTTCATTTATCAATTCTGACATTGCAGTTGTTGAGTTTAAGAACTTTCAATAGCTTCCATAGCCTAGGGTCCAAAGACAAATTTGAACTCCATATTCTGACGATCACAAAATGTGCATTTCTGGCATAAACATAAGGGGAAAAGAAAATACTTAATCTAATACACTGAGGAACTCCTGCAGTGATGTCCTGGGACTGAGATGATTAACCAACAACAACCAGAATCATCTTCCTTTGTGCTAGGTATGATTCCAACCAGCGGTTGATTCTCATTGACTCCAGGTTTGCTAGGTATCAGACAAGCCCCGCATTTGCCAAGAATGAGTACATTAATTTTGCCACATGAACATTGCTTTTAAACTTCTGATGGTGAAGAAAGAACTTGCTTTAAAAAACAATTGCAGACTTTGGCTGGAGAGAGATATTAGCATATCAACAGACAAGTACTTCAAAGGACAAAGGAGCTATTCCCTGCTCCAATTTAATCTACAATGGACTTTTGATTACCAGACATTGAAGCACTCCAAGTTAACTACTAAGATAGCCGAATACACAAACAGACATAGTCGGGCCAGTTTGGTCACATGACTGACTGACTGTTGGAGTTTTTTGAATTTGAGCTTCCAACAGAATTTTGAACTCAGAAAGCTGTTTTCCCCTGGACTGAGAACACGTCTCGCCTGTCTGCTCTCATTTCGCTCTCACCAGCATTGGAAACCACTGAAGACGTGTGAACACCAAAAGAAAATAGTCTCCTACAGTGAAAAAGTTTTAAGAAGAATACTGGGCCCCAATGAAAGGTAAAACTGTCTACAATCAAAGACTCTATGGCGAGCTGGAAACACAGAAACAGTAACAAGAAGCACCCTTTGGAGCCTGCCTCAAACCTCTCCATTTTATTTTTCTTCTGCTCTTTTCTGTCCATAATTGCATGTGTGTTTCGCTTGTGCATACTAGCGTGGGCACGGCATATGTCCGTAGGCGTTAACCGTATTACAGTTTAAGTTTAAGATTTAATAAATTTCACTTTTCTTCTTTAAACCTAAGAAAAACCTGGTGTGCTCGTTTCTTTGCCTTTTAGAATTAGAATTAGAATTAGAACATTACAGCGCAGTACAGGCCCTTCGGCCCTCGATGTTGCGCTGACCTGTGAAACCATCTGACCTACACTATTCTATTTTCATCCATATGTCTATCCAATGACCACTTAAATGCCCTTAAAGTTGGCGAATCTACTACTGCTGCAGGCAGGGCGTTCCACGCCCCGACTACTCTCTGAGTAAAGAAACTACCTCTCACATCTGTCCTATATCTATCACCCCTCAACTTGAAGCTATGTCCCCTCGTGTTTGCCATCACCATCCGAGGAAAAAGACTCTCACTATCCACCCTATCTAACCCTCTGATTATCTTATATGTCTCTATTAAGTCACCTCTCCTCCTCCTTCTCTCCAACGAAAACAACCTCAAGTCCCTCAGCCTTTCCTCGTAAGACCTTCCCTCCATACCAGGCAACATCCTAGTAAATCTCCTCTGCACCCTTTCCATAGCTTCCACATCCTTCCTATAATGCGGTGACCAGAACTGCACGCAATACTCCAGGTGCGGTCTCACCAGAGTTTTGTACAGCTGCAGCATGACCTCGTGGCTCCGAAACTCGATCCCCCTACTAATAAAAGCTAACACACCATATGCCTTCTTAACAGCCCTATTAACCTGGGTAGCAACCTTCAGGGATTTATGCACCTGGACACCAAGATCTCTCTGTTCATCTACACTACCAAGAATCTTCCCATTAGCCCAGTACTCTGCATTCCTGTTACTCCTTCCAAAGTGAATCACCTCACACTTTTCCGCATTAAACTCCATTTGCCATCTCTCAGCCCAGCTCTGCAGCCTATCTATGTCCCTCTGTACCCTACAACATCCTTCGGCACTATCCACAACTCCACCGACCTTAGTGTCATCCGCAAATTTACTAACCCACCCTTCTACACCCTCTTCCAGGTCATTTATAAAAATGACAAACAGCAGTGGCCCCAAAACAGATCCTTGCGGTACACCACTAGTAACTAAACTCCAGGATGAACATTTGCCATCAACCATCACCCTCTGTCTTCTTTCAGCTAGCCAATTTATGATCCAAAGCTCTAAATCACCTTCAACCCCATACTTCCGTATTTTCTGCAATAGCCTACCGTGGGGAACCTTATCAAACGCCTTACTGAAATCCATATACACCACATCCACTGCTTTACCCTCATCCACCTGTTTGGTCACCTTCTCGAAAAGCTCAATAAGGTTTGTGAGACACGACCTACCCGTCACAAAACCGTGCTGACTATCTCTAATGAACTTATTCTTTTCAAGATGATTATAAATCCTGTCTCTTATAACCTTTTCCAACATTTTACCCACAACCGAAGTAAGGCTCACAGGTCTATAATTACCAGGGCTGTCTTTACTCTCCTTCTTGAACAAGGGGACAACATTTGCTATCCTCCAGTCTTCCGGCACTATTCCTGTCGACAATGACGACATAAAGATCAAGGACAAAGGCTCTGCAATCTCCTCCCTAGCTTCCCAGAGAATCCTAGGATAACTCCCATCTGGCCCAGGGGACTTATCTATTTTCACACTTTCCAAAATTGATAACACCTCCTCCTTGTGAACCTCAATCCCATCCAGCCTAGTAGCCTGAATCTCAGTATTCTCAACAACATTTTCTTTCTCTACTGTAAATACTGACGCAAAATATTCATTTAACACTTCCCCTATCTCCTCTGATTCCACACACAACTTCCCACTACTATCCTTGATTGGCTCTAATCTAACTCTAGTCATTCTTTTATTCCTGATATACCTATAGAAAGCCTTAGGGTTTTCCCTGATCCTATCCACCAATGACTTCTCGTGTCCTCTCCTTGCTCTTCTTAGCTCTCCCTTTAGATCCTTCCTGGCTAGCTTGTAGCTCTCAAGCGCCCTAACTGAGCCTTCACGTCTCATCCTAACATAAGCCTTCTTCTTCCTCTTGACAAGCGCTTCAACTTCTTTAGTAAACCACGGCTCCCTCGCTCGACAACTTCCTCCCTGCCTCACAGGTACATACTTCTCAAGGACACACAGTAGCTGCTCCTTGAATAAGCTCCACATTTCGATTGTTCCCATCCCCTGCAGTTTCCTTCCCCATCCTACGCATCCTAAATCTTGCCTAATCGCATCATAATTTCCTTTCCCCCAGCTATAATTCTTGCCCTGCGGTATATACCTGTCCCTGCCCATCGCTAAGGTAAACCTAACCGAATTGTGATCACTATCACCAAAGTGCTCACCTACATCTAAATCTAACACCTGGCCGGGTTCATTTCCCTGTACCAAATCCAATGTGGCATCGCCCCTGGTTGGCCTGTCTACATACTGTGTCAGAAAACCCTCCTGCACACACTGGACAAAAACTGACCCATCTAAAGTACTCGAACTATAGTATTTCCAATCGATATTTGGAAAGTTAAAGTCCCCCATAACAACTACCCTGTTACTCTCGCCCCTGTCGAGAATCATCTTCGCTATCCTTTCCTCTACATCTCTGGAACTATTCGGAGGTCTATAAAAGACTCCCAACAGGGTAACCTCACCTCTCCTGTTTCTAACCTCGGCCCATACTACCTCAGTAGACAAGTCCTCAAACGTCCTTTCTGTCGCTGTAATACTCTCCTTGATTAACAATGCCACACCCCCCCCCCCCCGTCTTTTACCATCTTCTCTGTTCTTACTGAAACATCTAAATCCCGGAATCTGCAACATCCATTCCTGCCCCTGCTCTACCCATGTCTCCGAAATGGCCACTACATCGAGATCCCAGGTACCAACCCATGCTGCAAGCTCACCCACCTTATTCCGGATGCTCCTGGCGTTGAAGTAGACACACTTTAAACCAGGTTCTTGCTTGCCAGTGCCCTCTTGCGTCCTTGTAACCATATCCCTGACCTCACTACTCTCAACATCCTGCACACTGGCACTACAATTTAGGTTCCCATTCCCCTGCTGAATTAGTTTAAACCCCCCCGAAGAGCACTAGCAAATCTCCCCCCCGGGATATTGGTACCCCTCTGGTTCAGGTGAAGACCATCCTGTTTGTAGAGGTCCCACCTACCCCAGAAAGAGCCCCAATTATCCAGGAAACCAAAACCCTCCCTCCTGCACCATCCCTGCAGCCACGTGTTCAACTCCTCTCTCTCCCTATTCCTCGCTTCGCTATCACGTGGCATGGGCAACAACCCAGAGATAACAACTCTGTTTGTTCTCGCTCTAAGCTTCCACCCTAGCTCCCTGAATTTCTGTCTTAAATCCCCATCTCTCTTCCTACCTATGCCTTATAATTGGAAAGCTGTGAACAAGGATTCACAAAGGAGGAACTTAAAACACAGTGTGTTTAAAATTAAACCCTGTTACAATAAGACCAGGTGAAGACAGTAAAAGATCCCTAGACACCTTTCTCACCTGGTTGTAACATAGGGCTCATTGATGTCATACCCAGTCAAATGCTGCCTTGATGTCAAGGACGGTCACTCTCACCTCACCTCTCGGTATTAGCAAAAGGGCTTACTGGCAAATGCTTGAAGGTTCCCTTGGTTAAAATTTACCTACAGAGTAAGTTGTTCGCTGGGATAGTGACAGTC
The DNA here is from genome assembly GCF_036365525.1 of Heterodontus francisci. NCBI lineage: Eukaryota > Metazoa > Chordata > Chondrichthyes > Heterodontiformes > Heterodontidae > Heterodontus > Heterodontus francisci. The sequence goes on from NC_090371.1 coordinate 152,352,360, forward strand.
AAAATCATTCCGAGCTTAGACATGCAGGGGGTAGATCTATTGCTGGGCAATGACTTGGCAGGAAGCACAGTATTGTACCCAGAGGATCCAGAACAGCCCTCGGAGATTGGAGAAACTGAAGGGAGCAAAGAAAACTCTGTACAGCTGCAGAAGGCTGGGGAAGTCCCAAAAATCTCCCAGGGGGTGATAGAGCCAGAAGAATTTAAAGGGCCCAGATAGAGCCAAAAAGATTTAAGGAAGCTAAGATAAAAGCCACAAAAGTGGAAGGGGAAATATCAAAGATATGGTTAGCTGAAATCTTTTTCAAAGATTTAAATAGGGATGAGGAAAGTTCCCAAACAGGAAAGTTAAGAGTGAGGGAGATGCCTCATCTAATTGAACTGTCACACGGGAGTGCAGCGGAAGCTGGACAACCACCTGCGAGCAGTAGTGTTCCAGAGGACATGGGGAAGATTGGAGAAACACCTACCTCTGAAGTAAATGAAAAAGGGAAGGTGACATATCTTAAAGTGAACCACACTTGTGAAAATTACAAGAAAACTAAAAGTGAAGTCAGTGTGGATTTACCCACTGAAGAATCAATCAGGTTCCAAATCCAAAACTAATCAAACCCAACAATTTAGAGTTATAACTCCACAAGAACAAGGGGCAGGAAGAAATCCCAGACGCCTCACTCACTATAGCCCTAGAAATGAGAACTATCAATGTGCAAAACCTGAATTGTTAATGCCATGTTTTGTGGAAGCATTAGGTAAAGGGTTAAAGCTTTTACGGACAGGGAACTTTGTCACAAGCAGTATCATAAATTTGCATACTACAAGCTTCACCAACAATCACATGGTCCTGGAGATTAACGTTCCTAAAGTTGTACAAACTGGTGTGAGATAAACTACAACCCAATTTGACAACACATAACCAAAAGAAATCAAATGTTTTAATGGGACCTCATCCAAAGGAACGATGATGAAAAATCTTAAACTTAAATGGCTGGTACAAACAATGTCAACTTCAGTAGTTGTAAGATGGAGGAGTGAATGAAATGAATGTGTGCAGTGGTGTGACCCTAACCTTTCTTACTGTTTCTTTTTACCCCTCTTTCTAACTGCTCCCCCCAAAAAACGCACACAATAAAAATTAAATCCAAGGAATTCATTTTTTCCTTTTTGGGGGAGGTGTCATGCACACCAGAAGTGCGCTGATACAAACTACAGACTAACTCTGAAGAGTCATGAAAAACTGACTTTGTCTTTTAAAAAAGGAACTTAAAAAAAAAAGTGAAAAATGGTCCAAAATAGCCAGCGAAGGAGAAGAAACTGGCCTTTGTGTATTCAAACTGTCTGACAAAAACAAAGGACAAATCTTCAAAGCTAAGAGGTGTCAATTACACCCCATCCTAAAATATACCAGAATTGAATGTTTACCTGTGAAACAAAGAAGGTGTGAAGTAGCCATGTCCTGGGCCATTGTACGATCACCATGGGGAAGAGATGAGAATGTCTCCTACCTGGTGGTGAGCTTTACCTTAACAAAAGACAGCCAAAGGTCAGAGAGAGAGAGCGAGAGAGGCAACATCTAGTAGCTTGTGTTCCAGGAAGCCAGAAGGCACGTGTCCTGCTGTGAAATCTTACAGCTATATTAGACAGCTGTGAACCAGAACTGTCCCATTGTCTTCAACTGAACTTTAAATCAAGAAAGAAATCTACAATCATCTCAGGCCTGCATCCATCGAGAACTTGATTTCCAAGAGAATTCAACAGGTTTATTGTGACTCCCCCTCCCCCCGCCACTAAATCACTTTCCTTTTTTCGCTCTATCCGTCTCTTCTTGTGTGCGTGTGCGTGCACGAGCGAATGTGTGAGTGGATGAGGTTGTGACAATTTCAGGATAAGGTGTATTGATCAAAAAACAATTGATTTCTGTTTTTTAAAGCCTACAAGAAAACCTATCACTGTCTATTAAAAAAAACACCAAGGGGTTAAACCCTAATAACAAAACACTTGCTGCGGTCAGGTGGGGAGTTGAACAATGGGAACCACCCACATTGCACCCATACCAGTGGGCATACCAGAATTCTATAAAAATCAGGAGCTAACATTAAATTTAGCTGACCTCTGGCAAACTAGATCTTCCAGTTTTTTTGGCTGCTAAAGCTTTCCCCACCTATTATGATTAAGACCATTGTTTTGAAATCATTGTTTGGCTTCTTGATGATGAAGTATAGCTCATCCCATAGTCCAAAGTTCTGCATTGGGAGTGCAAATACGTAAAATTATTCCTACTGTTTTTACATAATATAGTGGATTTGTCATGACATTGTTTGGGGATGTTGCAGGATGTATTGTATGTTAAGGAAAGGATTATATGGTGCAATAGACATTTGATATGTTAGTTGTCATTGGGAATAAAGAGCAGGTTAAAAATAAAAAAATGATTGTAAAAGATTAAGTGCTGGAGAGAAATTAAATAAACATTGAAATGAATGAAATTGAACAAAAAATAAAACTACATATTGGAAAGTTATAAACAAATTTTTAGAAGTTTAACAATAAAGTTAAAACAAATCAATGTGAAATATGAACATACCAAAAAGGAGAGGAAAAAATCAACTGTGAAGCAAGCCTGTCCCATCCAGATCTGGTGCTGTCTGTACACAAGTCATACAATCTCTGGGAACAGGCAACAAAGCAGAAAAAACCTTACGCCAATTTAGGATAAACTCTTGGAAATTCCTATCCAATCCCCAATGGCAATCATACAGATTATTCTAGATCTCTTGGCAATTCTTCGCAGATGAAGATTTTAGGATGGTTGTACTCATCGGTTGCAGGCCTGCTAGTGGCCATTGCACACGCCGAAAGATGGCGGCTTTCATGCTGAAGTGGAAGCGCGTCTTGGGCTCCAGCAGTCCAGCACCGTGGCCCTGGCATGGACACCAGGCCCTGGCCATCAAGGGGCTGTTGGTGGTGTTCAGCAGCAACGAGGGCATCGTTTACACCATGAGTATTTGAGGAATAAATGTGGGTCTCAGGACATACCAAGTGATCACCATGATATGGACCAAAGGACCATATTGTGTGGACTACGCTTGTTGGTATACCAGCTATTGATAAAATAACAAGGGAAGGAGGGTCCCCTCAAGCCTTGGTTGGCAACCCACCGAGGAGAGGGAAACTCTGAATTGAAACCTAGGGCTTGGAGACCTCCTTTCCTCCATCCTATTCACAGGGCCACGATAGATGAGCGCCAGGCTTAAAGGGTGGGGGCAGTCAGCACAAACTGTACTCCACCTTAAAGCACCAATATGCAGGAAGGAAGGAAATCCACCCCAACTATAAGTATTCTAGATAGAGCTGTAGGAACTTAACAAAATATGTTACATTTCCTCTACTGTGACAATGGATACAAAGTATTTATATAACAAGTCTGCCATTTCCTTATTGCCCATTATAGTCACATCTGCATCCATCTTTAATGGGCCCAGAGTCCCCACTCTTTTCCTTTCATATGTTTATAAAACTATTTGCTTTGATATGCCTTGCAAGTTTCTTTCATGTTCCACTTGAATCCTTTTGTTGCTCTTTATAGCTTAAACAGGTCACTGGATTTGAACTTATTTGGCTGAATTTGCCTGGTTGGGTCATGATTCCAACATCGGCCTCAATTCGGGGTTGGGAACACGGAGGTGGCCACGGCAGGGTGTCGGTCACGATCCTCCTGGAGGCGTTCAATTACGAAACCGCCTCTGAGAGCTCAGTCCAATTAAAAACAGTGTGTGGACCAGGGAAGTGGGAGGCCCAATCAGAGGGCCTGCAGCGATGCCTGGCCAGCAGCCCTGATGGAGGAGGTGGGTGCTGCTAAGGCAGGCAGGCAAGGGCACTTCAAAATGGAGGCGTCTCTGTAACACTGGAAAAATGTAAAAATCCTGCATAACCACAGCTGTCAGGTCATCTTTCTGGAGGGGGATCCCCTCCACAGGATGGCTTGCAGACGTGGCAGTGGACATCACATCCCAGTGGGTCTGTGCTGGGGCGATCAAGTGGAGGTATCCAAACTGCTGCCTGTCTCTCAACTCAGTGGGAGGCTGGACAGCACCAGGAAGATCCTGGTAGCATCCTCACCCTGCCCCTGTGGGCCCTTAATTGGGTTAATTGACTACCTGCTGCTGCAGAGTGGGTAGCCGGTGCTGTGGTGACCCTGCCTCCAGCAAAAGCTCGGAGACGGGAATGCATTGGGTCTCCAACCTGATGGGTTACTTTCAGAATTTGCTTCCAACCCCAAGAACACAAGAGCACAAGAACACAAGAAATAGGAGTCTAAGTAGACCATATGGACCATTGAGCCCACTCTGCCATTCAGTACGATCATGGCTGATCTTGGGCTTCAATTCCACTTTCCTGCCTGCTCCCCATATCCCTTGATTCTCCCTGCAAGACCAAAAATCTATCTATCCCAGCCTTAAATGCATTCAACGATGGAGCATCCATAACCCTCTGGCGTAGAGAATTCCAAAAATTCACAACCCTTTGAGTGAAGTAATTTCTCCTCAGCTCAGCCCTGAATGATTGACCCCTTATGCTGAGACTGTGTCCCCATGTTCTAGATTCCCTGACCAGTGGGAACAATCTCTCAGCTTCTACCCTATCAAGCCCTTTCAGAATCTTGTATGTCTCAATTAGATCGTCTCTCATTCTTCTAAACTCCAGAGAATATAGGCCCAATTTACTCAGCCTCTCATCAGAGGATGACCCCCTCATTTCCAATTTAGTAAATCTTAGCATGCACTGCCTCCAGTGCAAGCCTATCCTTTCTTAAATGGGAGACCAAAACTGCACACAGTATTCCTGGTGCGATCTCACAAAAGGCCTGTGCAATTTTAGTAACACCTCTTTATTCCTGTACTCCAATCCCTTTGCAATAAAGGCTAACATGCCATTTGCCTTCCTAATAGCCTGCTGCACCTGCATATTAACTTTGTGCGTTCCTTGTACGAGTATCCCCAAGTCTCTCTGAACATCAACACTTATCAGTTTCACACCTTTTAAAAGATATTCTGCTTTTCTATTTTTACGACCAAAGTGAAAAACTTCACACTTCCCTACATTATACTCCATTTGTCATCTTGTTGCCCACTCACTTCGCCTGTCTCTATCTCTTTGCAGCCTCTGTACATCCTCCCTGCAGCTTACCTTTCCACCGAGCTTTGTATCATCAGCAAACTTAGATACATTACTCTCTTTCTCTTCATCCAAGTCATTAATATAGAGTGTAAATAGCTGAGGCCCCAGCACTGATCCTTGTGGCACCCCACTATTCACTGCCTGCTAACTTGAAAATGCCCCATTTATGCCCACTCTCTGCTTCCTGTCTGTTAACCAATCCTCTATCCACATTAATATATTACCCCCAACACCATGAGCCCTTATCTAGCCTATTAATCTTTTATGTGGCACCTTTTTGAATGCGTTTTGAAAATCCAGGTATACTACATCTGTTGGTTCCCCTTTATCCACTCTACTAGTTACATCCTTAAAAAAACTCGAATAAATTTGTCAAACAGGATCTCCCTTTAGTAAAATCATGCTGACTTGTTTTAATCATACTATGCTTTTCCAAGTACAATGGTAAGACTTCTTTAACAATAGTTTCCAGCATCTTCTCAACGACTGATGTTTGGCTAACTAGCCTGTAGTTCCCTATTTTCACTCTACCTCCTTTTTTGAAAACCAGCATAACATTTGCCAACTTCCAATCTGACGGGACCATTCCTGAATCTAAGGAATTCTGGAAAATCATAGCCAGCACATCCAATATCTGTGCAGTTATCTCTTTTAGAACCCTAGGATGTAAGCCATCTGGTCCTGGGGACTTGTCAGATTTTAGGCTCTCAAGTTTCTCCAATACTTTTTCTTGGCTGATATCAATATCCTTAATTTCCTCACTCTTTTTAGCCCCTAGGTTACCGTCTATTTCTGGTATGGAACTTGTGTCTTCTACTGTGAAGACGGACACTAAATATTTATTCAATGCCTCTGCCATTTCCTCATTCCCCATGATAATTTCTCCTGTCTCTGCCTCTAAGGGACCAACGTCTACTTTAGCTACTCTCTTCCTTTTTATGTACTTATAAATGCTCTTACAATTTGTTTTTACATTGCTGGCTAGTTTACTCTCACATTCTATTTTTTCCCTTTTTATCAACTTGTTGGTGGCCCTTTGCTGGTTTCTAAAAGAGCCCCAATCCTCAGACTTGCTACTATTCTTTGCAACATTGTGAGTCTCTTCTTTTAGTCAAATACTCTCCTTAACTTCCTGAGTGAGCCATGGATGGGTCTTTCTTGACGAGTTTTTGTTTTTGAATGGAATGTACTTTTGTTGAAGCCTTTGAATTGTTTCTTTAAATGTTTCCCACTGTTCATTTACCGCCATACCTTCCAGTCTATTTACCTAATTAACCTCAGCCAGTTCTCCCCTCATACCTTTGTAATTAGCTTTGTTTAAGTTTAAGATTCTTGTTTGGGTTTGAAATGTGTCACTTTCAAACTTAACATGAAATTCAATGGTATTATGATCACTATTTCCCAGTGGATCTTTTACGATGACATTGCTTATTAACCCTGCTTCATTACACTAGACAAGATCCAAGATAGCTTTATCCCTAGTCGGTTCTACAATGTATTGCTCCAAGAAACTGTCACGAAAGCATTCTACGAATTCATCTTCTAGACCACTGTTGCCAATTTGATTGTCCCAGTCTATATGCAGATTAAACTCCCCTACAATTAATACATTACCTTTTTACATGCTCCAATAATTTCCCATTTAATGTCCTGTCCAATAATATAACTACTATTAGGGGGCCTGTCAACTACTCCCACCAATGTTTTCTGACTCCTGCTATTTCTAATTTCCATCCTGATTCTACTCCCTTCTTATTAATGTCCTTGTGCCATCCTTTACTATCAGGGCTACCCTTCCTACTCTGCCATTCTGTTGGGAGTTCCCCACATCACTATCCTGCTCTGATGCCCTAACTTCTCTTTTCAGATTTCTAAATTTCCCTTTACCCAAACCCTCCCCCCCTCTCTCTGTTAGTTTAAAGCCATGTCCTCAGCCCTAGTTATGTGATTGGCCAAGACACTGGTTCCAGCCCAGTTCAAGTGAAGCCCATCCCAACAGAATAACTCCCTCTTCCTCAACCCCACCTGCAGTCCCGCCTCCACAGGGGCAGGAAAATTCAGTCCTTGCTTTCACTTGTGTGAGCCTTTTCCATTAGCTTGATATTGTCTGTTAGAGTCACAGAATCATACAAACTTACAGTACAGAAGGAGGTCATTTGGCACACTGTGGCTGTGTTGGTTCTTTGAAACAGCAGTTGGATTTAGTCCCGCATCTTCTCTTTTTGTCCCTAATCCTGCAAGTTCCCCATGCGATGTACCTGTCCAACACCCTTTTAAAATTAATTATGGAATCAGATTCCACCACCTTTTCAGATACAGCATTCCAGATTCCGACAATTGATTGAAAATATTTCTCCTTGCCTTCCCTCTAGATCTTTTGCGAATGGTTTTAAATTCATGACCTCTGGTTACTGACCTATCCAACAGAAGGAACAGATTTTTTTTGTCTATTCAATCAAAACCTCTCATCCTTTTTGAAAATCTCTATTAGGTTGCCTCTTAACCTTCTCTGTTCTGAGGAAAATAGTCCGAACTTTTTCAACCTCTTCTCATAACTGAAGTCCCTCCTCCCTAGTAATATTCTGGTACATCTCGTCTGTACCCTTTCTAAGGCCTTTACAGCTTTCCTGAGGTGTGTAATTGTTCTCATGTAAAAGATCCCATGGCACTATTTCGAAGGAGAGTGGGGGAATTATTATCCCCGGTGTCCTGGCCAATATTTATCCCTCAATCAACATCACAGAAAAAGATTATCTGGTCATTATCACATTGCTGTTTGTGGGAGTTTGCAGTGCGCAAATTGGCTGCCACGTTACCTGCGTTACACAATGACTGCACTTCAAAAAGTAATTCATTGTCTGTAAAGCGCTTTGAGACGTCTGGTGGTTGTGAAAGGCACGATATAAATGCAAGTCTTTCTTTTTTCTTTTAATACTCCAACTGAGGCTTAAGTAATGATTTATAAAGTTCTAGCATGATCTCTTTGCTTTTATATTCTATTCCTCTCTTTATAAATCCAAGTAACCCATTTGCTTTTTTAAGCACCTTATTAACTTGCCATGTCACCTTTAAGGATTTGTGTATATGGACACTTTTCAAAATCATGCCATTTATACTGTCTTTCCACATTAGTCATCCCAAAATGCATGACTTCACACTTCTCTTACCTTGTTTGAACTCAATTTTTCTTCTGTATTACTGTTCCTATCTAGCAGCATTCCCCAATCATCCTTCCCAAATCCTGACATATTCTGAAAAATTTGGATTAGTATATATAATTTGTATAATCTATAATTTGTAAAGAGCAAATATTTTTATATAATGTTGTATTCAATATACAGACGTAATAAGAATGTTTAGAGAATTTTACATATGTGTGAGTCTGTTTGTGCAGTGGAGGAAAGGTTGTGTTGTTTATATTTGGGGTTGTGTGCCAGTAGATGTATCATGAGGCAGGAAGTTAGGCAGAAGGGTAAATTCACCAATTCTGTGGTGAATCACACTTGACTATAATGTGTGCCATACAATTAGTTGTAAGCCTGTCTCCCACTTGCGCTTCCTTTTAATGCAGCTTTTTGGGTGCAGGTGCATTGGAGGATATGACTGGAAGCATAAGTGTACTGGGAGTGGCAATATTGATGGGGTCTGGAGTCCAGCACTATTGAAAAGGAATGGACCCAGGAGAGTATGGACTGAGCTCCACCTTGCCTGGGCTGTTGGTTGCTATGATGCTGTGCTGACATCAGTGAGACTTGCTGCTGACTTGGTTAACAACACATATTTGTATAGCAACTTTAACTTAATAAAACATCCCAAAGCACTTCACAGAGACAGGTGGTAGGTTTTAAGGAAGGTTTGCAAGGCTGAGAGGCCCAGGGACAGTGTCCCAGACTGTGGGGCTGAGATGGCTGGAGGGTCAGCTACTGAGGATGGAGCGGGAGGGAGATTGCAAAGGAAGTCAGAGTTGGAGGAGTTGAGGGTGAATGCTCGAATACAGGGCCAAAGAAAATTGAAATGGTCGGGAGGGGTGAGGCCATGGGGAGGTTTTGTAATCAATACATGCGGCTGAAAAGTGCCAGGAACTTCAAGGCTGCCTAGTATGTCAGTTGGCATTTTTCTGCACACACACAAGTTGTTTAAAAGGTTAGAAATAAAACCATTTATAGCTAATTGCCAGGAATGTGGTATAAGACAGGTGACAGTTGGGAAGGTGAGGGGAGGACAGGTGATGGTCTAAGGTCCAATCTTCACAGACCTCAGACAGGTAACAATATCCCCACTGCATCCGGGAGGTGAAATTCCAGAGCTAAGGGGACCAGAGGTTTTTTTTATTCATTCATGGGATGTGGGCCTCACTGGCCAGTCCAGCATTTATTGCCTATCCCTAATTGCCCTTGAGAAGGTGGTGGCGAGCTGCCTTCTTGAACCGCTGCAGTCCATTTGGGGTAGGTATACCCACAGTGCTGTTAGGAAGGGAGTTCCAGGAATTTGACCCAACGACAGTGAAGGAAAGGCGATATAGTTCCAAGTCAGGATGGTGCGTGACTTGGAGGGGAACTTGCAGGTGGTGGTGTTCCCATGTATTTGCTGCGCTTGTCCTTCTAGGTGGTAGGGGTTGCGGGTTTGGAAGGTGCTGTCTAAGGAGCCTTGGTGCATTGCTGCAGTGCATCTTGTAGATGGTACACACTGCTCCCACTGTGCGTCGGTGGTGGAGGGAGTGAAAGTTTGTAGATTGGGTGCCAATCAAGCGGGCTGCTTTGTCCTGGATGGTGTCGAGCTTCTTGAGTGTTGTTGGAGCTGCACCCATCCAGGCAAGTGGAGAGTATTCCATCACACTCCTGACTTGTGCCTTGTAGATGGTGGACAGACTTTGGGAAGTCAGCAGGTGAGTTACTCTCCTCAGGATTCCTAGCCTCTGACCTGCTCTTGTAGCCACGGTATTTATATGGCTACTCCAGTTCAGTTTCTGGTCAATGGTAGCCCCTAGGATGTTGATAATGGGGGATTCAGCGATGGTAATGCCGTTGAATGTCAAGGGGAGATGGTTAGATTCTCTCTTGTTGGAGATGGTCATTGCCTGGCACTTGTGTGGCGCGAATGTTACTTGCCACTTATCAGCCCAAGCCTGGATATTGTCCAGGTCTTGCTGCATTTCTACACGGACTGCTTCAGTATCTGAGGAGTCACGAATGGTGCTGAACATTGTGCAATCATCAGCGAACATCCCCACCTCTGACCTTATGATTGAAGGAAGGTCATTGATGAAGCAGCTGAAGATGGTTGGGCCTAGGACACTACCATGAGGAACTCCTGCAGTGATGTCCTGGAGCTCAGATGATTGATATCCAACAACCACAACCATCTTTCTTTGAGCTAGATATGATTCCAGCCAGAAGAGGGTTTTCCCCCTGATTCCCATTGACCTCAGTTTTGCTAGGGCTCCTTGATGCCATACTCGGTCAAATGCTGCCTTGATGTCAAGGGCAGTCACTCTCACCTCACCTCTTGAGTTCAGCTCTTTTGTCCATGTTTGAACCAAGGCTGTAATGAGGTCAGGAACTGAGTGGCCCTGGCGGAACCCAAACTGAGCGTCACTCCTGAGCAGGTTATTGCTAAGCAAGTGCTGCTTGATGGCACTGTTGATGACACCTTCCATCACTTTACTGATAATTGAGAGTAGGCTGATGGGACGGTAATTGGCCGGGTTGGAGTTGTCCTGCTTTTTGTGTACAGGACATACCTGGGCAAATTTCCACATTGCAGGGTAGATGCCAGTGTTGTAGCTGTACTGGAACAGCTTGGCTAGGATCGCGGCAAGTTCTGGAGCACAGGTCTTCAGTACTATTGCCGGAATATTGTCAGGGCCCCTAGCTTTTGCAGTATCCAGTGCCTTCAGTCGTTTCTTGATATCACGTGCAGTGAATCGAATTGGCTGAAGTCTGGCATCTGTGATGCTGGGGACTTCAGGAGAAGGCCGAGATGGATCATCAACTTGGCACTTCTGGCTGAAGATTGTTGCAAATGCTTCAGCCTTATCTTTCGCACTGATGTGCTGGCCCCCCCCCCCCCTCATTGAGGATGGGGATATTTGTGGAGCTACCTCCTCCAGTTAGTTGTTTAATTGTCCACCTCCATTCACGGCTGGATGTGGCAGGATTGCAGAGCTTAGATCTGATCCGTTGGTTATGGGATCGCTTAGCTTTGTCTATCACATGCTGCTTACGCAGTTTGGCACGCAACTAGTCATGTGTTATAGCTTCACCAGATTGACACCTCATTTTGAGGTATGCCTGGTGCTGCTCCTGGCATGCCCGCTTGCACTCTTCATTGAACCAGGGTTGGTCTCCTGGCTTGATGGTAATGGTAGAGTGGGGTATATGCCGGGCCATGAGGTTACAGATTGTGGTTGAGTACAATTCTGCTGCTGCTGATGGCCCACAGCACCTCATGGATGCCCAGATTTGCATTGCTAGATCTGTTCGAAATCTATCCCATTTAGCACGGTGATAGTGCCACACAACACGATGGACGGTATCCTCAATGTGAAGGCGGGACTTCGTCTCCACAAGGACTGTGCGGTGGTCACTCCTACCAATACAGTCATGGACAGAAGCTTCTGCAGCAGGCAGATTGGTGAGGATGAGGTCAAGTATGTTTTCCCCTCATGTTGGTTCCCCCACCACCTGCCGCAGACCCAGTCTAGCAGCTATGTCCTTTGGGACTCAGCCAGCTCGGTCAGTAGTGGTGCTGCCGAGCCACTCTTGGTGATGGACATTGAAGTCCCCCACCCAGAGTACATTTTGTGCCCTTGCCACCCTCAGTGCTTCCTCCAAGTGGTGTTCACCATGGAGGAGTACTGAGTCATCAGCTGAGGGAGGGCGGTAGGTGGTAATCAGTTGGAGGTTACCTTGCCCATGTTTGACCTGATGCCATGAGACTTCATGGGGTCCAGAGTCGATGTTGAGGAATCCCAGGGCAACTCCCTCCCTACTGTATACCACTGTGCCACTACCTCTGCTGGGTCTGTCCTGCCGGTGGGACAGGACATACCTGGGGATGGTGTTGGCAGTGTCTGGGACATTTTCTGTAAGGTATGATTCCGTGAGTATGACGATGTCAGGCTGTTGTTTGACTAGTCTGTGGGACAGCTCTCCCAACTTTGGCACAAGCCCCCAGATGTTAGTGAGGAGGACTTTGCAGGGTCGATAGGGCTGGGTTTGCCATTGTCGTTTCCGGTGCCTCGGTCGATGTCGGGTGGTCTGTCCGGTTTCATTCCTTTTTATTGACTTCGTAGCGGTTAGATACAACTGACTGGCTTGCTAGGCCATTTCAGAGGGCATGTAAGAGTTAACCACATTGCTGTGGGTCTGGAGTCACATGTAGGCCAGACCAGGTAAGGACAGCAGATTTCCTTCCCTAAAGGACATTTGTGAACCAGATGGGTTTTTACAACAATCAACAATGGTTTCATGGCCATCATTAGACTAGCTTTTTTAATTCCAGATTTATTAATTAAATTCAAATTCCACCTTCTGCTGTGGTGGGATTCGAACCCATCGCCCCAGAGAAATACCCTGGGACTCTGGGTTACTAGTCCAGTGACAATACCACTACACCATCGCCTCCCGCCGCCATCGCCTACCTTGGGACGCAAGGCGTGGAAGTGGTGAAAATTGGTAGATTGGGTAGGAGGAGAATCTGGTCAGGGCCGAGTGGAGGGTTCTTAATACAATTCTGTCAATGGTGATTAGGGAAAATTCGATTCCTTAAAATAAATACTGTTAGTATATAATTATGGATAACAATTTAACAATGGACAACAAAGTCGGATTACCATAAGGCAACCAAAATCAACACATTTAAGAGTGATAAGGAGAATCAGGAAGAAAAGTCAATTAACTATAGTTTTGAGAGCAAACGTTTCTTGCTCCTTTACACATTAGAGAACTGCGGTATAATTAATCTTATCAGGTAGGAGTGATATTGCTGGCACTAAGTCAACCTCCCACTGCAGCCCGGCTCATATTACCCTGGGTTGACCTGACGTTGGGTTTGGTCTACACATGGAAGTGAGGTAGCACAGCCGGGAGGAAGCGACTGCCTATGGTTGATTGATCCCAATCCTCACGCAGAATTTCTCTTCGGTAGCTCCATTTACCGACTGCGTTTATATATATATATATATATAAATATCACCAGTTTTGTAATGACTTCAAAGAGGAGCGAAGGCGAATGGCAGGGGCTAGTGAATGAGGTGAGTTCACATTAAATGAATCAATACAAACACGGCTGGGGACCTGACAGGAAATATCATCCAGCCATCTGTGCAGAATTATAATAAACACTTATTCTGACAGAGACAGTCTCGCAGCTAAAGTGTTCATTGGTCGAAAGCTTCCTTGTTTTTTAATATTTGATTTGGTGTAAAATGTGATGGATCCAGGCATTAAACCCAGAGACCACAACAGCCGGCGGGATCTCGGTTTTACTCCATGTCGCTGTCAGCCGGTTGTGGGAACTGCGCCGTGTCACTCCGAGCAGCCAGAGCCACGGAGCACGGCCGCATCTCAGCTTGGAGCTGCAGCAAGATACGGAAATGAGCTTGGAGCTGTAGCAATACGTGGAGCTCAGCTTGAGCCTGAGCTTGGAGCTGCAGTAATACGTGGAGCTCAGCTTGAGCCTGAGCTTGGAGCTGCAGCAATATGTGGAGCTCAGCTTGAGCCTGAGCTTGGAGCTGCAGCAATACGCGGAGTGGAGCCTGAGCATCTCGGGCCCCAGCTCCCGGATCCGGTTCATCTTCCACGTCAGGATTACTGGTGCAGCCGGTGCGCCTGGGTACAGATAGAGGGCGAGTCGGTGCCACACTGCTGCAAATTAATTGCACAACTTGTTTATAATTGGCACGGTCAGCACCTGTAACAATATAGGTTACAAGAGTAAAATAAAAACAAAATACTGCAGATGCTGGAAATCTGAAATAAAAACAAGAAATGCTGAAAAACAATAAAAACTCAGCAGGTCTGGCAGCATCTGTGGAGAGAGAAACAGAGTTGACGTTTCAGGTCTGTGACCCTTCAATGAGAACTGGCAGAGGCTAGAAATGCAATAGGTTTTAAGCAAATAAAGCAGAGGTGAGGCAAGAGATAACGAAAGAGGTGTTGATAGGACAAGGTCACATGACCAGAAGGTCATGGAGCAAAGCCAAACAATATGTTAATGGTGTGCTGAAAGACAAAGCATTAGTGCAGAGAGGGTGTTAATTGACAGAAAACCAGAACAACCTGGCTCAAAGCACAAACATGACAAAAAAAAGCAGTGGGTAGGCACATGGCTAAAAAAAATGAATGATGGAACAAAATGAAATAAAGTAAACAAATAAAAAATAAAAAATAGCTGAAAATAAAAAGGGGGGCCTGTCACATTCTGAAATTATTGAACTCAATGTTCAGTCCGGCAGGCTTTAGCGTGCCTAATTGGTAAATGAGATGCTGTTCCTTGAGCTTGCATTGATGTTCATTGGAACATTGCAGCAATCCCAGGACAGAGATGTGAGCATGAGAGCAGGGGGGTGTGTTGAAATGGCCAGCAACCAGAAACTCAGGGTCATGCTTTCGGACTGAGCGGAGGTGTTCCACAAATCGGTCACCCGATCTGCGTTTAGCCTACCCAATGTAGAGGAGACTACATTGTGAGCAGCGAATACAGTATACTACATTGAAAGAAGTACAAGTAAGTCACTGCTTCACCTGAAAGGAGTGTTTGGGGCCTTGGATAATGAGGACAGAGGAGCTGAATGGGCAGGTATTACAGCCCGCGATTGCATGGAAAGGTGCTGTGGGAAGGGGACAAGATGTTGGGGGTAATGGAGAAGTGGACCACGGTGTCGCGGAGGGAACGATCCCTTCAGAATACTGACGGGGAGGGGAGGGGAAGATGCATTTACCAAACAATTTACTTGTACTTCTTTCAATGTAGTATACTGTATTCGCTGCTCACAATTTGGTCTCCTCTACATTGGGGAGACCAAACGCAGATTGGGTGACCGCTTTGTGGAACACCTCCGCTCAATCCGAAATCGTGACCCTGAGCTTCCGGTTGCTTGCCATTTCAACACTGCCCCCCTGCTCTCATGCCTGCATCTCTGTCCTGGGATTGCTGCAGTGTTCCAGTGAACATCAACGCAAGTTCGAGGAACAGCATCTCATTTACTGATTATTATTACAGTCTTATTATTTTCAGCTATTTTTTCTTATTTATTTTTTATTTGTTTATTTTATTTCATTTCGTTTCATCATTTTTTTTTTAACCATGTGCCTACCCACTGCTTTTTTTGTCATGTTTGTGCTTTGGGTCAGGTTGTTCTATTTTTCTGTCAATTAACACCCTCTCTGCACTAACGCTTTGTCTTTCACCACATCATTTGGCTTTGTTCCATGACCTTAGAGTCATAGAGTCATAGAGAGATACAGCACTGAAACAGGCCCTTCGGCCCACCGAGTCTGTGCCGACCATCAACTACCCATTTATACTAATCCTACATTAATCCCATATTCCCTACCACCTACCTACACTAGGGACAATTTACAATGGCCAATTTACCTATCAACCTGCAAGTCTTTGGCTGTGGGAGGAAACTGGAGCACCCAGCGGAAACCCATGCGGTCACAGGGAGAACTTGCAAACTCCACACAGGCAGTACCCAGAGGTGAACCCGGGTTGCTGGAGCTGTGAAGCTGCGGTGCTAATTAACCTTCAGGTCAGTTATTCTCTGTGACCCTGTCCTATCGACACCTTTTCTTCGGTTATTTCTTGCCCCACCCCCTCTGTATTTGCTTAAAACCTATTACATTTCTAGCCTCTGCCAGTTCTGATGAAGAGTCACTGACCTGAAACGTTAACTCTGCTTCTCTCTCCACAGATGCTACCAGACCTGCTAGGTTACAAGAGATCTATTTATTGTTAAAATGTGGAAAAACATGTTTGAAAAGGAAAGCCAAATTGTCAGAACTGCTGAATTTCCGATCCTGCTGACAAGAGGGGTAACGTTTGCTCTTGCTGTCAATGCAGCGACCGGAGTTGTCTTCTTTCACCGAGACCAAAACGCGATGCAGGATCAGGACAAGTGGGGGCTGGGGAAGATCTTGAGTTCTAAATGATTGCTATAATAAAAATAGAAAGTGCTGGAATTACTTAGCAGGTCTGGCAGCATCTGTGGAGTGAGAAACAGAGTTAACAGGCTGGATTTCATAGGCCCCCTGACGCAGGGTCAGAGGCGGGAGCCAATAGAATTGCAGCGGTTGGCAGGGGTGGAGGGCCCGACGTTGCCCCGTTGCGATTTTTTGGGTGGGATAGGCCGATGATAGCCTTCCCACCCAGAGACCAATTGAGGCCCTTAAGTGACCGATTAATTTTTTTTTATTTGGTCATGGGATGGAGGCGTCCCTGGCTAGACCAGCATTTATTGCTCATCTCCAATTGCCCTTGAGAAGGTGGTGGTGAGCTGCCTTCTTGAACCGCTGCAGTCCATGTGATGTAGGTACATCAACAATGCTGTTAGGAAGGGAGTTCCAGGATTTTGACCCAGCGACAGTGAAGGAATGGCGATATTGTTCCAAGTCAGGCTGGTGTGTGACGTGTAGGAGAACTTGCAGGTGGTGGTGTTCCTATGCATCTGCTGCCCTTGTCTTTCTAGTTGGTAGTGGTCATGGGTTTGGAAGGTGCTGTTTAAGGAGCCTTGGTGAGTTGCTGCAGTGCATCTTGTAGATGGTAAACATTGCTGCCACTGTACATTGGTGGTGGAGGGAGTGAATATATGTAGATGGGGTGCTAATCAAGCGGGCTGCTTTATCCTGGATGGTGTCGAGCTTCTCGAGTGTTGGAGCTGCAACCATTCAGGCAAGTGGAGAGTATTCCATCACACTCCTGACTTGTGCCTTGTAGATGGTAGACAGGCTTTGGGGAGTCAGGAAGTGAGTTACGCTGCAGGATTCCTAGCCTCTGACCTGCTCTTGTAGCCACGGTATTTATATGGCTACTCCAGTTCAGTTTCTGGTAAATGGTAACCTCCAGGATGTTGATAGTGGTGGATTCAGTTATCATAATGCCATTGAATGTCAAGGGGAGATGGTTAGATTCTCTCATTGGAGATGGTCATTGCCTGGCACTTGTGTGGCATGAATGTTACTTGCCATTTATCAGCACAAGCCTGGATATTGTCCAGGTCTTTCTCCATTTCTAGACAGACTGCTTCAGTATCTGAGGAGTTGCGAATGGTGCTGAACATTGTGCAATCATCAAAGAAAATCCCCACTTCTGACCTTATGATTGAAGGAAGGTCATTGATGAAGCAGCTGAAGATGTTTGGGCCTAGGACACTACCCTGAAGAACTCCTGCAGTGATGTCCTGGATCTGAGACGATTGACATCCAACAACCACAACCATCTTCCTTTGCGTTTGGTATGACTCCAACCAGCAGATAAGTTTCCTCCTCATTCCCATTGACCTCAGTTTTGCTAGGGCTCCTTGCTGCCATTCTCGGTCAAATGCTGCCTTGATGTCAAGGGCAGTCACTCTCATCTCACCTCACATCTTGAGTTCAGCTCTTTTGTCCATGTTTGAACCAAGGCTTTAATGAGGTCAGGAGCTGAGTGGCCTTGGTTTAACCCAAACTGAGTGTCACTGAGCAGGTTATTGCTAAGCAACTGCCGCTTGATGGCACTGTCGACAACATCTTCCATCACTTTACTGATGATCGAGAGTAGACTGATGGGGCGGTAATTGGCTGGGTTGGATTTGTCCTGCTTTTTCTGTACAGGACATACTTGGACAATTTGGCGGGTAGATGCCAGTGTTGTAGCTGTACTGGAACAGCTTGGCTAGGGGCGCGGCAGGTTCTGGAGCACATGTCTTCAGTACTATTGCCGGAATGTTGTCAGGCCCCATAGCCTTTTCAGTATCCAGTGCCTTCAGTCATTTCTTGATATCATGTGGAGTGAATCGAATTGGCTGAAGTCTGGCATCTGTGATGCTGGGGACCTCAGGAGGAGGCTGAGATGGATCATCAACTCGGCATTTTTGGCTCAAGATATTTGCAAATGCTTCAGCTTTATCTTTCGCACTGATGTGTTGGACTCCCCCATCATTGAGGATGGGGATATTTGTGGAGCCACCTCCTCTAGTTAGTTGTTTAAATGCACACCACCATTTGCGACTGGATGTGGCAGAACTGCAGAGCTTAGATCAGATCCGTTCGTTGTGGGATCGCTTAGCTCTGTCTTTCCCATGCTGCTTATGCTGTTTGGCACACAAGTAGAGTCATAGAGTCGTACAGCATAGAAACAAGCCATTCAGCCTACCCCACGTCCATGCCGACCATATTGCCTATCTATACTAATCCCACCTGCCTGCATTAATTCCATATCCCTCTATGCCTTGCTCATTCAAGTACCTGTCCAGATGCCTCTTAAATGTTGCTACTGTTCCTGCCTCCACCACCTCCTCTGGCAGCTCATTCCAGATAACCACTATTCTTTGTGTGAAAAATTTACCCCTTTGATCCCGTTTAAACTTCCTCCTCTCACCTTAAATCTATGCCCTCTAGTTTTAGTCACCCCGACCATGGGAAACAGACTCTGGCTATCTACCCTATCTATGCCTCTCATAATTTTATATACCTCTATCATGTCCCCTCTCAGCCTCCCACGCTCCAGGGAAAACAGACCCAGCCTATCCAATCTCTCTTTATAACTCAAGCACTCCAAACCAGGCAACATCCTTGTGAATCATTTCTGCACCCTCTCTAGCTTAATCACATCTTTCTTGTAGTGCGGCGACCAGAACTGCACACGGTATTCCAAATGCGGCCTAACTAACGTTATGTACAACTGCCTTGGCCGATGAAGGCAAGCATGCCTTCTTCACCACCCTGTCTACCTGTGTTGCCACTTTCAGGGAACTATGTACTTGCACCCCAAGGTGTCTCTGCTCTACAACACTCCCCAGGGCCCTGCCATTCACTGTATATGTCCTGCCCTGGTTTAACTTCCCAAAATGCATCACTTTGCACTTGTCTACGTTAAATTCCATTTGCCAATCCCTTGCCCACTTTCCCAGATTATCCCAGTAACCTTAGACAACCTTCTTCACTGTCCACTATACCACCAATTTTGGTGTCATCTGCAAACTTACTAAGCATGCCCCCTACATTCACATCCAAGTCATTAATATATATGACAAACAACAGAGGGCCCAGCACCGATCCCTGTGGCACACCACTGGTCACCAGCCTCCAATCTGAAAAACAACACTCCACTACCACCCTCTGCCTCGTATCACCAAGCCAATTTTATATCCAATTTGCTAGCTCACCCTGGATTCCATGTGTTCGAACCTTCTGGACCAGTCTACCATGCGGGACCTTGTCAAAGGCCTTGCTAAAGTCCATGTAGACAACGTCCATCACCCTGCCCTCGTCAATCCTCTTGGTCACATCCTCAAAAAACTCAATCAAATTCGTGAGACACGATTTCCCACGCACAAAGCCATGCTGACTATCCCTAATCAGACCTCGCCTTTCCAAAAGCATATAAATCCTGTCGCTCAGAATCCCTTCCAGTAACTTTCCCACCACTAATGTAAGGCTCACCGGCCTGTAGTTCCCTGGCTTATCCCTGCTGCCCTTCTTAAATAAAGGCACAACATTAGCTATCCTCCAGTCTTCTTGTACCTCACCCATGGCTAACGATGATACAAAAGTCCTGGGCTGTAGCTTCACCAGGTTGACACCTCATTTTGAGGTATGCCTGGTGCTACTCCGGCATGCCTTCCTGCACTCTTCATTGAATCAGGGTTGATCCCCCTGCTTGATGGTAATGGTAGAGTTGGGAATATGTTGAGCCATGAGGTTACAGATTGTGGTTGAGTACAATTTTGCTGCTGCTGATTGCCCACAGTGCCTCGTGGATGCCCAGTTTTGAGTTGCTAGATCAGTTTGAAATCTATCCCATTTAGCATGGTGGTAGTGCCACACAACACGATGGATGGTATCCTCAATGTGAAGACGGGACTTTGTCTCCACAAGGAGTGTGCAGTGGTCACGCCCACCAATACTGTCATGGACAAATGCATCTGTGGCAGGCAGATTGGTGAGGACGAGGTCAAGTATGTTTTTCCCTCTTGTTGGTTCCCTCACCACCTGCCACAGACCCAGTCTAGCAGCTGTGTCCTTTAGGGCTTGGTCATTAGTGGTGTTACCGAGCCACTCTTGGTGATGGTCATTGAAGTCCCCCACCTAGAGTACATTCTGTGCTCTTGCCACCCTCAGTGCTTCCTCCAAGTGCTGTTCAACATGGAGGGGTACTGATACATCAGCTGAGGGGGGTGGGGAGGTGGCAGTCGGCGGTAATCAGCAGGAGGTTTCCTTTCCCATGTTTGACCCGATGCCATGAGACTTCATGGGGTCCGGAGTCAATGTTGAGGACTTACAGGGCAACACCCTCCCGACTGTATACCACTGTGCCGCCACCTCTGCTGGGTCTGTCCTGCTGGTGGGACAGGTCATACCCAGGGATGATGATGGCGGTTCTGGGACATTGTTTGTAATGTATGATTCGGTGAGTATGACTATGTCAGGCTGTTGCTTGACTAGTCTATTGGACAGCTCTCCCAACTTTGGCACAAGCCCCCAGACGTTACTAAGGAGGACTTTGTAGTGTTGGTAGCGCTGGGTTTGCCGTTGTCATTTCTGGTTCCTTGGTTGCTTCCGGGTGGTCTGTCGGGTTTCATTCCTTATCGACTTTGTAGCAGCTTGATACAACTGACGGGCTTGCTAGGCCATTTCAGAGGGCATTTAAGAGTCAACCACATTGCTGTGGGTCTGCAGTCACATGTAGGCCAGACCAGATAAGGACAGCAGATTTCCTTCCCTAAAGGACATTAGTGATCCAGATGGGTTTTTATGACAATTGACAATGGTTTCATGGCAATCATTATTAGACTAGCTTTTTGTAAAATTCTAGATGTGTTAATTGAATTCCAATTCTACCGTTTTCCGTGGTGGGATTCGAATCCATGTCCCCAGAGCAATACTTTGGCTTTCTGGGTTACTAGTCCAGTGACAATGGTTATTTAAGGACCTCTTCCCACCACTTCTGTGATCTAACCAGCAGTGGGGTTTCCTCCGCCATGCAGGGAGGGCGCCTTGTAAAACGAGGTGCCCTTCCTATGGACTTGGTGGGGTGGTGGGGGGAGGGGGTTCCTCCTTCCTGGACAATCTGCGGCCCATGGAGGACCCCACTGGCAACACCTCCAGCTCCAAGGACCCCCCTCCCCCTCAACTTCACACTCACCCCCTCAACCCCACCTTGCCTCCCCCTCCTCACGACTCCCTCGCTGGGGCCTTCTAACTGGTCCCGGTGATCCTGCTTTCCTTACCTGAGGTCTGGGGTTCCAGCATTGGGCCTGGTTCCAAGGCCTCTGCAGTACTAGCAGTGGCCACTGCTACTGGTGGCGCTGCTGATACTGCTGAGCTTCCAGCCCTGTGATTGACTGGCAGCTCTTGGAGGCGGGGTCCCTGTCTTTAAAGGGACTGGGATCTCGGCATGGGACACTTAGGCGGCAAAACGACGAAGGATCGTTTGGGGTGGGGGTGGGGGTCGGTGGGGGGCACGAAAAGGCCAAGGCGGGATTCCCTCTGCCTTTTCGGCCTGGTGCCGGGAGCCCTGCCTCCTCCACAAAATCCGGCCCAACTTTCAGGTCTGTGATCTTTCATCAGAACTGGCAAAGGTTAGAAATGTAAAAGGCTTTGAGCAAGTGAAAGGGAGGGAGTGGGGGCAGAAGAACAAAGGGGAAGGTGTGTGATAGGGCAGAGGGTAAGATAGATACAATGACAGAGATGTCACGGAACAAAAGGCAAAGGGTGTGCTAACAGTTGTAGTAAAAGACAAAGCATTAGTCCAGAGACAGTTCTGATCTGTATACCCAGACTAGGTCATTAATGTATATGTATCTTAGTCTGGTACAGAGTGTTTTAATTATTCTTGTACAGAGACAGCACCATGAGGTGGTGCACTAAAGCAGGGGTTTTCAATTGAGGGTGCCTGGTCATGAGAAGGTTTCAAGGGGTCAGCCAAAAATAACCAGATAATGTGTAGATAAAAAAATTGACATGATAATAGACCAGTCAGAATCGGAATCGGGACAAGTGGTGGCTAGAATGCAATGTTAATCAAGAGACAACATCCAATGACAGTGAATCAGAGCTCGATATTTGCATAGGATGAAGTGCAGAGTGATGGGGGAAATAAACATTTAAGAAGTATTTCGATGAGCGCTCAAAATGCTACGGGCCATGTGTGGGAAAATGGGATTAGATTGGATGGGTGCTTGATGGTCGGCACAGGCACGTTGGGCTGAAGGGCCTGTTTCTGTGCTGTAAAGCTCTATAACCACATGACTCTATGACTCTAAAACCAGCTGGTCTACATGCAAGGCATCACGGCAGTTGTGTTTGGACACAGGGCACAGACAGAGACTCTGGAGAGTGGGAGGGAAGGGGATAGGGAGGCACAGACTCGGTGGGCCGAAGGGCCTGTTTCAGTGCTGTATCTCTAAATAAAAAAAAATAAAAAAAATAAATAAAAAATAAATAAATAAATAAAAAGATAAGATGCTGAGTCTTTACCTGGTGAACACTGCTGAGAATCAGTGCCAGAGGGAGAGAGAGCGGCCGTGACTTATAACTTTATCTCTTGTTTCCCCAGTGACATGATTATGTGCATCAAATCAGTTGGCAAAATTCTCCATGTACTTTCTTCACACTTCTGATTTCTTCTTAGTTCCACTCCATGATTTCACTCTTCTCCCCTACCCCAACATTGTCCCAAGTTGAAAGAGTAACTTCTGCTGTACCATTGGGAATTAGAATTTTGCTCATTGTCATCTTTATACAGTATATGCATTTTAAAAAAATGCTTGCTTAAGGTACAAAAAACTTGCAAATTGGAACAATAATTATGTGAGATATCTTTGATCAGTTGGAGTGCAGAGAAAGAAGAGAATCTACGCCCAAGAAGTGGAAAAACTGGTGGATAGCAGACAAGTTGTAAATAAGACAAAAATTATCATAAATATGTGTTTAATTGTATATCGAAGAGCATACAGAGTAGGATAAGGCAAAAAAGACCTTGTGTCAGATACCAAATCTCAATACTGCAGAAAGCCTAGAGAAGTATAGAAAGTGCAGGCGTGTAATTAAAAAGGAAGGTGGGAAAGCAAAGAGAGGGTGTGAAAAGATATTGGCAAGTAAAGTAAAGGAAAAACTGAAAAATGTTTTATAAATACATAAACAGCAAGAGGATAA
The DNA here is from genome assembly GCF_036365525.1 of Heterodontus francisci. Taxonomy (NCBI): domain Eukaryota; kingdom Metazoa; phylum Chordata; class Chondrichthyes; order Heterodontiformes; family Heterodontidae; genus Heterodontus; species Heterodontus francisci. The sequence goes on from NC_090371.1 coordinate 152,375,896, forward strand.
CTGTTGTTATGGCCACATGGCAGTTCCCATTATTCAACTCCCCTCCTGACCACAGCAAGTGAATTTCTATTAGAGTTTAGCTCCTTGGTGTTTTATTTTTCAAATAGACAGCGACAGGATTTCTTGTAGGTTTGAAAAACAGAAAGTCAGTTGTTTATTGATCAATATTCCTTATCCCGAAATTGTTGTAACCACATCCACTCTCACATTTGCTCACGTGCGCGGACACACACACAAGAAGAAACAGATAGAGAAGGGAAGGAGGAAGGTGGTTTTTAGGAGGGGGAAAGGTTACGATAAACCTGTTGAATTCTCTTGAGAATCAAGTTCTAGATGAAAAGAGTAGGGCTGATTAGAGAGCAAAAATGTAACTTTTGTGGGGAGGTGCAAGATATGGGCATGGTTCTCAATGAATACTTTGTGTCTGTTTTCACAAATGAGAGGGAACAAAACCGACATTATTGTTGAGAATGAGTGTGAAATATTGGATGGGATAAGCATGGTGAGGGACGATATATTAGTGTTCAACATCCTTGAAAAGTGGATAAGTCTCCAGGCCCGGATGAAATGTGTCCCCAGGCTGCGAAGAGAAGCAAGTGAAGAAATAATGGAGGCTCTGATCATCATTTTTCAAACCCGTCTTGCTACAGGCATGATGCCAGGGAACTGGCGAACAACAAACATTATACTGTTGTTTAAAAAGGGATAGCCTGAGTAATTACAGACCAGTCAGCCTAACCTCAATGGTGGGAAAATTACTGGAAAAAATGAGAGACAGTAATAATCATCATTTAGAAAGGCACAGATTAATGAAGGACATGCAGCATGGATTTGTTAAGGTTATGTCTGACTAACATGGTTGACACTTTGAGGAAGTAACATGTTTGATGTAGTCTACAAGATTTTAGCAAGGCTTTTGACAAGGTCAAACATGGCAGACTGTTAAACTAACGTCAGCATTGGAATGGATGTTTGCCTCCAGGATGGAGCAATGAAGGCCCCGTTCCTCCAGAAGACACCCGCCACGATCATCCGCAGCAACGGGGCAGCGCACTGAGCAGACTGCCTCCACCTCAGCTGCTAATGTCTGAGTAGCACCTAGACGTAATGGGAGAAAAAGGAAATTGACAGAGTTCTGATCACGAAGATGACACAGGTGCTGTACCAATTGTCATGACTGAAAAGATTAATGAATACATTTTATTTCATGCAAAATTTGAACCACTATCGGTAATGTAATGTTTTGCTTGGTTACAGATGGATCGGAGGTCTATGGCAGGAACGCAATGATGCTTGTAAAGCATCTCTGGAAATGTTCAATGCCATATCTCAATGGAATTTGAGCCTTCATTCTTCAATGATCACTGTTTTCCTATTGGTGATTAATAACTTTTTCCAATACTGTCATGCCTTTCTTTTGTTTTCTACGGTCATAACTTAATGCTGCTTGCAGTGGTGTGTAGTCACATTCATTGTAGCCCATATATGATTTCAAATACCAATCACATGAAAGTGCAGCAGCATTTTGTTAAAATTGTAGAGATGAATAAGACCTCATCCTCATCTGAGGAGGACTAGTGTTCCTCTTATTCCTCCACTTGCAGAATGTTGCCGCGTCTAATTGCGAGGTCATGCAAGGCACAGCAGATAACAATTATACGTGATATCCTCTGTGGGGTGTACTGAAGAGCCCCTCCAAGGCAAGGGAATGGCATTTTCAGCTTGCCAATGATGACTTGTTCAGTGATGGCTCTGGTGAATGCGTGAGCAGCATTGTACCTCTCTTCAGCAGCACTTTGGGGATGACGTACTGGTGTCATTAACCATGTACAAAGTAGGTAGCCCTAGTCACCCAGGATCCATCCGTCCACTTCGGCTGGTTCCTCGAAAACTGCTGGCAGCTGGGAGTTCCTCAGAATGTAGGAATCATGACAGGTCCCTGGCAAACGTGCGCCAACATGCATGATTCTTCTCCTGTGGTCACAAACCAGCTGTATGTTTAAAGAGTGCATTTGTCAAAGACGGCAGGCTGGTCCCAGAGAGCTTTAATGGCCACATGAGTACAGTCGATCACTCCTTGCACTCTAAGGAAGCCAGCGATGTCGCCGAAGGCCATAGACCTTGCTGCCTGACTGTTCTTATCTGCAGGTAAGTAGAAATCATTGGCATGTCGAAAAAGGGCATTGGCCATCTCTTTGAACCTGTGAGTCGCAGACTGCAAGATGCCAGATGTCACCTGTGGATCCCTGGAAGGAGCCGATGGAAAAAAAATTGAGTGCAGCAGTCACCTTGAGGGCAACTGGCATGGGATTCCCACCGAAGCCGAGTGGCTGAAGGTCATGCTGCAGGATCCTACAAATTTCTGTGACCATTTCACGTGGTGTCTCTGACATTTGAAGGTAATTTGTTCTTGTCCTGAGGATGCGATGACATACCAGTGCCTGTCTTCGATAATGCCATTCCTCAATGTTATCATTTAGAGCATCCTCACCTTCCTGTTCTTGGCACTCAGGCATCATGAGTTGAGGGAAAAGAGCCCTCCTTAGTTTCTCTCTTTGTTCTTCTCCTGTGGTACTAGACAAATTGGGTGTATGAGACCCATGTTGCTGCAGCTTTTCTGAACAATAAATAAGCAGAGCGTGTCGATTCAGCCCTCTGTTGCTACTGAGCTGAAACATCGAGGCAATGATCAGCTCCCTTATATCTGCCTTCAAATTGTAGCCAAGTAGAAGACACACCCAATGTAGTTTGCCTTCTCCCACTCTCCTTGCAATCCTGAGTGTCCACGTGGTTTCCATTATCATTGGAGAAAATGGTGCGCATGGAATTCAGGGCAAATCTCCCCACCTTCCAACATCCTCCTGGAACCTTCCAGCTTGAACCCATCAGCCTTGCCCCACCCAATGCTACCGTTACCTTTCCCTCCGTTACCATTGAGCCTTCGCCCATTACTGTGCACAATGTAATCATCAGTGTATTCATGCCATCTCTCCCCCCCCCCATCCCTATTCCCGTTATTATCGACATGCTGACTCTTACACTTGAACTGGCCATTGTTGCTGACTCCTGTTCCCTTCCATCGGTAGCTGTCGAATACCTACCCATTAGCCCCGCCCCACCCCCTACAGAACCCATTTGCCCCCCTTGACTGTGACCATTCCCTCTGCTAGCCAGTATCCTCAATTTGCCCCACAGCTCCCCGATGTTGACAGCACTCATTCCTCCCTTTAGGCCCTTGCCAAATATCTTCACACATTACTGATCTACTCCACCCACCACCCCCACAGCCGACAAAATGTATCTTCACCATCAACATCAACCATTCAACAACCTGGACACTCCACCCTCCCCTGCTCTTCCAAGCACCTGTTCAACTCCACTCTTCCCTCCCCAACTACACTTCCTGCTCCTCCATGTAGGCCCCGCCCAGGCCATCGCCGCCATCCCCTGAGATGATTTACCCTTGCTTGTACCAAGCCTGGAGGCAAACATCCATTCCAATGCTGGCGTTAGTTTAACAGATGAGGTAAAGAGAGAAGATCACAGTCCTGACACTCAACTGCACAAATCCGACTGTTGCACGCCATGTTGAAACATTGGTGAACTGGGTGGCATGGGAATAACGGTCGCCGTTCGCTTAATCTTCCAGGTAGGACGAAATTGTAACTATGCGTAGGGTAATGAGTATTCATGTTATTTAAATGAATGCAAAGCTGCAATCTGCCGCTGTGCTGGGGAGCCCCGGAATGCTGTAAACCTGCCACCGATTTAATTCCTCTAAAATATCCTGCTGTTGGGAATCCAAAAACAATTCCCGCCTAATTAGATCACTCCGCATGCAGCCAAATCCACCATGGCAGAAAGCATAAAATTCTCCCCTCTGCCCCTGAATCCTAGGGCCTGATTTTTCCCGTGGGCTTCAGAATCCCACTGACATGGGCAATGTGTGGGAAACAGTCACCCGACTGATGTTCCCCGAATTGGCCAATTTGTAGCCAGAGGGCGGACTCACTGTCCAATTGACGATGGTGGGAGGGCTTGCGAAGCTGGAGGACCAGTAGGAGGCCCTCTAGCATTGAAGAAGCAGCAGTCTGCAGTGCAGGTAAGTGAGAGAGAGGGTGCCTCCATTTTGTGCTGCCCTCCAACTTTTTAAAGTTTAAATTAAAAAAATAAATTAAACATCTGGACGACCTTTATGAGAGGGAGTCCCTCCACATGGCGGCTTGCAGCTGCAGATGAAGCCAGGCAGGCGTGGGTGGCCTCTAGGCATGCCTGGAATGCTGGCTCCCAGGTCTGCCGCAAGGAGGCCATCTCCAGGCAGCTACAATGTTCCCCATGCTTGCCTGGAGATGGAGGCCATTAACTATCTTAGTTGGCTACTCACTGCTTGTGGGCAGTTAGCCTTACTGCACCCCCCATCCCTGCCTCTGGGAAAATGGCCCGAGGGTGGGATGGGAGAGGGGAACTAGAATGCTAGCCAGTGGTGTGACATTCCGCACCTGCCTATCTTCGTACCTTCCCCCATCAGGGCCTCAAAATTCTGCCCTGGAACCCCGAACTAGCAGAAATAGTTTCTCGCTATCTACCCTATTTATTCCCTATATCTTGTAAACTTCAATTAAATTATCCCTAACACTAGATGGTGTAATCTCTCTTCGTAATCTGAGTCCAGGTATCTATCTGTTGTTATCAGAAACTATTAGTTAATTTGCATCATTAGCTTCTCTGTTTTATAAGTTAAACATTACTTAGAGCAGCAGCTTTCACTGACTGAGAATAAGTGAAAACAGTCATGTTGTGAACAAGTGATTCCATGGGTTCATGCCTAGGAGGAGCTCTACAGAGCGTTGCCTTTCTCAACATTGTTACCTGGGATTCTCTTTGAATGATAGCCTGCTGAGGCATTACATGCTTTCCTTTAAGTAGCCTGATACACAATGGTTTGGCAGAGCTGAAACTGTCCAGTGCATGATGACAAAATATATGGATGAGTTTTTGTAAGAAATCATCGAACAGCCCTCTTGGAGCTTTATTTATATATTTACTCAGGGTTACTCCTGTGTATACTTTCCAGGCACCATCATTTAAAGGAACAGTATAGCTGAGAGTAATTCTACCTAGATGGAGTTCACAAGCATATGTATTAAGACCTTTGATAAATATTTTAATGACTTATTTACATTGTGATGATGAATTTGCTGTTCATGACTTTTCAGTGATGGGGCTTTTCAAATGTGTAGGTTGGCTTAATCACTATTTAGTTCCCAAGGTTGAGCAGCTTGTCAATAATTTCTATGTTGTCAAAAAATGGCTCATTGCCGCTATGGGGGTGTCAACAATATTACCATTGCAGCTGAGTGCGGACAAATGCCAGAAACAGTCAGTATTTCAATGGCAAAAATGAGTCGTCAATAATTGCCTCCAGCTGTACTATGTTTTTACGTTACCTAGCATAATATAAATATGATTTTAGAATAGGCTGTTGAACTTAAATACCTTCTTGACTTCTTGTTAATAGAGCTATTGTGATTGTATGTTAACACTAGAGAAAACTTCAATCATTAAAAAGGCAACTGCTGAATATTAGCCAAGCAGTGTAAATATCAAAGTGTTTATAATATTTCAGTACATCATGATCCAATGCAGCGAAACTTCATATACTTGAATTCTGCGGCCATCCAAGTCTTTTTTTACCCTTTTATTGAACTGAGTTTTGTTCAATGAAAGCTTTAGAAGAATTTTTTTTAAACTTCTGCTTGAATAATGTTCTGTAAATTTAGACTTCTACAAAGACTCTAAACAGGGAAGCCTCTGTGCATAATATTGCAAAGTTATACCATAATAAATAGACCTCTCATGGCATTTCTCACAGTAAGTCAGAGGATATGATACAAGTTTGCAACACTTAGAATGATGGACATTGTAAGCACGACTTCCAATATATTGTATAAAGACAGCTTAGTGCATGAGAACCCCATTGAGCAGAAATGTGCTCAAGCTTATGACTACTGCATAGTGCTGCATTTCTAGTTATGGTTGTGCTGTTTTGAGAAGCCACCATTCAGAGTAAAGTGTCTTCCATGTCACAAGAGAATGTTAAAAGGTGAGGTATAATCATGTTCCAGTACACTCAGACACAGGCAAATAGTGTCATTGGGGCAGAGCTGGGAGCATATTAGTTGTTTGCTCTCTTAGTCACAACTGGTAGAGGCTGAGGAGATTAAAAGAGGAAAGAACATAATTTTGGGATGCAAACTATTTAAAAAATATAATTATTTTGTTTGGAAATCTCGACGACTGAACAACAGAATTTATAGCTGTGATGGTCGAAAATACAGCCAAACCCAAGTATTTTCTCAGCAAAAAGAAGAAAAGGTGGCAGTAGGTAGAAGGAGCACTCGCTGGAGAAAAAAATCATTTTTGTGAATTAATTTCTGGTATTTTAGTTTCAATTTTCTCCCCTTTCCTGAAGACCTTTACTCCTTCTTGGGACATTGTTGGGTGCCCAGTACCTCGCCCTATTCATTGTATGAGCTGAGGCAGTGAGGCCTGGACTCTCTGTTTTTCTAGTAAGGTAGTGGTGAGTTGGGATTTCTACTCGCCCCTTAGACACTCCCACCCCATCCTATGAGCCCGACCGGTTTCTCTTGGATATGGATCATTTTATATCCAGTCAGGGTTCCCAGCAGGTTTCCTGCCACAGTATTGCCACTACTAGGCCCCCTTCCTTTATTATGTCACTTCGGTGCCTAATGCCACTACATCAGGAACAACTGCCAGTCCCAGAGAGCATGGGTGAATACTGTAGTGTGGAAAAATTGGCTCTCCGCCAACCATATTTTCCATTGGGCCATATTGAGTGACAGTGATTAGTATCTGTGGAAAATCCATGCCCAAATGTGCCATGTTGCCGAGTTAAGTACTGTCTCTGTAGGCGGGGGAGGGAAAATGAAACAATGGCAAGCTCAATAACTAAAGCCAGGAACTATTATTTCACAATTGAGGGAGACCACACAGCTCACAAGAAACAGTTACTCCTGAGTTATACAGGGCTTTTTCATTTGTGGCATGAACAGTTCACTGTTAAATTGCCTGTGTGGAATTTTATTTATATGGAATCACAGAATGATAAAACAACACCAACAACTTGCATTTATATCGCACCTTACCATAATAAAATGTCCCAAAGTGCTTCATGGGAGCATAATTTGATGCTGAGCCCATAAGGAGATGTTAGAACAGATGACCAAAAGCTTGGTCAAAGAGGTAGGTTTTAAGGTGTGTCTTAAAGGAAGGGAGAGAGGTAGGATGGTGGAGAGGTTAGGGAGGGAACTCCAGAGTTTTGGGTTTAGACAGCTCGGATCATGTCTGCCAATGGTGGAGCGACTAAAATCGGGGATGTTCAAGAGGCCAGAATTGGATGAGCGCAGAGATCTTGAAGGATTGTAAGAGTGCAGGAGATTACAGAGATAGGGAGGAGTGAGGCATGCAGGGATTTGAAAACAAGAATGAGAATTTTAAAATCGAGGTGCTGCTGGACCGATAGCCAATGTAAGTGGGCTTAGGGTTGATGGGTGACTGGGACTTGGTGTGAGTTAGGATACAGGCAGCAGAGTTCTGGATGACCTCAAGATTATGGAGGGTGCAAGATAGGAGCTTGGCCAGGAGAGCATTGGAATAGTCAAGGCATGAGGAGTACAGCACAGAAGCAGGCCATTCAACCCATTCTTTGAAAGAGTTATTCAATTAGTCCCATTCCCCTGCTGCTTCCCCACAGCTCTGTAATTTTTTTTCCCTTCAAATATTTATTCAATTCTCATTTGAAAGTTGTTATTGAATCTGCTTCCACCACCATTTCAGGCCATGCACTCACTGTGCCATAATATATTTCCTCATTTCACTTTGGTTCTTTTGCCAGTTACCTTAAATCTGTGTCCTCTGGTGACTGAGCCTGCTGATACTGGAAACATTTCACAAGAATACAAGAAATAGGAGCAGAAGTAGACCATATGGCCCATTGAACCTGCTTCACCATTCAAGACAATCATGGCTGATCTTGGGCTTCAGTTCCACTTTCCTGCCTGCTCCCCCTATCCCTTGATTCCCTGCGAGACCAAAAATCTATCTATCCCAGCCTTAAATGTATGGCTGTGTTTGCTGACAAGGCTACCATTAGGTGGCGCTGCAGTGGCACATGCACAAATGCAGCATGTGCCACTAAAACGTCACACTCTGGGACTTCAGGCAGCTGCCAGGACTAAAGATGGCGCTGCTCAAATCATCACACGAAGGCAACCTAACCTAAACACATGGCAGCACACAATGGCGGGAGGGAGAGAGCGAGTGGGCGGGACGGGGAGTGGGGGAAGTGGAGCGGGCCGGGGGAGAAGCGGAGCGGGCCGGGAATGGAGTGGGGGAGGAGGGGTGTTGTAGCGGAGCGGGATGGGGGCAGGGGGGAGCGGGTGTTGTAGCGGAGTGGGACGGGGGCAGGGGGGAGCGGAGCGGGCCGGGATCAGGGGTGGGTAGCGGGGTGGGCCGGGGAAGGGTGGGGGGGAGGGGACCGGATGAAAGAGCGGAGCGGCTGGAGATAGCAGCGAGGGGGAGAGCGGAGCGGCCGGAGAAAGCAGCTGGGGGGGGGGGGGGGGGTGGGGAGCAGAACTTGATGCATGGGTGAATACTTGTTTGTGTTGCATTGCTGTACGTGTAAAGCGCATGCACAGAGGCCGACCATGCGTGTTGCCCGACGATGCACACGTCACGCAATGACGTCAAAGGCGCATGCGCTAACCAGTCCTGGCAAGTCGGAATGCAGCGCACACGCAGAGAGCAGGAGTCCGTCTGCGCATGTGCACAGCTTGGCGCAGCCGACTGCGTTGTCAGGAATCACTTTGTAAATGTATTCAATGATGGAACATCCACAACCCTCTGGGGTAGAGAATTCCAAAGATTCACAACCCTTTGAGTGAAGTAATTACTCCTCATCTCAGTCCTGAATGATTGACCCCTTATCCTGAGACTGTGTCCCCGTGTTCTAGATTCCCTGAACAGTGGGAACAATCTCTCAGCTTCTACCCTTTCAAACCCTTTCAGAATCTTGTATGTCTCAATTAGATCGCCTCTCATTCTTTTAAACTCCAGAGAATATAGGCCCAATTTACTCAGCCTCTCATCATAGGACAACTCCCTCATCCCAGGGACCAAGCTAGTAAATTTTCACTGCACTGACTCCAGGGCAGGCATATCCTTTCTTAAATGTGGAGACCAAAACTGCACACAGTATTCCTGGTGCGGTCTCACCAAAGCCCTGTACAGTTTTAGTCACATCTCTTTATTCCTGTACTTCAATCCCCTTGCAATAAAGTCCAACATGCCATTTGCCTTCCTAATAGCCTGCTGCACCTGCATGTTAACTTTGTGTATTCCTTGTACGAGTATCCCTAAGTCTCTCTGAACATCAACACTTAACAGTTTCATACCTTTTAAAAAATAGTCTACTTTTCTATTTTTACGACCAAAGTGAACAATTTCACACTTCCCTATATTATATTCCATTTGCCATCTTGTTGCCCACTCACTTAACCTGTCTATATCTCTTTGCAGCCTCTGTACATCCTCCCTGCAGCTTACCTTTCCACCGAGCTTTGTATCATCAGCCAATTTATATACATTACTCTCTGTCTTTTCATCCAAGTCATTAATATAGAGTGTAAATAGCTGAGGCCCCAGCACTGATCCTTGCAGCACTCCACTATTCACTGCCTGCCAACTTGAAAATACCCCATTTATGCCCACTCTCTGCTTCCTGTCTGTTAACAGTCCTCTGTCCACGCTAATATATTACCCCCAATAGCATGAGCCCTTATCTTGCTTGTTAATCTTTTATGTGGCACCTTATCGAATACGTTTTGAAAATCCAGGTATACTACATCTACTGGTTCCATCCTCAAAAAACTCTAATAAATTTGTCAAACAGGATCTCCCTTTAGTAAAACCATGCTGACTTCTTCTAATCATACTATGCTTTTCCAAGTGCATTGTTAAGACTTCTTTAGCAATAGTTTCCAGCATCTTCCCAATGACTGATGTTCGGCTAACTGGCCTGTAGTTCCCTGTTTTCTCTGTACCTCCTTTTTTGAAATGCAGCGTTACATTTGCCAACTTCCAATCTGACGGGACCATTCCTGAATCTAAGGAATTCTGGAAAATCATAGCCAGTGCATCCACTATCTCTGCAGCTATCTCCTAATTTCCATCCAAACTGATTTTACTTCATGATCTTCTGAGGCCAGATCCCTTCTTATTAATGTCTTTATGCCATCCTTTACTATCAGTGCTACCCCTCCTCCTTTACCTTTTTGTCTGTCTGTCCGAAATATTGTGTACCCTGGAATATTCATTTCCCAATCTTGATCTTCTTGTAACCATGGCTTGTTATGGCAGTTAGATCTAGATCATTTACCTCTATTCGTGCCACTAGTTCATCTTATTACGGATGCTTCGTGCATTCAGATAAAGGAACTTCAATTTCATTTTTTTACCTCTATTCCCTGCAATTACCATATTTGCCAATGTACAATTTTTGTTAAACTCTCTGTCCCTTCCTGTCCCATTCTGTTGGGAGTTACCCACATCACTATCCTGCTCCAATGCCTTAACCTCTCTCTTTGGATTTCTAAATTTCCCTTTACCCAAACCGCACCCCTCGCCCCCCTGTTAGTTTAAAGTCCGTCCACAGCCTTAGTTAGGCAATTGACCAGGACACTGATTCAAGTGAAGCCCATCCCAATGGAATAGTTCCCTCTTCCCTGAGTACTGATGCCAGTGCCCCAAGAACCGAAACCCCTTCTTCCCACACCACTCTTTGAGCCATGCATTTAGTTCTCTAATCTGCTTGCCCCTCTGCCAATTTGTGCGTGGCTCAGGTAACAATCCAGAGATGATTACTTGTGATATTCTGCGTTTTAGTTTGGACCCTAAGTCCTCAAATTCTCGAAGCAGAACATCATTCTGGTTCTGCCTATGTCATTGGTTCCCACATGGACCACGCCAACTGGATCCTCCCCCTCCTACTCCAGGTTCCTCTCCAGCCACGAGGAGATGTCCTTAACCCTGGCACCGGGCAGGCAACACAGCCATCGGAGCTCCTGGTCGTGGCTACAGAGAACAGTATCTATCCCCTTGACTATACTGTCTCCTATCACTACCCAATTCCTCTTCACTACCCCCTCCCCCCCCGCTCAACTGGAATGGCATCTTTCACCATGGTGCCATGGTGAGTCCGCTCATCCACTTTGCAGTCCTTCTCTTCATCCACACAGGTAGCAAGGACGTCGTACGTATTCGACAAGATCAGGGTCTGAGTCTCCTCCATCAGTACATGCTGATACCCCCTACCTACCTCACTTGTGGTCACACCTTCCTATCCCTGATCTCTAATGTTCTCCCTATTCTAAGGGTTGTGATTGCCTCCTGGAACAAAGTGTCCAGGTAACTTTCCCCCTCCCTGATGCTCTGTCATGTCTGCAACTGAATTTCCAGCTCAGCAATTCTGAGTTGAAGTCATGTAAGCTGCAGACAATTACTGCAGACATGGTTGTCTGGAATTGTAGTGCATTCCATAGATTCCCACATGCTGCAATTGCAGCACACCACTGGCCCTGTCATCTCTGTACAATGTTTTGTTAGCAATTAGTTAATAATTCAAGCTGAAGTAATGGAAAGTTGCACACACCTACCTTGGAGTCAGAAGAAGAAGCTGCACCAACTGCAGGAGGCTGAAAAAGATAGGAAAAGGAGCCCCTCTTTCCCCCTCTGCACCGAATTCCCATGTGCACCAAATTTCCAAATTCACTTTGGCAAATGTCTCACTCAGGCAACTGTCTCTTCTCAACTGCATTCCCTCACTCCTTAATTGCTCTATCAAAACTCTTCATGACTTTGAACTTCACGATCAAATCTCCCCCTAACCTTCTCGATCTAAGGAAAATAACCCAGCTTCTTTAGTCTCTCTGTGTAACTGAAGCCCCTCATCCCTGGTTCCATACTAGTTATCACCTCTAGACCATCTGAGGCCTTGACTGTCTGAGGCCTAAGGCGTGGCACCAGAATTGGATCCGCTACCCCAGCTGTGGCCTAACCAGTGACTTATAAAAGTTTAGCATAACTTCCTTGTTTTTGTACTCTATACCTCTGTTTATAAAGCCAAGGATACCGTGTGCCTTTTTTAACAGCCTTCTCAACTTGTCCTTCAAAGATTTGTGTACATACACCCCCAGGTCCGTCTGTTTCTATACCCCTTTTAAAATTGTACCGTTTAGCTCATATTACCTCTCTTCATTCTTCTTACCAAAATGGATTACTTTACACTTCTGTGTTAAATTTCATCTGCCATTATTCACCAATCTTGTTTATGTCCTCCTGAAGTCTGTTTCTATTTTCCTAACTGTTTACTACATTTTTGAGGTTCGTGTCATCTGCAGGCATGAAAATTATGCTCTGTATATCCATGTCCAGGTCATTAAAATAAAGCAAAAAGAGTAGTAGTCCTAATACCGACTCCTGGGGGCACTGCTGTATACTTCTCTGCAGTCTGAAAAACAATGCTCGCTGCTTTTTATCACTTAGCCAATTACTTATCTATGCTGTTACTGCCCATTAATCCTTTAAGAGGCCTCAATTTTGTGTACTATGTATAATGTGGAACTTTATCAAATGTCTTTTGAATGTCTATATACATATCAGCACACTATCTTCATCAACCTCCCCTTAGTCAAAGAACTCAGTCAAGTTAGCAAAATATGATTTGCCTTTAACAAATCCGTGTCAACTGTCATTTATTAACCCATACTTTTTTCAAGTGACAGTTCATTTTGGCTCAGCTTATTGTCTCTAAATGTTTCCCCATCACTGATATTAGGCTAACTGCCAGGTCTATCCCTCCCCTTTTTTGAATAGTGGCTTAACGTTTGCCATCCTCCAGTCCTTTGGTGCCACTTTTATATCTAAGGAGGATAGGAAGATTATTACCAGAGCCTCCAATATCTTCACCTTTACTTACCTCAGCCACCGAGGTTGTATCCCATCCAGACTGGGTAACTTTTCTACTTTGTGGACTGCCAACCTTTTAAGTACCTTCTCTTTATCTATATTTATCCTATCCAATTTCTCTACTACCGTCCCCTTTACTGTGATGGGCAGTGTCCTCTTCTTTAGTGAAGACAGATGCAAAGTACTCAATTAGTACCCCTGCCTCCCCAAGAAGATCTCCTTTTTGGTCCCTAATTTGTGGTGGGCATGTTTGAATATTCCATTATCTTGTTACAAATTTTATAAAGCAACGAATGTATAAGCAATGAGAGTTTGGGCCCAATTTAGTAGGTTTTTTTATTCATGCACAGAATGCTAAGTATTGTAAGTTTATAATGTTTAGCAGCAATTACTATTGTATACATGGATCAGTTGGCAATTGGTCATTGAAGCGTTAAGAATGTGTGCTTGCTATTCACTGGACAACGAAACTGTCAGTGCATTTTACTGCTTATTGGCATTTTAATTTGAACTGTCCCTTATATTACATTTTTTTAGTGTAAATTATAGTATGCCTTTGATCAGCAACCTAAAAATGGTAAATAATTATTACTGGAAATATTTTATTCAGCTATATTTTGATAAAATTGTCCTGGGAAGGATAATGTTGCCAGGCCAGCAAAATATTTGAGACAGCAGTGCTGTTTAAAACATTTTAAATCTTACAGTTGCAGGATTCTATCATTCGGCGGCCTGTTTCTATGTTGTACGACTCTATGACTCTAGATATTGACTATGCAATCTCTCAAATGCAGAAATAATTTTTTTTCAAAAAATGTATTTGTTGAATTGGTTAGTAGTAGCCTTATTGCTTCCTAGAAATGCCTGAATAAGATGGAGCAGCTTATTTCTTTGATAAATTGGGGTTGTTTGAAGATGCTGAGTGAAAATGTATCTGACTGTAGCTTATGAGGCCGAAACTCAGTGGGCCAAGCATTAGTCTGTTGGGATCTGGTGCTGACTGCGTTTCAGTGTGCATGTTAAAATGAAGCTTCACCTCATGTAAATATGGTCAAGGATGTCCTTGCCACTGTGGTCTTATCTCAGGTATGCACCTGATTAAGGAGATGGGAATTTTTGGCATGGGATGTTGGTCTGAGTTCTGTGACTTGTTACTGCAAGAAGTAGCAATTGGATTTAAAGTGTTCCCTCCTGGAAACATCCTATAAGTGGCCTTTTGGCCACCTTTATAAGGGGTTGAAAAATTCTGCCAAAAGGTTTAACATTTTATAGGGTCCAGGACAGACTCTACTTGTGCTGGCAGAAGGGCCAGCATGCCTGCTTTCACTGGGCATACAGGCCCATCGACAGCTTTCCATTCTGGGGATAAGAAAACTGCTGACCTCTGAGTCCCTTCCTCTCTGATTGTCGTTAGCTTGTTTGGGATAGAGGAGGCCCCATTCCAAAAAAAGCCCCATGAAAAATGATGGGCAAGGCTGGGACCAATTGCAGCGGATTCCTGGTTCAATTTTCTGCACTTCTGCACATACAGTGGCGGTGCAGGGCTATGAATTATCATATTGAATGGCGGAGCAGACTCGATGGGCCATATAGTCTACTCCTGCTCCTATTTATTATGTTCTTGTGAATTTTTAGCCCATATCTGTTTGTCTTTAAGAGTGCTTTTGTACCCAAGTGCTGCGTGGATAACCTTTCATGTCCTATTTGACTCACTGTAGTTATTTTTATTCTAAACCTACTCTTTAGATTTATTACAAACCATGGTGATATGTGTTTACTAATTGTGACATATTTGTAGCCACTACAGTTGAACTAATCATTTTGCAACTATTTGAATGCATATCTTGAAGGAGTTTGAAAATCCTCATCTGTGGTATGATTTTTCACATCACTTAGGTTTTGCTTTGTCTAATGCAGTTAGATTGGAGGTAACAGCAAAAAGGAAATTGTGATATAAGCCAACCAGCCTTGGCCAATTGACACGAGGTCACAGCCTACAATTGGAAATGCGTATTGTAGGGGAACTACATTCCACTGCAAAAATGCAGTTATTATTGTTTTTTTATCATCCTTGTAGATTCAGTGATTTGAAATGTATTTTGCTGGGTGATTATACACTAAGCATTGTGATTCCCAATGTTTCTGTTCACTCTTGTCATTGTAATACTCAGAGAGATTCAAAAGAACACTGAAATTCCTGGGCCAATTTCAGGGTGGGAAAAAAAGCTGGACAGTTCCTCTCTGGTCCCATAAGGTGATCAAAAACAAGTTCCAGGTCACTGTGACTATGAGGTGCAAACTACAGTCCCACCTAGCTTCTGTTTGAAGGATATTAACCACCACAAGGAACTCATGTAGTTCTATTTTGAACTGTTGCAGCATACCTGCACTCTTGACCACCGGTCCATCAGGCAGTGGTCTGCACGGAATGTCCTCAAGGCCCTATGGGAAAAGGAAACGGTGGATCCTGTTGGATGGTTCCCCGAGCAGACCGTCAAAGTCATTTGGCGGAATGCCTCATCACCAGAACTTTCAAACAAGCACCAAGACGTAGCTTGGCTGGTGGTGAGAAGGGCCCTTCCCCGTCAGATCCTTCATGCACACCCGAAGTCTCGTCCCCTCCGCACAGTGCCCCCGCGTTGGCTGTGGTGGGGAAGAGACGGTCGCCCACCTCTTCCTGGAATGTGCCTTTGCAAAGCAGGTGTGGAAAGAGATGCAGTGGTTTTTGTCAAGGTTCATCCCAAGCAGCTCTGTAACACAGGAGTCTGTGCTCTACGGGCTGTTCCCAGGGACGCACACCGAGACAAACATCAACTGCTGCTGGAGGACTATCAATTCGGTGAAAGACGCCCTTTGGTCTGCCCGAAACTTGCTGGTCTTCCAGCGCAAAGAGTTGTCCACCACCGAATGTTGCAGACTGGCACATTCCAAGGTCCAGGACTACGTGCTGAGGGACGCACTAAAGCTTGGGGCAGCCGCAGCAAAGGCTCAATGGGGAAAGACCACAGTGTAAGGTTCCCCCACCAAGCTGGACTGAGGGGCTGGATCAATGGGAAACCCCTCGAACTGTATCGTTAATATTCTCAATTGCTGTAAATGTAAAACTGTAATTGACATGACAATTGTGAAACAGAAGGGTTGGGAAGAAACTCATGACAGTATTGAAGGAAACTGATCTCCCTTGCAATGTTTGTATTTTTTGGTGCTGTTTGGAAACTGTTTGGCAATGTAATTTTTACAGATGTTTATGAATAAAGTATATTTTGGAAATAAAAAAAAAAATACCTGCACTTTCCCCCCTCAGTCTGGCTTGTTCCAGCTGTCAAGAATGAATTCTCCCACTCCCACTGCTGCTATAATTTTACTCTTTTGACACTTTATGGTAATAGCACAATTGTGGCAATTCAAGCTATTTTTTATGTGATATGGTGTCTTGCCAGTAAAATTGACAACAACAGGGAGAATTTATTTGGACCTATGGAGATAAGTGTTCATGTTAGTTCTGTGACTCATTACTGAAAGAAGTGTCAGTTGGATTTGGAGGTCCCATGTATTTAGTAGCATATCTCAGCTGAGGGAAATTTCAAGCTCGTAGATAATTGTGTTAGGGAAAGCTAAATGCAGCTCACATACAGAATGTCACAACTCTCTTAATAACCCCACAAAAATAACTTTCAATTATTTAAAAATTATTTTGATTTTGATGTATAGGAGTCATAAATACTCTGTGACTTATTGATACTTAAAGCTGCCTCAGATTGTAATGAGGTAAAATAAATGAAGGCCTATTACAGATTTCTGTGATGTAAGTAAATACATTGATCAAATGGATGACAACTGTATTACAAATAATGTCAGCGAATATTGGAGCTATTCAATACCTTGAATGAATCACCATATAGTATAATACCTAATCAGCCAATCGTTGCGAGTATAGGTTTTTTTTTCTGCTGTCTTGGTCCTCTATTTAAATTAACTTTAGAGCCATGTAGAAATGGTAATGAGACTCTGTTACAGTGGTTGGTCAACTAAATTGATGTTCATTAAGTAGAGTGTTTTACTGTGTTTGAATAAAGAATTATGGATATTCAGGAGTGAATATACAAAGCAGAAATTCCACAAAAGTTATTCTGATATTTTCACAAATCAGAAACTTGAGTGGTTTCCAACAGTCATTTTGAACCCCAATATTCCATTGTTACTCTATTTTGTTTGTTGGCTAGAGGTGAAGAGAGGTTGCCAAAATTCTCCATCCAGTGAGGGCATGATGACTTCACAATTGTGATACAATTACTCTCATTTTATCAAGTGACGATAAGAATTAATTAGCAAAAATTAAGGCAGTAGGCATATATTGTATAGGTTGAAAGATTAAACAATGAAGGAATGCAATTCATCAAACTTTACATACACGGCAAACTGCAAGTGGAAAATCTCAACTCATTTCCCTTTTGGTACAAGGACACTGGATAAATTTAATTCAGTGAAACCTCTTTCCCCTCTCCAAACCCCTTTCCTGGCTAAATGGACAACATTTGAAAAGAGCAAAAGTCTAAATAAATGTTATACAAGTAGCAGACATTAAACCAGTACATCTAAATGTTTGATTTGTTAATCATGTGATATTGGGGATGGAAAATCTTTGGCTTTTTGGCACACTTCCACTGTAACTATAGTAGTGAAGGGCTGGAAATTAGGCTGGGACCCAGATACATCAGGTCCTGATCTTACATGTGAGATTCTATGGTGCCTTGAAAGGAGTAAAGCCCTCAGCCAACCGTTATAAAGCTGGTTGTGTGCGAAGTGGCACAGCTGAGGGCTCCTACAAAAGGGAATTCCCACCTTTTCAGCATTGGTGCTCCTGGTGAGATGTATCAGGATGGTAGTGAGTTTCACCTGTGGTTGGTGGGGGAGGCGGATGCGGTGGTGGGGAGCGCAGGCTGGCCTGGGTGTCTGGCCAACCAAAAAACAAGGCACTAAGTTTTAAAATATATATCTAAGTGGTGATCCCTTTTTTACAAAGGGGGCCAATGGGAGCAATTTTTGATTCTTTCCAGAAGGGAGTCCTCACACTGCTCACCACTTATCACTCCCACTGGCCAGCTAACCCTAACTCCATATGCTTCCTTAATGGGCAGGCACTCCAGTGATTAGCCTGGAAATCAAGGGGCTTTCCCCTTACACTACTTCCTGCTAACTGCACAAAATTCAGTAAGGTTAATGGTGGCCGTTGTGGGTGCATCCCAGCACTTATACCTGCATGTGCACTACCCATATATTTTCTCTCCAAGATTTTTTAAAGGTAGATATTGGAGAAGACCTCATTAATACTAAAGGCTCTAGGTTTTCTGTGACATTGTCATGGTTGCCAACAAATTCTTTAGGGAAGGAAATCTGTTGTCTTTATCTGGTCTGGCCTACATGTGACTCCAGACCCATTGCAATGTGGTTGACTCTTAACTATCCTCTGAAATGGCCGAGCAAGCCACTCAGTTCAGGGACAATTAGGGATGGGCAACAAATGTTGGCCTTGCCAGCAACGCCCACATCCTATGAAAAGAATTTAAAAAAAATTGTAGTCAGTTTAGATGCTTAAGAAAGTGGGGTAGCTTATTTAAATGATAACATGTACTTCACAAAAGTTCAGTAGATGATAGAAACTTGTGGAAGTTTGAAGAAAAAATCCTAATGTCTCTTTATAAAGAACAAAACCTGAAATTTGTGTGGCTTTACATCATGCTTTGGTCTTAATTTAACATTTTCATTCTGCTTCAGTATTTGATGTGCAAAAGAAAGCTGGAGAGCAAGAAGGAAGCTCTGTTGATCCTCTCCAAGGAGCTTGATACATGCCAACAAGAACGGGACCAGTACAAACTAATGGCCAATCAGCTACGAGAGCGCCATCAATCGCTGAAGAAAAAGTACAGAGAACTAATAGTAAGTTGCTATTTCAATCGATGAATGCTGTATACCAGCTGCATTGTGGGAGGAAGAAGCAAAGTTAAGTCAATTTAAAAAAAAATTAGGAAAACATTATTTGTAGTTTTATCTTACTTGATGAGGCTTCTTAACATTTTAGGATGCATTTTGCACACTAACTTTAGCGTCATTAGATTTGATTTCCAGTTCACTGATATTACGGTTGTTGTGTAGACAAGGGTCTATCCTAGAAATTTTACAGTGGTTCACAGCAGAGCAATGGAAGTAAAACCCATTGTAGCTGGAGGTTGCACATCCAAATTCAAATTCCAGACTGCACCACAAATGCGGCCTTCCGCAGTCCAGCTTTAAAAGTACAGAGCAGTGGGAATCCATTCCCAGACCATTACCACATCAGAGCATCAAAGGGCATCAGTTGATTTCAAAATTGGGAAACTGGGTTAGGTTTGGAAATGGTGTAAATCAGCACTCCAAACCTGCAATGAATTCGGTAGCATTTTTTGCTTTGTGAAATATGAACACGCTCCTATTTGTGTCATCGAGCTATGAATTCAGTCCAAATTAAATGATCTGCTTGCATGTACATGCTCCATTATTAATCAATATTTTAAAAATCTTGGTCATTTGTCACTGTAATTTTGGCTCTAATGCAAACTATTTCAACTCTGTGAATCTCTGTTCATAAATTAGAGCCCTTAGTCTATAAATCATCTTGATCTTTGTAGAATCAACTCTAATGTATCTGTTTTAAACATATGGTGGCTGAAAATCCATTGTTCATTCAAACAACATTTCTGTATAAATCCTTGTGTCCCAAAACTAGTACACTGCACTGCAGTTTGCACACTTCTGGGACAGGTAATCACCCGAAATGCACCCCTAGTGGTGTGGACATTCACCCATGATATTTAAATAATGTGACCTTCCTCTGCCCCTGGAAATCATGGGCAAGCATATTCCAATTCAGCTCCAGGGTGGCCTACATTGCCCACGGTATTTCAAATTTCATCTTGTCAATAATCAGCATAAAGTTGAAATATTTTGCTTCTAGTTAACCATAGATACTTCCTTGTAAAAAAAAAATTACCTCGAACCTGGCATATGAAACTGACATCAAATGCCTTCTGAAAATCCAAGTATATAACATCCACTGGATTATTCTCATCAACCAATTTAGTTAATGCTTCAAAGCATTCCAACAAATTGTAACTCCATGTTCACAATTTCCTTTCTGGCTATAGTATTCTTGAAATGAATGTTGGTAATTTTCCATAAAATGCTTTTGAGTAGTTTTTCCCCACTACCAACGTTAAGCTAATTGGTTAAGTCTATCGTTCATGACAGGCTTCTGTTTTGAATATTGAGATTATATTATTACAGCCTCATCTATTTCCTCACCCTGAATCATTTAATTCATTGTTTCTCACTTTGTGGGAGCATCACGCATTTAATGGCCAGGAGTTTGCAGTAGTAGTGATGACAAAACTGTCGAGTTCATCAGTGTTACTCTGAAGCTATGGCAACTTCTGCAGTTAAACTTGGAAATCCAGAAGTTGCTCTCAGTGATTCAACACTTCTCCAGAGGGTTCGCAGTTGAGACCACTCCCCGTTCCCCCCCACCACCCAAGACTGCAATCAATTGGAAAACATTGAACTGGTGAGAACTTACACTCTCAGGCCGGGATCTTGTTCCCCTCCCACTGTTGGGCTCTGTGGCGGGGGCGGGGTGATGGTTGTGGGAAGATCAGAGGTGCAGTAGCTTGTCACGGAACCCAATGCAGGGATTACCGGGCTTCATTATCCCACTGGCGGGGATGCTCCGTGGCAGGCCCTCCGCTGCTTTGTGACGGGACCCGACTTTACATTTAAAATTACCTGTTTGCATGAATTAAAACGAAAACCGGGGTGATCTTACCTGCAGTTCTGGATCTTCAGCACGACGTGCGGGACTCGCGTGCCTTCACTTTCCCGTTCAGGGAAAGCTGGCGCCACCAAGGTGGGGTAGGGGGATCTCTGTATTTGTAGAGTAGCCAGGTTTGGGTGGGGGTGGGGTTTGAGCTCTGCATTTGTTGTGTCGTGGAGGGTGGGGAGGAAGGGGTAAAGTCAGCATTGATAGTGCAGTTGAATGGGGGGAAACAGGGCAACTCTGCAGTTTCTTGACAGGGCTGGCAGCACTATACAAATGGCACAGAAACAGTTGACACCGTTCACGGTGTCGTCGAGGCCGCCCCCACCATTGGAGGTGGGGGGGGGGTGGGGTGGCCACTCTGCATATGATAATGAGCCGCAGGGCTCAAGATCACGGTGGCGCGAGGTCCATGCGTGCCGGCCATCATTTTCTACACTTGCTGCCTCTCATGGTGGCGGGCCCACAAGATTCAGCCCTTAATCTTACAGTAAAAGTTACACCTTGTTGAATGAGGTGTAACTGGGTTTTTAATGGCCTACTAAGTTCATAATTACTGCTAAACAGCTTCATTGGCCTGAAAAAATAGTTTTGTATTTGCTGGATGTCACATTTCTCCATTATGATAAGAAATTCCACATATTTTTAAATTACATTTTTTAAAGTTTATGATTTATTCATTTCCTTCCTTAATCCCATGTGTATGTCTCAATCATTTATGTTGCTATCTGTAAAAATTGAACATTACAATTGAAGGAATTCAGTGGTTTCTAGTTCCTAGTTTGCTGTCTGAGAATGCTTCAACGTGATTGACTGCTTGGTGACATCACTGCTGCTGGATGCCTGGAGATCTTGACTTGGCACCACAAACAAACTGACATTGAGAAAGGGGAAATCTACACCACAGATCGCTAGATCTTTGTAAGCAGTTTTCTTAGAGGCCTGTGTCGAGTGCCACTCCGATCACAAAATACAGCCCAATGTACTTGTCAATCATCAAATGTGTAGGGTGGTATATGAAATGTGTTGGTAGCATGGAAAATCTATGGCACATTTTTCTAACTCGCTCAAAGAACCAGTTATCTATCATGATTTGCTCAAATATGGACAGAATGCAAAAACTGGCAAGAATCAACCAGCAACCCACACAAAACAAACCAAATTGCTTAAATGGCTTTCCAAAATTACTGATCAGAAAATAGCAAATTTTATAAGTTTTTTTCTCACATTCTTAGTGAGATCATTAACGTGAAAATACAAGTTATGAACCCCAAGACCAATTTTAAAAATAACAGTACAAGATTTCACTTTTTAAGACTTTTTTTCTAACAAGTAAACTAAAAGAAATCCCCTTTAACTAAATAGTACTTTGTCAGTAGCTGATGTTCCAAATTACAAAGAAAAGTATTTTCTTTACTTCACACTAAACTTATATGTTACAGTCCTCGTTGATGGTGACATCTTTGTGGTTAAAAGCCCCAAACTCCTCCTAGCTGCAGTGGTTGGGTCTCCCAGACTTCTTGAAAATCAATGTCCTCTTCACTTACTTCTCTGAGCACTTCTACCCTGGATGTCCTTGAACAAGGTGATTGCTGGTGATCCTGTTGGGCTCTTACTTCTCTGTAAACTTCAACTTTCAAAACTGTTTCAATTCTTTGCAACCTTTTGCTGTATCAGGCTTCTGAGAGCAGGCATTCCCTTTTTCTGTTTCTAGAGACTGCCACTGCTGGTTGAGTTCCTTTCTTACATCCTGCTCTGAGGCTGCCGCCGCTGGTTGTCTGTATAGCCTGTCTGCCTTCAGAAAATCTGTTAAATTTATCTGGACTCAAAAGTCAATAGCTTATTGTACTTTTCTAATAGGCTGCGTTTGCTGACAATGCAACCACTAGGTGGCGCAGTACTAGCACATGCGCAAATACAGCCTCTTCCACTGAAATGTCACTGTCTGCGACATTCAGGCAGCTGCCAGGATTAAAGATGACGCAGCTCAATATATCACAGAAAACAGCTTCAGCCCAAAAATCCCCTCAATGGCTGCCATCGCTTCCTCCATCCCACCCCCAACAGATCCCGCTCGCTCCTACCATTGCACTTCTCTCTATCGGTCCCTCCTGTGCCCGTCTTCTCACCGCTGGCTCCCCACTGCCTTTCCTTAAGCACTCACTACAGCTTCGTCTTTTCTCCCCCTCCCTCAGCCACTCGGTCCAGACCTCGCCACTGCTGCCCCCCCCCCCCCTTCCCCTCCCCTCGGCCATTTGTTCCCCGCTCCTCACTGCCCGCCATCCCACTCTCTGGCTATTTGCTCCCCGCTCCCCCCCCCCGCCCCTCCCCACCTCCAGCCGCTAGCTCTAGGCCACGCCGCTTCCCTTGTCTCGGCAACTAGCTCCCACATTCGATCGTCTCCGCATGCCACCCAAAGAAGCAAGGCAGGCTGCGAGGGGTGACGGGGCGACATAGAGCAAGTGGCCGAGAGGAGGGAAGCGGCATGGCCTAGAACTAACAGCTGGGGTGGGGGGGTGAAGTGGGGAGCGAGCAGCTGGACAGTGGGGCGGCGGGGGCAGGAAGCAAGGAGTGGAGAACAATTGGCCGGGGGGTGGGTAGTGGCGAGGTGTGGAGCGAGAGGCTGAGGGGGGGAAGTGGCCGGTGGAGAGGAGGGGGGAGGGGAGAAAGCGTTGAGGCCTGGAGCGGGTGGCTGAGAGAGAGAGCAGCAAGTGGGGCAAGGGAGAGTAACTGAGTGGGGGGAAGCGGGCGGGGGAATGAGTGCGGGGATCGAGCTCTAGCTTCAAAGTGCCCCATTCAGTTGCTCAAAGACGTTGGCATTATGCAATGGCGTTTTCCTACCCATGTGCCAATAGGCCTGGCAAGACGTAGGCTTTGCATCCGTAGCATCTCACTGAGAGCAGGAGACCATTTGCACATTTGCACAGCTTGGAGTGCTCTGGTGATGTCGGCAGGCCACTGCGTTGTCAGGAGTTATTTTGTTTCCAAAATGCGAAATCCAGAAGTCTCGTTTTAGCTGAAACACCTGGGTCTTCCATTGTTCCCAGGTGTTAACAGTCGCCTGATACATTTGCAACTTTAGAATCACTGACTCCTTATTTACAATCCAAAAGTCTGGGAGGATGAAACCCCTTGTTCTTCTTCAGTTGTTACCCTTGCAGAGTCTGTTTTTTAAAAAAAAATCTTTGATCTGTCTTCTCTGTTGTCCTGGTAACCAAGATTTCTGTCTTGTCCTTGAGCAGAGTGGATGTGAGCTCATCTGACCTCTGGGACTCCATCTTAAACTTTTAAAATCACTGTTTTTAAAACATAATCATGTGACAAAGTCCAGCATTCATAACACTATCCAGTTGTAAAAAAAATACAACTGATAACAAGTACATAAAAACGTAAAATAATTTAAAATAAATTGATATTCATAAATTTGCCAAATATCACGTAGGAAATCAGTCTAATGGATAATCGATACTTGGAGGTCTGGGGCTTGAGTTTTGTTCCTTCCTGAAGTTTACTTTCTTCTCAAAGACTTTTCCTTCATCTCTAGTTCTGGGGCAAGGGAACTTCTATATACAAGTGAAGTTTCAGACCTCTGTGCATGCACGACGCCAGTGCCAGCGACATTACTGCTGGTCCTCTGCCGCTCACTTCTACTTCTGTTCTAAAGCATTGGGTACTACTGTATCATCAAATTATTGTAAGGTGCCAGCTTTTGCCACAGTCCATCTCCTGCCAAGTGTTTGATGGATGTCGTATCTTCCTTTATCAATAATGTGTCTTTTCCTCTTACACATACTGCTCGCGCATGGCTTCTCATCATAAAAGGGACTGCAAGCAGTACAGTCTAAATACTGTGGCTACATGATCAGATCAGAGGCTGGGAATTCTGTGGCGAGTAACTCACCTCCTGACTCCCCAAGGCCTCTCCACCTTCTACAAGGTGCAAGTGAGGAATGTGATAGAATACTCTCCACTTGCCTGGATGGGTGTAGCTCCAACAACACTCAAGAAACTCGACACCATCTAGGGCAAAGTAGCCCACTTTATTGGCAACCCATCCACCACCTTAAGCATTCACCCCTTCACCACTAGCGCATAGTGGCGACAGTGTGTACCATCTACGAGATACACTGCAGCAACTTGCCAAGGCTCCTTCAACAGTAACTTGCAACCAGTGACCTCTTCTACCTAGAAGAACAAGGGCAGCCGACACATGGGAGCATCATCACCTGCAAGTTCCCCTCTAAGTTACAAACCATCCTGACTTGGAACTGTATTGCTGTTCCTTCATTGTCGCTGGGCCAAAATCCTGGAACTCCTTCTCTTACAACACTGTGGGTGTACCTACACCACATGGACTGCAACAGTTCAAGAAGGCGGTTCACCACCACCTGCTCAAGGGCAATTGGGAATGGGCAATAAATGCTGACTTTGTCCGCAAAGCCCACATCCCAAGAACAAATTTAAAAAAACAAGCTAGGCTACATGCTATCTTGATATTAGTTATCTTATCTCAGTGCTTTCCAGGTCTTCCCCATCTTCTGCACAATGACATGCTTCTATGATGGCCATAAAATATATCATTTTTTCTTTTTTGTTAACCACATTATTGATAATGGTGATCATGCTGCATAACTTTACTGGTAATACAGGTACAAAGCTGAAATATTGTTCAGAGGTTCATTTTTTTTTTACACCCCCAACTTATTTCCATGTACCCTCAAAAAAAGTTGGAGTAAAGTGAGAAATGATATGGAGACCGCAAGTAATAAGAGCAGAAGTAGACCATATGGCCCATCGAGCCTGCTTCGCCATTCAATATGATCACGGCTGACGTTGGGCTTCAGTTCCACTTTCCTGCCCACTTCCCCTATCCCTTGTTTCCCTGCGAGACCAAATATCTATCTATCCCAGCCTTAAATGTATTCAACAATGGAGCATCCACAATTCTCAGGGGTAGAGAATTCCAAAGATTCACAACCCTTTGAGTGTAGTAATTTCTCCTCATCTCAGTCCTGAATGATTAACCCCTTATCCTGAGTCTGTGTCTCTGTGTCCTAGATTCCCTGACAATCTCTCAGCTTCTACTCCATCAAGCCCTTTCAGAATCTTGTTTGTCTCAATTAGATCGCCTCTCATTCTTCTAAACTCCAAAGAATATAGGCCCAATTTACTCAGCTTCTCATCATAGGACAACCCCCTCATCCCAGGGACCAATTTAATAAATCCTTGCGGCACCACCTCCAGTGCAAGTATATCCTTTCTTAAATGTGGAGACCAAACCTGCACACAGTATTCCTGGTGTGGTCTCACCAAAGCCCTGTACAATTTTAGTAAAACTTATTCATTCCTGTACTCCAATCCCTTGCAATAAAGACCAACATGCCATTTGCCTTCTTAATAGCCTGCTGCACCTGCATGTTAACTTTGTGCATTCCTTGTATGAGTACCCCCAAGTGTCTCTGAACATCAACACTTACCAATTTCACACCTTTTAAAAAATATTTTGCTTTTCTATTTTTACGACCAAAGTGAACAACTTCACACTTCCCTACATTATACTCCATTTGCCATCTTGTTGCCCACTCACTTAACCTGCCTATATCTCTTTGCAGCGTCTCCATATCCTCCCCGCAGCTTACCTTTCCACCGAGCTTTGTATCATCAGCAAACTTAGATACATTACTCTCTCTTTTCATCCAAGTCATTAATATAGAGTGTAAATAGCTGAGGCCCCAGCACTGATCCTTGCGGCACTCCACTATTCACTGCCTGCCAACTTGAAAATACCCCATTTATGTCCACTCTCTGCTTCCTGTCTGTTAACCAATCCTTTATCCACGCTAATATATTACCCCCAACACCATAAGTGCTTATCCTGCCTATTAATCTTTTATGTGGCACCTTATCGAATGCCTTTTGGAAATCCAGGTATGCTACATCTACTGGTTCCCCTTTATCTATCCTACTAGTTACATCCTCAAAAAACTCTAATAAATTTGTCAAACAGGATTTCCCTTTAGTAAAACCATGCTGACTTGTTCGAACCATACTATGCTTTTTCAAGTGCAATGTTAAGACTTCTTTAATAATAGCTTCCAGCATCTTTCCAATGACTGATGTTAGGCTACCTGGCCTGTAGTTCCCTGTTTTCTCTGTACCTCCTCTCTTGAAAAGTGGTGTAACATTTGCCAACTACCAGTCTGACGGGGCCATTCCTGAATCTAAGGAATTCTGGAAAATCATAGCCAGCGCATCCACGATCTCTACAGCTATCTCTTTTAGAACCCTAGGGTGTAGGCCATCTGGTCCCGGGGACTTGTCAGATTTTAGCCCCTCAAGTTTCTCCAAACTTTTTCTCGACTGATATCAATTTCATTAATTTCCTCACTGTTTTTTTAGCCCCTAGGTTACTGCCTATTTCTGGTGAGGAACTTGTGTCTTCTACTGTGAAGACAGACACAAAATATTTGTTCAATGCTTCTGCCATTTCCTCATTCCCCTTGATGATTTCTTCTGTCTCTGCCTCTAAGGGACTAATGTCTACTTTAGCTACTCTCTTCCTTTTTATGTACTTATAAATGCTCTTACAATCTGTCTTTATATTGCCGGCGAGTTTACTCATTCTATTTTTTCCCTTTTTAACAACTTTTTGGTGGCCCTTTGCTGGTTTTTAAAACACTCCCAATCCTCAGACTTGCTACTATTTTTTACTTCTTTTAGTCTAATACTCTCCTCAACTTCCTGAGTGAGTCACGGATAGGTCTTCCTTGAGGAGTTTTTGTTTTTGAACGGAATGTACTTTTGTTGAAGCCTTTGAATTGTTTCTTTAAATGTTTCCCACTGTTCATTTACCGCCATACCTTCCAATCTATTTACCCAATTAACCTTAACCTCATACCTTCGTAATTAGCTTTGTTTAAGTTTAAGATTCTTGTTTGGGTTTGAAATGTGTCACTTTCAAACTTAACATGAAATTCAGTGGTATTATGATCACTATTTCCCAGTGGATCTTTTACTATGTCATTGCTTATTAACCCTGTTTCAGTACACAATACGAGATCTGAGATAGCTTTATCCCTAGTCGATTCTCCAACATATTGCTCCAAGAAACTGTCAAGAAAACATTCAACAAACTCACCTTCTAGACCACTGTTGCCAATTTGATTGTCCCAGTCTATATGCAGATTAACATCCCTCACAATTAATATATTACCTTTTTTACATACTCCAGTAATTTCCCATTTCATGTTCTGTCCAATAATATAACTACTGTTAGGGGGCCTGTAAAGTAATTCCGTCAGTGTTTCCTGACTCCTCCTATTCCTAATTTCCACCCAAACTGATTCTAATTCATGATCTTCTGAGGCCAGATCCCTTCTTATTACTGTCCTTATGTCATCCTTTACTATCAGTGCTACCCCTCCTCCTTTGCCATCCGGTCTGTCTCACCGAAATATTGTATACCCTGGAATATTAATTTCCCAACCTTGATCTCCTTGTAACTATGTCTCGGTAATGGCAATTAGATCTAAATCATTTACCTCTATTTGTGGCACTAGTTCATCTATCTTATTACGGATGTTTCGTGCATTCAGATAAAGGAACTTTAATTTCATTTTTTTACCTCTGTTCGCTGCAATGACCTTATTTGCCGGTGTACAATTTTTGTTAAACTCTCTGTCTCTTCCGGTCACATTGTGCTAGCATTTACCCACATCACTATCCTGCTCTGATGCTCTGACCTCTCTCTTTGGATTTCTAAATTTCCCTTTACCCAAACCCTGCACCGCCCCCCCCCCCCCCCCCTCCCCTCTGTTAGTTTAAAGCCCTGGCCACAGCCCTAGTTATGCCTATTCTTGCCAGTACACTGGTCCCAGCCCAGTTCAAGTGAAGCCCATCCCAATGGCATAGTTCCCTTTTCTGAGCACTGAGACACAAGGAAAAAAAAATCTATCAATTCGTTTTTTCAAGGCCTACAACATTCAAACAAGGCAAATAATAAATAAGCAGAAATAGGATTG
This sequence comes from Heterodontus francisci, assembly GCF_036365525.1. Taxonomy (NCBI): domain Eukaryota; kingdom Metazoa; phylum Chordata; class Chondrichthyes; order Heterodontiformes; family Heterodontidae; genus Heterodontus; species Heterodontus francisci. Next base: position 152,404,810 of record NC_090371.1, read on the forward strand.
AATTGCCAGGACTTTGAGGGCCAGATTGCCAAAGCCTTGGAGCTATGGGTTGCATATCCCTGTCATAAGAGATTGACTAGTGTAATATAGATTTTTGAGCTCAAAGGACAGGAGGAAGGATTTGACTAAAGTCTTTATTTTTTTTTATTTGTGAAGGATTTGATAAAGGAACTAGGGAGAAACTGTTTCCACTGGTTCGTTATTGGTAACCAGAGTTATGGATCTATTTGGTCTTTTACTTTCTGCCTCCTGCATGCAAAGTTCAAAAAACACACTTGCATCTATATTGCTGCCCACTGCAATCTTTCTTTATATTATTTTCTGTCCTCTTACCTTTTATACTCATTTTAGTTATCCTGAATAAACATTTTCATGAGTCAGAATCTGATTTTTGTTTGACTCTGTATATCTTTAAAAAATATTTTTCCTCGACCTTTATTGCATTTTTGACCTAAGTCAGCCATTGTGGTCTTGTTTAACTATGTTTCGATCTCCCAGTGGGAGATAGCTGCTTTCTATGTATATTCTATGTAGATTGAAACTATTTTAAAAACTTTAGTTTTTTTGTTTCTTTCACTCCCCACTTAATCTTCTCTCATGCTCTTTTCGTAGCTGGAACGTTTACTGCCTTAGTTTTAGAAGTCTGTATTCTTTCTTTTGGTCTAGACTTTAATTACAATGTCAGATCTAATTGTATCAAATCATCACCGGAACACAAGTGTTCACCCAATTCTGGTTTACTGATCACTTGTGGCATACTGCTAAATACTAAATGCAATATAGCACCTGCTCTTGTATTCTTTTAACGCGTGGTAAGAGACAAATTGCCACTATAAAATTATGTAAATATAAATATAAAATAATCTCTTCAATTCAAATCAGTTCAACTGAATTTCAATATATTGTCCATATGGAAATTAATTTCAGGTACATTACTCATTCATTAATATGTTACATATGAATAATAATAAGAAAAAAATGACCCCATCACAAAGTCTAATTTGATTAAAATATATGTTAAAAACTAATTCCAGTACATTAAAATAATCAGTAAGTCCCATCATGAGTGCATATCCTTATCCATTCATCAAGTATCTGTTACAGAGAAAGGCACAAACAAGTTCAAGAAACAATTTGTTCTACATGTAAAGGATTGTATCTTTTCCCCCGAATGCATCCAACAGTAATACTTTGTGATTCTAACTGCTGATAACTTTCTTTGACAAATTTTTACGAGAGCAGATTTCTGCCTCCTCCTGAAGTCCCCAGCATCACAGATGCCAGACTTCAGCCAATTCGATTCACTCCGCGTGATATCAAAAAATGACTGAAGGCACTGGATACTGCAAAAGCTATGGGTCCTGACAATAGACCTGTGCTCCAGAACTTGCCGTGCCCCTAGCCAAGCTGTTCCAGTACAGCTACAACACTGGCATCTACCCTGCAATGTGGAAAATGTCCCAGGTATGTCCTGTACACAAAAAGCAGGACAAGTCCAACCCGGCCAATTACCGCCCCATCAGCCTCAATCATCAGTAAAGTGATGGAAGGTGTCATCAACAGTGCCATCAAGCGGCACTTGCTTAGCAATAACCTGCTCAGTGACACTCAGTTTGGGTTCCGCCAGGGCCACTCAGCTCCTGACCTCATTACAGTCTTGGTTCAAACATGGACAAAAGAGCTGAACTCAAGAGGTGAGGTGAAAGTGACTGCCCTTGACATCAAGTCAGCATTTGACCGAGTATGGCATCAAGGAGCCCTAGCAAAACTAAGGTCAATGGGAATCAGGGGGAATACCCTCCGCTGGCTGGAGTCAGACCTAGCGTAAAGGAAGATGGTTGTGGTTGTTGGAGGTCAATCATCTGAGCTTCAGGACATCACTGTAGGAGTTCCTCAGGGTAGTGTCCTAGACCCAACCATCTTCAGCTGCTTCATCAATGACCTTCCTTCAATCATAAGGTCAGAAGTGGGGATGTTCGCTGATGATTGCACAATGTTCAGCACCATTGGTGACTCCTCAGATACTGAAGCAGTCCGTGTAGAAATGCAGCAAGACCTGGACAATATCCAGGCTTGGGCTGATAAGTGGCAAGTAACAGTCGCGCCACACAAGTGCCAGGCAATGACCATCTGCAACAAGAGAGAATCTAACCATCTCCCCTTGACATTCAATGGCATTACCATCGCTGAATCCCCCACTATCAACATCCTAGTGGCTACCATTGGCCAGAAACTGAACTGGAGTAGCCATATAAATACCGTGGCTACAGGAGCAGGTCAGAGGCTAGGAATCCTGAGGCGAGTAACTCACCTCCTGACTCCCTGTCCAGCATCTACAAGGCACAAGTCAGGAGTGTGATGGAATACTCTCCACTTGCCTGGATGGGTGCAGCTCCAACAACACTCAAGAAGCTCGACACCATCCAGGACAAAGCAGCCCGCTTGATTGGCACCCCATCTACATTCACTCCCTCCACCACCGATGCACAGTGGCAGCAGTGTGTACCATCTACAAGATGCACTGTAGCAATGCACCAAGGTTCCTTAGACAGCACCTTCCAAACCCGCGACCTCTACCAACTAGAAGGACAAGGGCAGCAAATACATGGGAACACCACCACCTGCAAGTTCCCCTCCAAGTCACACACCATCCTGACTTGGAACTCTATCGCCGTTCATTCACTGTCGCTGGGTCAAAATCCTGGAACTCCCTTCCTAACAGCACCTTACGTACCCCAAATGGACTGCAGCGGTTCAAGAAGGCAGCTCGCCACCACCTTCTCAAGGGCAATTAGGGATGGGCAATAAATGCTGGCATAGCCAGTGATGCCTACATCCCATGAATGAATGAAAAAAAATTCAATTTAAGAGAATTATCATCACACTATTTTATGAATCGCTCCTCTGAGATCCTATAGTTTACTTTGTCATTCATGACGAGGCCCACAAGTACCGTATCATCAGAATACTTCAAAACTGCTATGTTATCATGTTCTGATTGACAATCATTTGTGTAGAGGATGAAAAGCAGGAGTGAAAGTACACAGCCTGAGGGGATCCAGTACTCATTGACATGGGCTCCAAGTATATCTAACATCCGTTGAGACCTGTTGTGAAGAAAATCACTGATCAAAAGTAGGAGAGCAGGACTAACATTTTTCAGTTTCTCAGTAAGCTTAAATGGTTTCATGGTATTAAAAACTGAAGAGAAATCAACAAAGGTGACACAACAAAGGATAATCTGTCCGTGTGCTGTTGGAGCAAATGGAGCACGGTCAGAACACCATCGTCCACTGACTTATAAGCTTGATAAGCAAACTGTTACTGATCGATAAGTGGTACAAGAGGATCTAAAAGACGCTTTGGCACAATGCACTCGAAACACTTCATGACTATCGATGGTTGGTAATCATTCAGCTCAACAGACTGTGACTTCTTCGCATCTGGAACGATGGTGGCTGATTTCGAACAGCAAGGAACAGTATGCATGGCAGACGATTTCTGAAAGACCAGAGAAAAAGGAGCTGCCAGATGATCAGCACATTCCTTAAGAATTTTTCTGTTGATCTGATCTGGGCTGTGTGCTTTCCATGGAATCACACACTTGAATTGCTTCTCTATTTCCCATTTGTTGATAGTAACACGAGATCCTTCTAATTCAGGAAGTGAAGCTTGCTGCAGTATCACATGTTCCTCAAATTCATCACTTTCAAACTGGCTAAAAAATCTGTTCAATTCATTCACAACATCATGAGGATTATCTGTGGACAAAAAGCGTTTCTCTTTTGTTGATATGAAGCTTGCAATTTTATGCATACACTTTCATGCATCTCTGGGATTATTTGTCCTAAAACAATTGTGCAGCCTGTCTCTATATGCATTTTCGCATTCTGAATTTCCCTTCTTTCTTTGATTTTTAGCTCATCATGTTTGTCTTGGTGTCCAACATTAGATGCAATTTGTCATTCCTTCACTATTACTTTTAAGTCCTTTGTAATCTAAAGTTTCTCATTTGGATAGATCTTAATCATTTTAGTTCGGATATGAAGCTGTTCACAAAAGATAATATAACCATTTTTAATATCTGTGGACCTATTTATGTCATCATCCTCCCATAAAAAAATCCCAATTTGTGTTGTCAAAGCTAATTTGCAGATCTTGAATGACCACATGAGCCCAAGTTTTCCACTTTCCTGTCAAGTTTTACAGTTTTTGTCGATATTTTGGGAGGAGATGCACAACATTATGATCTGAATCTCCAATCCCTGGTCGAATCAGAGACTTGTAAGAGTCAAGAATGGAGCAAAAACATTGATCCAGTGTATTGTCCCCATGAGTTGGTTTGTCAACACACTGCCTCCGTGCTTGTATCTGGTGGAATATATACCAAAATGATGTGTAGTTGATTGAATTCACGGGGCAGATAGAAAGGTCTGAAAGCCACGCACAATAATTCAATGTTATCAAGGTAAATACATTTTTTAACCTGAAAATTTTGGCACCATCGTTTATTCACATACATACATATATGACCCCTCCTCAAGATATATTTGTAGCAGTAATCCTGGTGTAATAGATGAAATCCATCATATCAGTTGAATTGTCTGGGATGTCTGAAGGTTTTCACCAGGTTTTGGTGAAACAGAGCACACTCAACTCCCTGAATTCTGACAAAAATCTTATGCAGGACTGAATCGCAATCTGATTTCTCACTGACCTTACTTAAGAATAATAACTGGAAGTGGTGGACGTTGCCCTCTCCTTTTCACTCGCTGTCTCATGCCTCCTCGTTTCCTGCCTTGTCCCCAAATTCGGGGCGTCGCTTGTTGATAAACGTTGTCCTCTCCTTTTCACTCACTGTCTCACACCTTCTTGTTTCCCTCTCCAGCCAAATTGAGGCCACTCGGCCCTGAATATGGGTTGTCTCTTGTTGGTACTCACCCGGGCAAGTTTATAGGTGTAACTCACAAGGCTACAATTCCTGCGAGTTGAAGCAACACATGGTAGGCAGCTTTACTCAACCCTGTCCTCGCCCACTCTCGGCAGCTTCACTCACCCCTGGCCTCACCCCCGTCCTCAGTGGCCTTGCTCACCCTGAACTCGCCCGGCCTCAGTGGCCTCACTTCCTCTGGCCTGTTTGACAACTACACTTACCTTTGGCCTTATCCAACATTGGTACCTCTCTCTCTCTGGCCTTGCCACCGGCCACACACCGACCTTGGCAGTCACTCCACAGCCACCAAAAGTCCTCCCATCCCACCACCTTACAGCAAAGAACACCAAAAAACAAAGAGCAGTCTAAGACCCGGGTCGCTGCAGTGCAGTGCCAACTTCAAAACTTCTGGGTGTCCCTGGTTCTGTTCCATTTTACTTTCAGAAACTTAAAACCTCCCATGATGGTCACATATTACAATTTCCCTTAGCCTCCTGTACTTATCGAACAGATGCAGAAAGCTGTTAGGGTTTGAGTTGGCAGCTGGCAGGAGGGTTTTCAATTATAATGTCATGTTTAACAATATTAATTTTACCTGTATTGCTCCACAGTTCTGTCTTTCCCTTTGATAGATGTAGCATCTTCCCTTATCATTAACACAACTTCTCTTAGTTATAGAGTGCTGTGCTTTCTAGTTCTTGTCCATCTTCTGCACGTTGACCTTTTTGTGATTCAGTAAAACAAATCAGTTTTTCTTCTTTGTTAACCTCATTCACTGTTGATCAGACTGCATAAATCTGCTGGTAATACAAGTCCAACATTGGAACGTATTTCAGAGGTTCATTCTTTACACCCCCAAATATTTCCATACACCCTCAAACTGGAAAGGGGAAATCACTTTGCTTGCTTTAAAATTAGAATTGAGTTCAATTCATAGTGTGAAAATAATTTATCTATAAATAATTTTGCATTCAAATTGTGGTGATACTAGTAGAACTAGAAGACCTTGATTCTGGGATGCTGATGCAATACACATAATGTGCACAAATGAGTCATATGAATTCTGGTCATGCTGCATACTGCCATGCAAATTTTAACTTCAGCCGTGCTCATGTCATGGAAAGCTGCTTTGCTGTCTTTTGAGACTAACTACGCAACATACTTATTAGAAAATTTGGACATGATCAGACTGTAGGTAACCCATGCCATTTACATTCTGGCAATTACTATAATTGGCTGTATTTGATACTAGAATAGAAATGTTGCTTAAATTGCCAAGTAAACCAAGTGTTTTGTATTTTGCTGTTTCAAGAAGAAAATTATTATTTGTAACAATCTTCAATTTCTAACTGAAGGGGGAATAAACTACTGCATTGTTTTATTATATGACAATTGGTTTCCTTTGTTGCTCATGGAGCAAAAGATTTCTCTTTCTGCAGTTGTCCTTCTCATTCTTTCTGTATCCCTTGCTGTCTTCCATTATTTTATTTGTTCTCACCCTACATTGCAGTGACATTGTATAGGATATGGGGGTCTGTGAGTACATGAAGGAAGTGGTGCTGGGATTTCTTACCAGGGGTGAGGTCTGTGTCCATTCGGATCGGTCTGGGGTCTGGGGGAATGTTTGGAAGGGGAAGGAACCTGGAGAGATGGGGTGAAGTCTGAGAGCATTTGGAGGGGCAGGGGCCTGGGGTATAGTGTGGAAAGCAGTTGGCAGGGGGACAGAGTCCAGGTATGCTCAGAATGAGTGGTCCCTAAGAGGTACTGAAAGTGCTTATGGAGCTGTGGTTTAGGGGTATCACTAGAATGAGAAAGCCGGTGGTTTCTGGGATTTGGGTGGTCTTGGGAGATGCTTGGAGCAGGGTTGTCCAACCTTTTCACGTTGGGGGTGACGGGCACATTATAATCTTTGTCTTACATAGGGGCCGATGAGACAATTTCAGAAAGATAAAGACATTAAAAATTTATCTTACTATTAATCAAAACAACAAATATGCATTTTTTTTGAAGAAGCTTTAAATGAAAAGACTAATTAATTGACGTAATTTCTCATCTCTATGCTGGATACTGATTTAGTGAGATACCTGGCATTTTCTTTGTTCACACAAGTAGTCAATATTTGTCCGCACACTTGTCCGCTCTCTCTCTGCCCCACCACTCACTCTCTCTCTGTCCCCCTGCATGCTCTCTCTCTGCCACACCCCTCTCTCTGCCACCCCCTCCTCTTTCTTTCTCTGTCCCCTCTCTTTCTCTGCCCCCCTTGCTCTCTTTCTCTCTCTGCCCCCTCTCTGCCCCCTTTCTCTCTCTCTTCCCCCTCTCTCTCTGCCCCCTCTCTCTCTGCCCCCCCCTCTCTCTCTGTCTGCCCCCTCTCTCTCTGCCCCCTCTCTCTCTGCCCCCCTCTTTCTGCTCCCTCTCTCTCTTTCAGCTCACCCTCCCTCTGCCACCCCCTCTCTCTGCCACCCTCCTCTTTCTTTCTCTGTCCCCTCTCTTTCTCTGTCCCCCTTTCTCTCTCTCTCTGTCCCCCCCTCTCTCTCTCTGTCCCCCTCTCTCTCTCTCTGCCCCCCTTTCTCTCTCTCTCTTCCCCCTCTCTCTCTGCCCCCTCTCTCTGCCCCCCCTTTCTACTCTCTCTCTCTCTCTTTCAGCCACCCACTCTCTCTCTGCCACCCCCCCTCTCTGCCGCCACCCCCCTCTCTCTGCCACCCCCCTCTCTCTGCCACCCCCCTCACTCTGCCACCCTCCCCTTTCTTTCTCTGGCCCCCTCTCTCTTTCTCTGCCCTCTCTCTCTCTCTCTGCCCCATTCTCTCTGGCCCCCCTCTCTTTGCCACTCTCTCTCTGCCCCCTTTTCTCTCTGCCCCCTCTCTGCCCTCCCCCTCTCTCTCCCTGCCTCCCTTTCTCTCTCTTGCCCCCTCTGTCTCTCTCTCTCTGGCCCCTTCTCTCTCTCTGCCCCCCGTCTCCCTCTCTGCCCCCGGCTCTCTCTCTACCCCCCTCTCTCTCTGTGTTTGCCCCCCTCTCTGCCCCTCTCCCTCTCTGCCACACAAACTCTCTCTCTCTCTCTGCCACCCTCTCTCTCTATCTCTGCCACCCTCTCTCTCTCTCTCTCTCTCTGCCACATCCAGTCATGACTGGTGGTGGACAATTAAACAACTAACAGGAGGAGGAGGCTCCACAAATATCCCCATCCTCAATGATGGAGGAGTCCAGCACATCAGTGCAAAAGACAAGGCTGAAGCATTTGCAACCATCTTCAGTCAGAAGTGCTGAGTAGATGATCCATAATGGCCTCCTCCTGAGGTCCTCAGCATCACAGATGCGAGTTTTCTGACAATTCGAATCACTACATGTGATATTAAGAAATGGCTGAAGGTACTGGATACAGCAAAGACTATGGGCCCTGGCAATATCCAGCTGTAATACTGAAGAGTTATGCTCAAGAACTAGCCACACCCCTAGCCAAGCTATTCCACGGGCTACAACACAGGTGTCTACCTGACAATGTGGAAGACTGCCCAGGTATTTCCTGTCCACAAAAAACAGAACAAATCCAATTTGGCCAATTACCGTCCCATCAGTCTACTCTGAATCATCAGCAAAGTGACGGAAGGCATCATTGACAGAGCTAACAAGCGACACTTAGCAATAATCTGGTCAATGATGCTCAGTTTGGGTTCTGCCAGGACCACTTGGCTCCAGACCTCTTTGGTCCAAACATGGACTGCAGAACTGAATTCAAGAGGTGAGATGAGAGTGATTGTCCTTGACATCAAGGCAACATTTGACCGAGTGTGGCATCAAAGAGCCCTAGCAACATTCAAGTCAATGGGAATCGAGGAAAACTGTCCACTGGTTGGTGTCACACCTAGCACAAAGGAAGATGGTTGTGGTTGTTGGAGGTCAGTCACCCCAGCCTCAAGATATCGCTGCAAGAGTTCCTCAGGGTAGTGTCTTCGGCCCAATCATCTTCAGCTGCTTCATCAATGACATTCCCTCCAAAATAAGGTCAGAAGTGGGATGTTTGCTGATGATTGCACAGTGTTCAGTAATGTTTGAAACTCCTCAGATACTGAAGCACTCTGTGCCCACGGGCAGCAAGACCAGGACAACATTTAGACTTGGGCAAGTAACATTCATGTCACAATGACCAGCAATCACCATTCCCCATCAAGAGAAGATCTAACCATCTCCCCTTGATGTTCAATGCCATCAGCATCACTGAATCCCCCACCATCAACATCCTAGGGGTTGCCATTAACCAGAAACTTAACTGGACCAGCTATATAAATACTGTGGCTGTAGAAGCAGGTCAGAGGCTGGGAATTCTGTGGTGAGTTACTAACCTCCTAACTCCCCAATGCCTGTCCACCAACTACAGGGCACAAGTCAGGATTGTGATGGAATACTCACCACTTGCCTGGTTGAGTGCAGCTCCAAAAACACTCAAAAAGCTTGACACCATGCAGGACAAAGCGGGCTGCTTGATTGGCATCTCATCCACCACCTTAAACATTCACTCCCACCGGCATACAATGGCAGCAGTGTATGCCATCTACACGATACACTGCAGCAACTTACCAAGCCTCCTTCGACAGTACCTTTGTACCTGTGACCTCTACTAGCTAGAGGATGAAGGGCATGGGAACACCACTACCGGCAAGCTGCCCACCAAGCCACACAGCATTCTGACATGGATGTATATTGCCGTTCCTTCACTGTCACTTGGTCAAAATCCTGGAACCCCTTTCCTAATAGCACTGTGGGTGCACCCAAATCACATGGACTCCTGTGGTTCAAGACGCTGGCTCACCACCACTTTTTGAGGGCAATTAGAGATGGGCAACAAATTAACGAACGAATTAAAATTAAATCTAACAGTACACAAGATGAGACCTCTGTGAAAGCGGGAAATTTGTTGGAGGAATTTAAGTGAAGGGATGGGCAGTTTTTTTCAGAATTCTTAATTTCCCTGTGTGTTGATTTTTGTTATAAATATTATTTTTTGGGGTATGTGATAGAGTGGATGGGGACTATTGACTCTTAAAGGATTTGATTGGTTTCCTTTCTGTTGTTTGTCTATTCAGGACTGGCACATTGTTAGTGAAGAGGAAGGAAAATCTTCACAGACAGTGAAAAATAGTTTTTACAGATAGTGATTTTTGATTGGCAGAAGCAGCTGAGATACTCTGAGCCTTATGGCACACTGCACACTTTCTCACACCCTACGGACATGTCCCGGTTGTAATTATAGATAGAGAAAAAGATACTGTGTACTTGTTTCGTAATTATTAATTCAAAGCATTTTGTATCGCTCTTGCCACTTAGGGCATGTCTCAGGCCCTGCAAATTGATTTTGTTTGATTTATTGTTAGTGCCAATTAATGTTCCAGTTAGTTTTAATATAAAATTAGAGTGTTTAAAACCCCTTAAATTAAAAAAAACTGCAGTTCAATAGTGTTTTTAATTACTATTGTATAGTTGCTATCTCAACTTTCCAACTGTATATTGCTATATGTGAAAGATGAAAAGGCACCATAGGTGCAATGATCCTTCCAATTCTATGGCCATCTCAACTGCTGCTTCAAGTATCTATGTGGATTTAAACAACCTACCACTGTTGTCCACAAGGAAGGTGAAAACTCTGAGGCAATTATTAATGGGGACATTTCCAACATTTCTGGAGTCTGAAAACACAATCAATCGTGAGCCACAGTCTTTGTGACCACAGTGCCATATTTGAAGGTGCTACTTGTCTCTCTACATCTACCATCAGTGTCTTCAGTGCAAGTTTTCCCTCCGCATTTACTGGCTAGCATCAATGCCAAGCCTCTTGGTATTTGCCGATAGCATTTTTATGAATAGTGTCAGATTTTCCTGGGTCGCTGCTGTCAACCGTCTGTGGTATTAAGGCTCAGCAATAGATGACACTAACTGCTTTGATTTCAAATATCAGTGCCTTCAGAATACATTATCATTGATGAGCCACTGATAACATTTTCAATAATAGTGCTGTTGTCTTGTCCAGAAATACTGTTTTCTTCTCTGAGGTTATCAGCCACCTTTTCACCTTGTCCAGAAATGCTGCAATTATCCCCAAGGTTATTGTTAATCACCTTTAGTTAATACTTGAATTTAGTGTAATAAATGGAATACAGAATGAGAATGCATTGTCCAGTAGCATTAATATCATTTTCCCAAGAATTTAAGCTAAAGTTCATTTGGGGGCATACTTTAAAAAGAAATCATACCAGGGATATAGGCATCATCAGCAAGGACACTATTATTGCCAATTCCTGGTTGTTTGAGATGGTGGCACTGGGGTTTCTTGAACTGGTGCAGTCTGTACAGTGAAGGTACTCCCCTAGTGCTTCTAGGTAGGGAGTTCTAGGAATTTGACCAGCAACCAAGAAGGAACAGAGATATATCTCCAAGTGGGGATTGTGAGAGACTTGGAAGGGCACTTGGAGATGGTGGTCTTCCAATGCACCTATTGCTTTTGTCCTTCTAGGTGGTAGAAGTCACAGGCTTGGGACCTCCACCATCTCACAATGGGATGCTTTTTGGCAGAGGTCTCCATTCTCCCTGTACACCATCTGGTGTTTTTTATGTCTTCCATTTACTATGATTTCTTCTTTGTTTCATTTTGCTTCTTTTCCCCCTTGTTCTCAAAATATCAATCAAAATATCAGTAACAGTTCAGTCATCAAGAATAGTATTTTCCCTAGATCCCTAACAGAAACTTGGAGTAGGATTTCTTTAGTACACTAATTGTAGTGAAATCATATACACAGTTGTGAAGAATACATTTACAATTTCACTAAAAATAGCAAGCAAAGGAACTGTTCATATCTTGCTTCCAGGTAGTAGGACTGTGCAGTGGTCACCCCTACCAGTACTGCCTTGGACAGATGTCTCTGCAACAGGAAAATTGATGAGGGCAAGTTCAAGTTGTTGGTTCTGTCACCACTTGCTGCAGACCCAGTCTAGCAGTTATGTCCTTCAGAATTCGGCCTGCTCGGTTAGTAGAATTGCTCCTGAGTCACTCTTGGTGATGGACTTTGAAGTCCCTCACCTAGAGTACATTTTGTGCTCTTCCTACCCTCAGTACATCTTCCAGGTGGTGTTCAACATGGAAATGTACTGGTTCATCGGCTGATGGAGGATGGTAGGTAGTAATCAGCAGGCGGTTAATGCCATGAGACTTCATGAGATCTGGAGTCAATGTTGAAGACTCCCAGGGCCATTCCCTCCCAACTGTATACCACTGTGCCGCCAACTCTGGTGGGCCTAACCTGCTGGTGCAACAAGACATACCCAGGAATGGTGATGGTGGAGAGTGGGACATTGGCTGTAAGGTATCATTCGTTGAGTATGACTAAGTCAGGCTGTTGCTTGACTCGTCTGTGGGACAGCTCTCCCAATTTTGCTACAAGTCCCCAGATATTAGAGAGGAGGACTTGGCAGGATCGACTGGGCAGGATGTGCGTTTGTCATTTCTAGTGCCCAGGTGGATGTCAGTTGGTCCGTCTGTTTGTATTCTCATTCAGCTTTTCTGCAGCAGTTTGATACAACTGAGTGCCTTACTAGGCCATTTCAGAGAAGAATTGAAAGTCAATCACATTGCTTTGGGTCTGGAGTCACATGTAGGCCAGACCAGTTAAGGACAGCCGATTGCCTTCCCTAAAGGACATGTGAAACTAACGTGCCACTAATTCGAGGAATGGAGGGAAGTGAGAAAGAATTAAACAAATATGAAAAAGTTGAAACCAGAAGCAATGAAGACGAAAGAGAATAAAAGGTACCAAGTAGAAAAAAATCATAAAAGTTAACAAGGAAGCAGGTGCATGAGCTTAACTGATATCATCTGTAAAATAGGTGATGAGATGAGTAAGAGATAGAACAGAGGATAGAAATGGAACAAATGAGAAATTATGGTCAAGAATGAAGGGAAGAGAAAATACAAAGAAACATTTTGCTCAGACAGATTTTAACTATAAACTCATAAGTAGGAATTGGGAAAAGAATTGCTGTGATCAAATTGCACCACATTGTATGAATATTCAAAAATAACATGTTTACAACTTGACTCGACCAGTTCTTCACAGTTTGAGATACTTGTTTGGCCCAGCACAACATTTTTTCAAAAATGGAATTTTCTCCTTTTGTCCTGTTCTCTAATTATTGTAGCCGAGAGGAAGGGCAGCTGCCAGGAAAGCAAAGATTGTGGTTACAGACCAGTTGAATTTGAGGGAGTGGATGTTCTTCCTGTTGATGAATCTGAGTGGACAGTTGTTGGGTACCTTGATGACCACATGGGTGCAATCGATGATGTGCTGCACTTGAGGGAATCCAGTGCTGGCAGCAAAACCCAATGCCCTCTGTCCCTGCGAGGCTGCGTTTGTCCTGAAATGAATGTACTGTCCAGCTCTGGCAAAGAGGGCATCAGTGACCTGTGATATGCAGTGGTGTGCAGCCATTTGCGAGATGCTACCAAGGTCTGATCCTTGAAAAGAGCCAGAAGCAAAGAAGTTCAAGGCCACAGTGACTTTGATGGCTACTGGCACGGCTTGGCAACCAGTGCTACTGGGTACGAGGTCTTTGGCGATGAGGTCACAGATGTCTGTGACCACCTGCCTGTAGAGTCACAGTTTTCTGTCGTGCTGGTTCTCTGTCATCTCCAGATAGCTTCATTTTCGGCAGTAAATCCTGTGTTCGGTGTATGGCCTCTGTTGCCTTCCTGCTCCTCTTTCCCCTCCTGCTGCTAGGGGTTCCATTCTTCCTGTAGACGGTGTTGCCCCTCATCGCCACTGGGGCCATAATCTGAGCTTCATGCCTCATTGCGAGCTGCAGCCTTCCTTCTGGACAGGTGGCTGCCTTTTTAAAAAATTCTTTCATGAGATGTGGGTGGTGATGGCAAGGCCAGCATTTGTTGCCCATCCCTAATTGCCCTTGAACTGAGTGGCTTGCTAGGCCATTTCAGAGGACATTTAAGAGTCAACCACATTACTGTGGGTCCAGAGTCACATGTAGGCCAAACCAGGTAAGGACAGCAGATTTCCATCCCTAAAGGACATTATTGAACCAGATGTGTTTTTACAACAATAAATAGTTCCATGGCACCGTTACTGAGACTAGCTTTCAATTCCAAATTTTTATGAATTAATTGCATTTATTAATTAATTGAATTTAAATTCCACCCAGCTGTCATGGTGGAATTTGAAACCATGCCCCCAGGACATTATCCTGGGCCTCTGAATTACCTCTATTCCACCATCATCTCCGTGATAGGCAGCCTTGCCCCTGATGCCTGGGGGGGTGTCGAACTCGTTCTGTGCCTGAGCAAGTGAGTGCCCACTCTCCTTGCCACCTGCATGGCATCAAGGGCACCTCCTTACCAAATGCCGAGTCTGCCTTCTGACCCACCCAGACCCTCTTATGGGGCCAGGGTGATTCCCTGGGGCTGCCATGATTGACACCCCACTCTGTACCTGCATCCCTTCAGCTGATCGATAACAGGCAATGTGGAAAATTGTCCAGGTATGTCCTGTACACAAAAAGCAGAACAAGTCCAACCCAGCTAATTACCGCCCCATCAGCCTACTCTCAATCATCAGTAAAGTGATGGAAGGTGTCATCAACAGTGCCATCAAACAGCACTTGCTTAGCAATAACCTGCTCAGTGACGCTCGGTTTAGGTTCCGCCAGGGCCACTCAGCTCCTGACCTCATCACAGCCTTGGTTCAAACATGGACAAAAGAGCTGAACTCGAGAGGTGAGGTGAGAGTGACTACCCTTGACATCAAAGCGGTATTTGACCGAGTATGGCAACAAGGAGCCCTAGCAAAACTGGAGTCAATGGGAATCAGGGGGAAAACTCTCCGCTGGTTGGAGTCATACCTAACGCAAAGGAAGATGGTTGTGGTTGTTGAAGGTCAGTCACCTGAGCTCCAGGACATCACTGCAGGAGTTCCTCAGGGTAGTGTCCTAGGTCCAACCATTTTCAGCTGCTTCATCAATGACCTTCCTTCAATCATAAAGGTCAGAAGTGGGGATGTTCGCTGATGATTGCACAATGCTCAGCACCATTAGCGACCACTGAGGTACTGAAGCAGTCCGTGTAGAAATGCAGCAAGACCTGGACAATATCCAGGCTTCGGCTGATAAGTGGCAAGTAACATTTGCGCCACACAAGTGCCAGGCAATGACCATCTCCAACAAGAGAGAATCTAACAATCTCCCCTTGACATTCAATGGCATTACCATCGCTGAATCCCCCACTATCAACATCCTAGGGACGACCATTGACCAGAAACTGAACTGGAGTAGCCATATAAATACCATGGCTATAAGCGCAGGTCAGAGGCTAGGAATCCTATGGCGAGTAACTCACCTCCTGACTCCCCAAAACCTGTCCAGCATCTACAAGGCACAAGTCAGGAGTGTGATGGAATACTCTCCACTTGCCTGGATGGGTGCAGCTCTAGCAACACTCAAGAAGCTCGACACCATCCAGGACAAAGCAGCCTGCTTGATTGGCACCCCATCCTCAAACATTCACTCCCTCCATCACCGACGCACTGTGACAGCAGTGTGTACCACCTACAAGATACACTGCAGCAACGCACCAAGGTTCCTTATACAGCACCTTCCAAATCTGCGACCTCTACCAACTAGAAGGACAAGGGCAGCAAATACATGGGAACACCACCACCTGCAAGTTCCCCTCCAAGTCACACACCATTCTGACTTGGAACTGTATCGCCGTTCCTTCACTGTAACTGGGTCAAAATCCTGGAACTCCCTTCCTAACAGCACTGTGGGTGTACCTACCTCACATGGACTGCAGCAGTTCAAGATGGCAGCTCACCACCACCTTCTCAAGGGCAATTAGGGATGGGCAGTAAATGCTGGCCTTGCCGGCAAGGCCCTCATCCCATGAATGAATTAAAAAAGACAGCACTTGTGAACTGTGTGCCCCCTTCAAAATACACCCTCCAACTCTAACCAGCTTTTAAATTACTTTAAGTGGCCTCAGTAGGGAGTCGATCCCTGCCCCTCTCTGGTTAATATTGCCAGCACCGGGAGTGGTGTCTTGAAACAGACATGCTGGCCGGTGCCGGTATTTCTTGGGCACCTCCGCCTCCCTTCCCACCCTCGGGGGCCCCCGGTAATTCAACCTTTTGTTTGGGATTTCCTCTTCCTTCTTGCAGAGAAGTACCTGACCTGTATTTTTCATGTTGTGGTACAACAAAAATTGGAAACACTGTACCCTGTCGCACAGCATTTAATATGCTGTCTGATCCTGTCAGTTGGGTTGCTTGGAATCTATTTGCAGCCAGTCAGTATCCTCTCTGTATTTTGATTGTTTTCTCAAATGGAATAAGAGGATAAACACAAATGAAGGATTTATGAGCAGTATTTGAAAATTGTAGTAAAGTCAATAAAGGTTGCATTTGTATCAAAATTAACTGTTTCATTTTTTTAACTCCTCAGGATGGTGATCCTACGCTCCCTCCAGAAAAACGGAATCAGGTAAGATGTAAGCTAACAAAACTCTTGACGAAATCATGTTTATTTTGGCTGTAATTACATTTCATAATTAAATACAACACCAATTCCACAAAAGTGAACTAGACACAGCATGTATCAAATGGGAATAAACCTTACCCAGTATTTGAAGTAAATGCTAGCTGTGATCAAATTTGCTACCAATTGATCTCCTAAGATAAAACATGAGCACTGTCTGTCATTGAATGCTAATGAAAAAGGAAGCTTAGATGGAAAAAAATGCGAATCAGAATAGTAGAGTAACTAAATTTGAAGTAAGAAAAATTAGTTTAAAGAAACATTACAATATGTATCAAAGAATTTATTTTGAATTTAAAAATAAAATTTAGAGGACATTTTGAAATGTGGGAAAAGTCTATTTGGGTCTAAGCAGTAAATTTTGAACCGTGCTTTTTAGATGAAGATTGTAACCAGAATAAAGTCATGGAGGTTAGTTGGTATTTTGTATCTATTTAGCCATTGTTCTGTTTATTTTGCTGATGTTGAAATCTGACATTCCACCTTGCCAAAAGTAACATACTCTTTGGACGTTACCAAACACTCCATTACTTTTATGTAATCCTGTTTACCACAGGCCACTTGATGCAAATGAACATGTCTTTTTTTGAGCTTACTGACTGAAGTGATTTAAAATTTTACAAGCAGATTAAGTGAAGAAGGCTTCACAAATTCTTAATTGTAAACTCACAGTAACAGGTTGTATTTTTCTCCCTGTGTTGGTTTTTCCCTGTGGAACTTGAATTCAATAAATCATATTGCCATTGATTTTTGCCTGCGAAGGCTGAGAGAATCAACTTAGAAGTTAAAAACTTGCAACAGAACAAGATAATGTTATTTATAATGTGAAATTAAATAAACTCAAACTGCATTTCTTTGCCCAGGCAAACCTTGCACAACTATTGAGTAGTTCTCGAGAGCGGAATAAACAGCTGACAGAGGAAATTAAAGAACTCCAGCAGAGACTGACTGAGGCACAGGGTGATAACAAGGTATAATTTATGAGGTTGGGTTGGAGTTGGCAAGTGGGGGGAAGAAAAAAACCATCAGTCTTGTCTGATTGAGGTAAAAAGGCGAAGGGAAGGAAATCTTCAAAGCACAATAATAATTGTGAAAATTGTAACGAAAATAACAATGAAGTTGCATGAGGGATAATCTAATGGTTCATGTGGTGAGCAAAAAGATGAAAAATAAATAACTGCAGTTCTGCAAGTGATTAAAATGTTCTGGTTGATGAGTTTTTGTTATTAGGAGCAGTATGCATTCTGAGTCTAATAAATATGCTGATTTACTCATTTGGAACTGTCAGAAATTCACTATCTGTTGCCTATTGTTTGAGTGTTTTGCTGCACTTTTGTCAGTATTTTCGTTCAGGTCTGCCTAACCTTACAATCAATTTACTTAATTTGGATAATCGACTGATAGCTGCAAACAGTTCTGTTGGCATTAGTCTTCTGATAATCATGTGAAGATACTCACAAGTGTTCTCTCTTTAGAGTGACAATGACAAAAAAAATGCCACACTTTCTAAGCAGGAAAACAGCATAAACTAGTTATTTTCAAAAGACAACATTTATGGGGTCATTTTCTGAGTTTGCATCATGGGCAGATAGCTTCCCCCACTGGCTTCAGAAAACTGGGTATGTGTTGCCCATCTGTTACAAGAAATTTATAGCCAGCACACACCCACTTCTCTGATGGGTGCTTCCAATGAGTCGCAACCTTCATCATGAGCGCAACCTTGGAAGATTACACCGTAGGTATAAACTTCTCAAAAATGGTATTACTTAACATAAGGACAGATATTGAGTCCATGGCAACACATCAGTAGCATTTTGTCTTCCCTATTGTGGATTCTAATTGTAAATAGTGTCATGCAGGCCCCCACCTGCCAAGAATGAGGCACATTAATTTTGCCACATGGACATTAAATTTCAAATTGTTGCTGGGAAGAGAAGGCCTGTGACAAGGAATTGCCAGGCCCCTGGCCGGAAAGATATTTGTGCATATTAGCAGACCGTGTTGGAACAAAGGAGCTATCCCCTGGTCCCATACAATACACAGAACAGGCCTGGTCAAACCAGTCGGTCACGTGACCAGCCTGCTGGGAGGTTTTAAATTGTAGAGACAGTGTTTGAACTGGCAGAAAGCAGAATGCTCCTGGACTGAAGACCCCCTGCCAGTGTGTCTGCTACCATCTCTTTCTCACGGAACGCCAAAAACTGACTGAAGACACATGAACCCCCCGAGAGAGAAGTCTCCTACAGTGAACAAGGTTCAAGAAGAATACTGGGCCCCAACAAAAAGCAAGATCTACCTGCAAACAAGGACTATACAGTGAGCTCGAAGACCCGTAACAAAAACTCTTCAGATATTGCCTCAAACCTTTCCACTTTATTTTTTTTCTGCTTTTTTCTGTCTCTATTCGCATGTGCGTATCGCGTATCCATGCTGGCGAGAGGCGCGATGTGTATCCGTAGGCGTCAACCGAATTAGAGTTTTAAGTTTAAGTTTAATAAAATTTCACCTTTCTTCTTTAAACCTAAGAAAGCCTGTTTGTGCTGGTTTATTTACCTTATAATTGGAAAGCAGTGAACAAGAATTCACCAAGGGGGAGCTAAAAACAGTGTGTTTAAAAATAAAACCCTGTTACTGTAAGACCAGGCGAAGGCTGAAAGGGAACCTTAGACCTCTTTCTCACCTGTTCGTAACAATAGAATAAACCCAATAATTCCATTCCCCCCACCCACCTAAAATACCTCCATTGCTTGTTTGGTGGAATACTGCAGCCACATTCCACATGGGACCCTTACAGCTAACAGACAGAGGAAACATTCATCCCATTTGTCTTGGTGGATTTGATCTATTTTGTTATCGTTTTGCAGTCTCCACTGTTATTTTAGTGTTGTCAGCAAATTTGACCACTGTACAGTTGTATTTTGAAGATTAAAATAAATAAGGGTCTGTGCACTGCTCATTTGGGACTTTGCTTCACTCTATTTATACTCCTCCCACCACACACCTCCCGTGTGTCATTATACACCTTGTAAGTCTGTTCCCTATTTCTTAATTTTTTTTTTATTCTGCTGTTGTTTCTTGCACCTTTCATTTAAATTTTTCTTGTGGAATTTGTCAAGATAATTTCTGTAAATCTAAATACATATAACATAGGGAATTCCATTATCTACCTGTGAAATCCTCAGGAAGCTTTCACAGGATGCAAAATTCCCTTCTAAATCAATGCTCTATGACTATATATGTGATTTTACAGCTTGCTTCTTACAATAAATTTTATTTATTTTTTATGTTGGGATAATAGGCCAATAGTTGCCTGGGTTCAATTTTTTGCTCTTTTTAAATAAACTACATTTATTTGCAACAACAACTGGTATTTATATAGTACCTTTAATGTGGTAAAATGTCCGAAAGTGTTTCACGGGAGTGTTATCAAACAAAGTTTGACACTGAACCACATAAAAAGATATTAGGACTTGGTCAAAGAGGCAGATTTTAAGGTGCATCTTAAAGGAGGAAAGAGAGGTCGAGAGGCAGAGAGGTTTAGGGAGGGAATTCCAGAGCTGAATGTACAGCTGCCAATGATGGAGCATTTAAAATGAGGGATGCTCAATAGGCCAGAGTTGGAAGTGCATAGGGCTGGAGGAGATTACAGAGATTGGTGGGGTGGTGGTGGGGAGGGGGGCGCATGGAGGGATTTGAAAACAAAGATGATAATTTTAAAATTGAGGCATTTCTCAACTGGGAGCCAATGTAGTTCATCGAGCAAAGGGGTGATGGGGGAGCAGGACTTGATGCAAATTAGGACACAGGCAGCAGAGCTTTATAGTCCAGTGGAGACTTACCAGTGCTTAGTGATTCTTCCATTGCAATAGTCAGCCACCACAAATTTCTTCTCTGGCCTCCTTCAGCACCCCAAGATATATGACCCAAGGGATTTGTTGATTGTAAATCCACTAAGTTATCAAAAATCTTTGCCATATTAACTTCAAAATCTTACAGGATTCTCTACCTAAAATCAATATATTAATTTAATAATTCAACCAATTTATCTTTCCTGTCACTTTATCCTTCAAGTGCTCTTGCAGCACTCTGTTGCTGAAAGAACTTTTTAATGTTGTGGCGAGCATCTTTTGCTATACTCATCTCCAATGTCCCCTTTGATTTTCTAATATCTCTTTGAACTTGCTTTAGTAAGTTATCATCAGGAATATGCCGTTCAAGACCTCAAACTAGCCTCAATAGCTTTTTGAGGGAGAGAGTTCCAGATTTCCCCTACCTTTTGTCTGAAGAAATACTTGCTGACATCACCACTGAAGGAAGAGTCTAGCTCTAATTTCAAGGTTATGCCCCCTTGTTCTGGACTGTCTCACCAGAGGAAATAATTTTACTGTCTAACTTATTAACTCCTTTAATCATCTTACACAGCTCAATTAGATACCCTTTAATCTTTTAAACTCTAGGGGTTACAAGTCTACTATATGCAACCTGAACTCATAAAGTAACCCATTTAGCCTGGTATATTTCTGCTGAATCTGCATCCCTTTGAAGGCTAGTATATCCTTCCCAAGTTGCAGTGTCTAGAACTGAATGCTGTACTCTAAGTGGGGTCTCACTCAGCTTTATATATGCTGATCCTTATTCGTGTTGATTGTCAGATAATTTATTTGATCATATTGTGGCTGTGTGTTGGAATTTGGGTATCCATGTCAGTTAATGCTTTAACCCCTTAATCTCAAGTTCTGAAATGAGTTGAAATGATAACCCTTAATGGTGACTGTCGTTATATTTTATTCAGTATAAGACTTGACACATACTAAAGTCTGAGCAGTAGTATCAAAAGGCAACAGCATTACCATTACCCCCTGGGTAGAAGCACGATCTCCACCTAACCACTCGCTGGAGGTGCTCCAGGTACTGTCACGGCAGTCATACTTCTACAATTTCTGTGCTGGGAGTATCTCCTCTTATACTTAAATCAAATAAGTCACAATACCGTAGAGGAGGAATTCATGGAGTGTATACGGGATGGTTTTCTGGACCAATACATTGAGGAACCAACTAGAGAACAGGCCATCCTAGACTGGGTATTGTGTAATGAGAGAGGAAAAATTGACAATCTAGTTGTGTGAGACCCTTTGGGGATGAGCGACCATAATATGATAGAATTCTTCATCAAGATGGAGAGTAACATAGTTGATTCTGAGACTAGGGTCCTGAATCTCAGTAAAGGAAACTACAAAGGTATGGGGCGCAAGTTGGCTATGATGGATTGGGAAACGTTACAGAAAGGGATGATGGTGGATAGTCAATGGCAAACATTCAAAGAGCGCATGGATGAACTGCAACAATTATTTATTCTTGTCTGGCACAAAAGTAAAACTGGAAAGCTAGCCAAACCATGGCTTACTCCTGGATAATTGGGGCTCTTTCTGGGGTAGGTGGGACCTCTACAAACAGGATGGTCTTCACCTGAACCAGAGGGGTACCAATATCCTGGGGGGGAGATTTGTTAGTGCTCTTCGGGGGGGTTTAAACTAAATCAGCAGGGGAATGGGAACCTAAATTGCAGTGCCAGTGTACAGGCTGTTGAGAGTAGTGAGGTAGGGGATAAGGTTACAGGGACGCAAGAGGGCACTGGCAAGCAAGAACTTGGTTTAAAGTGTGTCTACTTCAACGCCAGGAGCATCCGGAATAAGGTGGGTGAGCTTGCAGCATGGGTTGGTACCTGGGATCCTGATGTTGTGGCCATTTCGGAGACATGGGTAGAGCAGGGGCAGGAATGGATGTTGCAGGTTCCGGGATTTAGATGTTTCAGAAAGAACAGAGAAGAGGGTAAAAGAGGGGGGGGTGTGGCATTGTTAATCAAGGAAAGTATTACAGCGGCAGAAAGGACGTTTGAGGACTCGTCTACTGAGGTAGTATGGGCCGAGGTTAGAAACAGGAGAGGAGAGGTCACCCTGTTGGGAGTTTTCTATAGACCTCCGAATAGTTCCAGAGATGTAGAGGAAAGGATAGCGAAGATGATTCTCGACAGGAGCGAGAGTAACAGGGTAGTGGTTATGGGGGACTTTAACTTTCCAAATATTGACTGGAAATACTATAGTTCGAGTACTTTAGATGGGTCTGTTTTTGTCCAGTGTGTGCAGGAGGGTTTTCTGACACAGTATGTGGACAGGCCAACCAGGGGCGATGCCACATTGGATTTGGTACTGGGTAATGAACCCGGCCAGGTGTTTGATTTAGATGTAGGTGAGCACTTTGGCGATAGTGATCACAATTCGGTTAGGTTTACCTTAGCGATGGACAGGGACAGGTATATACCGCAGGGCAAGAATTATAGCTGGGGGAAAGGAAATTATGACGCGATTAGGCAAGATTTAGGATGTGTAGGATGGGGAAGGAAACTGCAGGGGATGGGCACAAACGAAATGTGGAGCTTATTCAAGGAGCAGCTAATGCGTGTCCTTGATAAGTATGTACCTGTCAGGCAGGGAGGAAGTTGTCGAGCAAGGGAGCCGTGGTTTACTCAAGAAGTTGAAGCGCTTGTCAAGAGGAAGAGGGCGGCTTATGTTAGGATGAGACGTGAAGGCTCAGTTAGGGCGCTTGGGAGTTACAAGCTAGCCAGGAAGGATCTAAAGGGAGGGCTAAGAAGAGCAAGGAGAGGACACGAGAAGTCATTGGCGGATAGGATCAAAGAAAACCCTAAGGCTTTCTATAGGTATATCAGGAATAAACGAATGATAAGAGTTAGAACAGGGCCAATCAAGGATAGTAGTGGGAAGTTGTGTGCGGAATCAGAGGAGATAGGGGAAGCGTTAAATGAATATTTTTCGTCAGTATTTACAGTAGAGAAAGAAAATGTTGCCGAGGAGATTACTGAGATACAGCCTACTAGGCTAGATGGGATTGAGATTCACAAGGAGGAGGTGTTAGCAATTTTGGAAAGAGTGAAAATAGATAAGTCCCCTGGGCCAGATGGGATTTATCCTAGGATTCTCTGGGAAGCCAGGGAGGAGATTGCAGAGCCGTTGTTGTTGATCTTTAAGTCGTCATTGTCGACAGGAGTAGTGCCGGAGGACTGGAGGATAGCAAATGTTGTCCCCTTGTTCAAGAAGGGGAGTAGAGACAGCCCTGGTAATTATAGACCTGTGAGCCTTACTTCGGTTGTGGGTAAAATGTGATAGTCAGCACGGTTTTGTGAAAGGTAGGTCGTGCCTCACAAACCTTATTGAGTTTTTCGAGAAGGTGACCAAACAGGTGGATGAGGGTAAAGCCGTGGATGTGGTGTATATGGATTTCAGTAAGGCGTTTGATAAGGTTCCCCACGGTAGGCTATTGCAGAAAATACGCAAGTATGGGGTTGAAGGTGATTTAGAGCTTTGGATCAGAAATTGGCTAGCTGAAAGAAGACAGAGGGTGGTGGTTGATGGCAAATGTTCATCCTGGAGTTTAGTTACTAGTGGTGTACCGCAAGGTTCTGTTTTGGGGCCACTGCTGTTTGTCATTTTTATAAACGACCTGGATGAGGGTGTAGAAGGGTGGGTTAGTAAATTTGCGGATGACACGAAGGTCGGTGGATAGTGTCGAAGGGTGTTGTAGGGTACAGAGGGACATAGATAGGCTGCAGAGCTGGGCTGAGAGATGGCAAATGGAGTTTAATGCGGAGAAGTGTGAGGTGATTCACTTTGGAAGGAGTAACAGCAATGCAGAGTACTGGGCTAATGGGAAGATTCTTGGTAGTGTAGATGAGCAGAGAGATCTTGGTATCCAGGTACATAAATCCCTGAAAGTTGCTACCCAGGTTAATAGGGCTGTTAAGAAGGCATATGGTGTGTTAGCCTTTATTAGTAGGGGGATCGAGTTTCAGAGCCACGGGGTCATGATGCAGCTGTACAAAACTCTGGTGAGGCCGCACCTGGAGTATTGCGTGCAGTTCTGGTCACCGCATTATAGGAAGGATGTCGAAGCTTTGGAAAGGGTGCAGAGGAGATTTACTAGGATGTTGCCTGGTATGGAAGGAAGGTCTTACGAGGAAAGGCTGAGGGACTTGGGGTTGTTTTCGTTAGAGAGAAGGAGGAGGAGAGGTGACTTAATAGAGACATACAAGATAATCAGAGGGTTAGATAGGGTGGATAGTGAGAGTCTTTTTCCTCGGATGAGGATGGCAAACACGAGGGGACATAGCTTTAAGTTGAGGGGTGAAAGATATAGGACAGATGTCAGAGGTAGTTTCTTTACGCAGAGAGTAGTAGGGGCGTGGAACGCCCTGCCTGCAACAGTAGTAGACTCGCCAACTTTAAGGGCATTTAAGTGGTCATTGGATAGACATATGGATGTAAATGGAATAGTGTAGGTCAGATGATCGGCGCAACATCGAGGGCCGAAGGGCCTGTACTGCGCTGTAATATTCTAATTCTAATTCTAATTACAAGGGAAATTAGAGATAGCATTAGATCCAAGGAAGAGGCATACTAATTTGCCAGAAAAAACAACAGACTTGAGGATTGGGAGCAGTTTAGAATTCAGCAAAGGAGGACCAAGGAATTGATTAAGATGGGGAAAATAGAGTACGAGAGTAAGCTTGCGGGGAACTTAAAAACTGACTAAAAGTTTCTATAGGTATGTGAAGAGAAATAGATTGGTGAAGACAAATGTAGGTCCCTTACAATCAGAAACAGGGAAATTTATGATTGGGGAACAAAAAAATGGCTGATCAACTAAATGCATACTTTGGTTCTATCTTCACAAAGGAGGACACAAATATCATACCAGAAATGTTGGGGAACACAGGGTTTAGTGAGAGGGAGGAACTGAAAGAAATCAGTATTAGTAGAGAAATGGTGTTGGGGAAATTGATGGGATTGAAGGCCGATAAATCCCCAGGGCCTGATAATCTACATCCCAGAGTACTTAAGGAAGTGGCCCTAGAAATAGTGGATGCATTGGTGGTCATCTTCCAAGATTCTATAGACTCTGGAACAGTTCCTACAGATTGGAGGGTAGCTAATGTAACCCCACTATTTAAAAAGGGAGGTAGAGAGAAAACGGGGAATTATAGACCAGTCAGCCTGACATCGGTAGTGGGGAAAATTCGAGAGTCCATTATCAAAGATTTTATAGCAGAGCACTTGGAGAACAGTGGTAGAATCGGACAGAGTCAGCATGGATGTACGAAAGGGAAATCAAGCTTTACAAATCGACTAGAATTCTTCGAGGATGTAACTAGCAGAGTTGATGAGGGACAGCCAGTGGATGTGGTTTATTTGGACTTTCAGAAGGCTTTCGACAAAGTCCCAAATAAGTGATTAGCATGTAAAATTAAAGCACATGGGATTGGGTGTATTGTGTTGCGATGGACAGAAAATTGGTTGGCAGACAAGAAACAAAGAGTAGGAATAAACAGGTCTTTTTCCGAATGCCAGGCAGTGACTAGTGGGGTACCGCAGGGATTGGTGCTAGGACCCTGCTAGTCACAATATATATTAATGAGTTAGATGAGGGAACTAAATGTAATATCTCCAAATTTGCAGATGACACAAAACTGGGTGGGAGGATGAGTTGTGTGGAGGATGCAGAGAGGCTTCAGGGTGATTTGGAGAAGTTGAGTGAGTGGGCAAATGCATGGCAGATGCAGTATAATGTGGATAAATGTGAGGTTATCCACTTTGGTAGCAAAAACAGGAAGGCAGATTATTATCTGAACGGCTATTAATTGAGAGAGAATAATATGCAACGAGACCTGGGTGTTCTCGTACACCTGTTGCTGAAGGTAAGCATGCAGGTGCAACAGGCAATAAAAAAGGCAAATGATATGTTGGCCTTCACAGTGAGAGGATTCGAATACAGGAGCAGGGATGTCTTGCTGCAATTATACAGGGCCTTGGTGAGGCCACACCTGGAATATTGTGTGCAGTTTTGGTCTCCTTATCTGAGGAAGAATATTTTTGCTGTAGAAGGAGGGCAGCAAAGGTTTACCAGACTGATTCCTGGGATGGTGGGACTGACGTATGAGGAGAGATTGAGTTGGTTAGGATTATATTTGCTGGAGTTCAGAAGAGTGAGGGGGGATCTCATCGAAACCTATAAAATTGTAACAGGACTTGACAGGGTAGATGCAGGAAGGATGTTCCTGATGGTGGGGGAGTCCTGAACCAGGGATCATAGTCTAACCTCATAGTAAACCTCTCAGGACTGAGATGAGGAGAAATTACTTCACCCAGAGAGTGGTGAGCCTGTGGAATTCGCTACCATAGAAAGCAGTTGAGGCCAAAACATTGTTTTCAAGAAGGAGTTAGAAGATATAGCTCTTGGGGCGAAAGGGATCAAAGGATATGGGGGGACAGTGGGAACAGTTTACTGAGTGGATGATCAGCCATGATCATAATTAATGGCGGAGCAGGCTCCAAGGGCCAAATGACCTAATCCTAGTCCTATTTTCTATGTTTCTATACCTTCTTTATACAGCCAAGCCTATGGAGACCAATTTAACCCAATCATTACCTTGCTATTATTTGAACAGCCCAATTACAAAAGATACCAGTTATCCATCTGCCCTCCCAAGCCAGGTCAAACTCTCAAGATCTCTGGCTTCCCATGCTCAGATTCCTGTCAGCTGGTAAACATTCCAATGCCAAGTGTGACTAAAGCAAGAAAAACATGGTGGCTTTGGTACTTGGCTATTTTGCCTCGGCTCTATGCACATCTCGGTCTCTGAGGTTATGCTAAGGTGTTTATCTTTTAGTTCTCATGCAGCAGGCTAGTCTGTTTTCATGCTCTGCTAGATTTCTGCTGAAATTTACCTTTTTATCATTTGGTGAATGAAGGCCCAAACCAAAATTTCTCATTAAGTCACCTCTCAACTTCTTTTACCCAGGGCATTTAGATTTTAGATTTAGATTTTAGATTTAGAGATACAGCACTGAAACAGGCCCTTCGGCCCACCAAGTCTGTGCCGACCATTAACCACCCATTTATACTAATCCTACACTAATCCCATATTCCTACCACATCCTCACCTGTCCCTATATTCCCCTACCACCTACCTATACTAGTGGCAATTTATAATGGCCAATTCACCTATCAACCTGCAAGTCTTTTGGCATGTGGGAGGAAACCGGAGCACCCGGTGGAAACCCACGCAGACACAGGGAGAACTTGCAAACTCCACACAGGCAGTACCCAGAATTGAACCCAGGTCACTGGAGCTGTGAGGCTGCGGTGCTAACCACTGCGCCACTGTGCATATCACAAGCAGGAATAAAGTAGTTCAATATAAGATTAAACGTAACAAGAAAAGAAAAGAAATGTACAGCCAGTCATAGTTGTTATGACCGACCGCTCCTGTCAAAGCCCCCAATCAAAATATATAATTCTGATTGTGGTGGGAGAAATGCACTGATAATTCAATCCTGTCACTCCACAGATCGCCTAACATATCTTTCCAAATTAAAGAAAGACCCAGCCAAGTTGTACCATCTATTAACCCATGAATGAGGCTAACCGAACCGGGTGTCTTTAAATCAGCAAATTAACTCTTTAATTGGAAGAACTAAATTCTTAAACACTATGAAGATATAAACAACATTTAGAATAGAAAAAATTAGAGTCCTTGCAAATTTACAGTCCAATGTTGCTTGAAGTCCTCACAGCCGTCCGATGGGGGAAACGGTTCTTCCACATAGAACAGTCCGTAGTGTAACTTCAGCAGTAGGTGATGCTTCCTTCCAATTTCAACAATTAAGAACTTGCAAACAGTTTCAATAGAATCAAGCTGACTTTAGAGTTTTTCAGGGATAAAAGATTGTCACAGTCTAACTTCCCTTTCTTCAATTTCAATTACCAGAGATCTCTGTTTTTGGCTTTACTTTTTTCAGAATTTTCTATTCCTTCAGTTTAAATGGTTGAGAGCTCTTTTTCCAGGTGCTGTCACCACAGCTGTGTGTCTGTGTCTGTGAACTATTAGAACAAACTATCTTCAACTGAAAGCCAGTTTAAAATTGAATTGCAACAAATGTATCGCTTGCTACTCACTCCCAGTGGCTGTATCTATGGTAATGAGAATGCACCCTTTGAATTGCAGCCTCCAAATGGCTGTTTCTGAGGCAATGAAAATGCACCTTCCTATAACTCCTGAGGCTTGCTGGTTCTTACAGCAATACTGATCCTTTGCAAGCCTTAAAGGCAAACTGCATTTCCCGAAAAAAACTACAGGGCCATGACATAGTGTTCAAGTTAGTTTTAACCACCACCTTCTCAAGGGCAATTAGAGATGGGTAATAAATGCTGGCCTAGCCAGCAACGCCCTCATCCAATTAATGAATAAAAAAAAAATTCCCAAGAAAACCCAATGTAGGCATTTCCCAGGATTCTTACTCATGTTCTTGAAAAGTTCTGTTTTTTATTCATGTGGATACTGTCCTGAGCACTAATTACAACGAACCCTAGCTAAGGGGACCTGCACACACCTTTGACCTATTGGG